>NC_139607.1:29773065-30084788 GCF_964270895.1 Podarcis filfolensis | reverse complement strand
TTGAGGAAGCCTGTTCTAACCCATGTTAAAGTATTGTGATAAATAAATAAAAAGGTCCCTGGACTTTTGAAACAAAACCAGAAACCAGGGAAACAAACCTAAATGCTCTTCTTCTGATGCAAAAACAAGTGGGTAAAATTATATCCCTGGTTCACTTTTCATTGCAGAATTTAAACAGAAATCTACATTGTCACTGGCACTGCTGCTTTTGGACATTTTACTTTGGAATTTTAGCTTGGTGTAGAAAAAAACCCAACCCTTTCCAACCTGCTAATGTAGCAGAGCAGGGTCCTCATATTATTTGTACTGTAGATATAGAGAGGAAGGTGGCACTTTTAGATGATCAGCTGGCTGAAATAATATTGCATGCTGCATATTTGGAGAGCTAGTGAGTGAAAGTAATCAAATGAGTCAAAGTAAACAGCATTTGAGGTAATGGATTTCCTTTGAATTTTAAGAAAGGTGTCTACTCTGATCTGTGATTAACTGAGATACCATGCATCGCCATATATGCTGTGCAAACAACAACCACCCAGCAGAAACTCTAATAAAGGGGAAATAAAAAGAAACACAGTACACAATAGAATTATGAAATACAAATATTTAAAATATTTTTTTAAAAAGTATATATAACAGCAGTAGCAATGTGCAAAAGCAGTGAAAAGCAGCATAAAACAAATTATTGATTTGATGCCTGTCATCAATGTCTTTAAAGACCATCTGAAAACAGGAAGAAATGGAACCTGAGAGATCTGACCCAGGAACATGTTCCATAGTTGTAGTGTCACCACCAGGCCCTGTCCTTAGTGCCATATTTTCAATGGAGAAAATTTAGGCGTGTATTCTAGAAGTGCCTGCCTATTCACTTTCAGGGGTGATGGTGGACATCAGGCTATTTTAAATAGTACCAGCATCTATTTCTTTTTAAATGATGATTCAATTTATTAGCCTCTGAACAGCAAGGCTATGGTTCTTTGGGGTTTATGAAAATGTAAATTTTGTGACTGGTGCTAACAACCAACTTGTGTTGAGTGAACATATGCATCATAGTGATGGGTCACCCACCTGCTCTCTTGTCTCTAACTTATACAAAACAATCAGAAAAACCTACCAATTTGGTGTAAAGACCCTCCCTTAAATTATGGCAGGGAGCTGAAATGTATAACTGTCCTGCAGTATGATTATTCTATTATTTATCAATATAAAGTGTAATTCATCTCCTTCCTATTCATCACAAATAAGACAATTTTCTCAACACCAGTACCAATTCATAGTTCACCCTCAACTTTTAAATGTTTGAATCCAAGCCTGAGTCATTCCTTCTTTAAAAATGTAATGAACGTAATCCACTCGTTCATTCTTGGCTTCAAAATGAGAGAACACTCTGACTGATGCGTTTCATATGTCTGCCTCTCGCAAAATCTAATGTGATGTTTATTCCTTGCCAGAAAGACAGATGATCGTCTAGGGGTTTGCCTTGCTCTCAGATGCTTTCTCCTGGCATACACAGAAGAAATAGCAGGCAGGAGCGCTAAAAGTTCCTAATAGGAACCATGCATCACTGAAATTAAATTGAACATGTCACTGGGGCGGGGGGAGGAATCACACAGACCGCAGGCGGATATCTATGCATGGAGCAACCCAAATACAGTGGTACCTCGGGTAAAGAACTTCATTCCGGAGGTCGGTTCTTAACCTGAAGCACCACTTTAGCTAATGGGGCCTCCCGCTGCCGCTGTGCCGCCGGAGCACGATTTCTCATCGTGAAGCAAAGTTCTTAACCCGAGGTACTATTTCTGGGTTAGCGGAGTCTGTAACCTTAAGCGTCTGTAACCTGAAGCATATGTAACCCGAGGTACCACTGTAAAGAGATGGACTTTTTCTCTCCTCCTACACTATCCCTTACTACAGATTCCACTCCTATGGATTCCACCCACAGATTCCACTCTCTAGAGGCTAAAGGCAGGGATGGGATAATGCGCCACTTTTTGTACTCTGTAGTCTCCTCCACCTATAAACCCCCAAATCCCGAGCTTTCAAACAAAACAATTCCAACTCTCTCTCTCTCTCTCTCTCTCTCTCTCTCTCTCTCTCTCTCTCTCTGTGTGTGTGTGTGTGTGTGTGTGTGTGTGTGTGTAATGATTCTTATTCCATCTGTTTGTAATGGAATGTTTTTTAGTATAGTCTCAAAGTGCAGCAGTGACCTCTGTTGATAACAGGTTGTAATGAACTCCAAAACCCACAGGTGGGCAATACTTTAGGACCAACCAATTTGGTAGGTTTTAGGCAATGACCTGTTCATTTTGCATCTATTTTGTTGAAATTATAAACACTATATATTTGCATGTAGATCTGCGGAGAAAGCATAGCAAAACCCAGTTTAGTGGGAATTTACAGCTTAGTGGGACAGTTTAGAGCCATTCCAATCTGGGTTCCAGCCTGGCAATGGAACTGAATCACCCTTGGTCACACAGGCACTGAGTTTGCACCCCACAAGTTCTGTAATGGATCCTCTGTAGCTTTGTATGAGTGGCATGAGTCCAAGTATCATCCCACTTTCTGTGTGCAGGGAGTGGGAGTCTATGGGAGTGGTTTTGGAGATTTTTGTTTCACGCCACTTCCCTCTGACTTGCTGACCTGCAAGATATTCAAACAAAATGAAACCTCCATAAGGCTTCATGGAGATTTCAGGAGATACATTCTAGAGGTTAAGTCATTCCTTTCGATTTCTTTACATTAATACGTAGTATTCTTGAATTACATTATAGTCAATAAATTTAACATCTCAGCAATGGCATCCTGCGAGGATTTCTGCGGTCAAAAGGCAACTTCTCCATTTTTCTTTCTCGACCCCCACCCACACCCCAACTAATGCCTGCATGACAGTGTCTGAGAAGAAAATGCTTGATTGCAATGGGTGTTCTGGGATGAGCTGTAGCTTAGACACACAAAGTTACAGCTAACCTGTTCTAACCTCCTATAAATCCACAAGGTGAGAGTTCTGGAATACTATTTTTTTTTTTAAAAAAAATTACTCTCCCCGTACACATGCTCCTAACTCTGTCATTTACTGACTGAAGGAAGTTTGAGGGTGTGACTATAACCATAGGACTTTTTTCAATTCAGGCACAACCAACCGTTAGTGTGGGAATTAAAACCTCACTCGCACTCGAATAGCAGCAACGTGTGACCGAAGGAGCCCACAATCAGCCCCAAATCCACACTTACAAATGTCAGATCAAACAGCAACTAGGCCACTATAAAAGGCAAGTGTGGAAAGACCCAGAGCTTTTGAAGACCTGAGCTTTCCTGCCTTAGGCCTGCGTTAAACTCTGATGCACGAAAGAGATTGTGCAGCCTGCAGCCATCATCAGCAATATGATGAACCACCTGTTTTTACTGCTTGTCTTGGATTGCCTAAGCGGCATGGGAAAGTTGTCAAGCAGCCAGCAGGTCTGCTGGAGGGCACACTCGGCTCAGAGAGTGTCAGGGAACTGCCATCGAAACTAGAGGAGGAGGCGAGGCTCCACAACGATGCTGGAGAGGGGCCAAGCAGGGAGAGAGGCAAGTCACCTGTTGGGGAAGAAAATCAGTGCTACACCAGGGATAGAGGGGGGCCAATGGGGGAAGCAGAGAGCAGGCTCCGGGACTCTTCACTGGACACCAGCGGGGAGAGCACAGGTCCTCTGCTACCCACGCCCTCCCTGCGCAGAAGACTTCCGTGCAGGGAGAGTAGGAGGAGACTGAGCGTCAAACAACTTTTATGTTGGAAAAGGTTTAAGAAACGCCCACTGACGGATTCTGCCAGCGACTGAACAGCCACGGAGTGGATGGCTGTCCAGCGAGAAATGGTTTAACCAGCCAACCTAGCCCAGAGCGGCGGCTATTTACGCACAAGCAACCCCTAAAGTCATTACAGAGAGATTATGAGCTGTGCAGACCATATCTGCTTAGGCCACCTTCTAGTTGGGCATGGTAAAGTGAATTCAACCTCAGCAAGCCAGCAGTGAGCATACTTACTTACGGAGGGTGATGCTAAATGTGCTCACAAAGCCTGCTATGGTCTTTGAAACCACCTTGCTCTCTAAAAGCTATTGCTGAAGAGATTCACCTGAAAAGTTAAATGCACAGGCAGTGTGTCACTTCAAAACTACAAACTCTTGGGATTAATGAGCATGTTGGGTAGAAACTTTCACTAAGGCTTTCCTGCTTGGGCTGATTTCAAGCTTGCTGTTTTGCATGAGCATTTTGTGATCTGTTTTCAGCAGGCTGTATTTTGCCTTATCACTGAGCGATCAGTCACTTTCGGAAAATAAGGCTGAAATGAAGTGATTAACACTGCAGGGCATGGAGCAGTGTATGTTTCATTAAGATAAAGCATGTAAATTTAGAGGCAAGACCTTTACTGATTTCCCTGTGAAGCAATTTTCATTACAACTGGAGTAGAGAATTTTATTTAATGCATGATATGAACACTGCATTGGAAATACACAAATCTAAGTCATGAACAAAGAGAAACAAGTATTTACTTCCAAATAAGACAGTTGCCTGACTAATGGAGGCAGGCAAGATTTTGTGCAATATTTTTGCCCTCTCCCCAAAGCATGGGAGTCCAGATGGTTTGCCCCTTGCCCCTAGCTGCCTTTGACTCATGATACAGTATAGATCTCACAATCGCCTTAAAAGGGAGCTTTATCACTCTTCCAGCAAGAGTCCCTTGTCCCTGGTTTATATCTATAGTACAAAACAGGAAGTTCCAAAGTTCCCACAGAAGAAAATATGAGATGTCATGTGTTTCATTTGTGGACTTGACTGCCAGGACTGAACCTGAAAATCACCCCTTATCTGAGCACAAATGTGGCTGGTTTGCAGGGATTTAAAAAAAAAATATGTGGGAAGGTACATATCTGATTCACCAAAATTTCATCAGGCAGAGGTATTGTGATCAATGATAAAGAAGGGAAGGAAAGAATAATGAATACTCATTCGACCAGACCACCACCACCACCACCACCATCATCATTATTATTATTATTAGCAAATGCATGACAGTAAAATGAATAGTCATATCAAGCTTGTGGTAACATTACAGAATGCTAGATATCTCTTGAAAGAATTTGATGCACTTCCAAATGGGCAGCTTAGCCATACTTTGGATCAAAATGCAAATCCTTTAATTGGTTATAGGCATCAAAATTCAAAGCTATTCCTACTTGGAAACAGATTTGTGCCTCATCCCATCATAGTCCTATGACATCCAGCTTCTGGGGATCTTGCTTATTCACATAAATAGAAAAAATATGCATTTCATAGCATATAAATGGCTACTGGACTGTGGGGAAACTGCAGAAGTATAGAATTATGGCTATATGTGCCTTACTGTATTTTTATGAAAGCACAGCCTATAAATATTTCAATAATTCAGTTTTGCTTTGTTATTTATAGAGGCTTATCATTTTATGTTTTTAATAATTATCTTTTATGGTCAACCCAATCATGGGCTGAATAGGTTTCAAAAACAGCCATTACTTTTGCACTATCACAATATGTCCTTGATATGTTTTTCACATAGATGTACCTCCTAAGAAAGATAAGGTTTTGCCAAAACAAGTGGTCTCATTTCTTCAAAAAGGGATGTCAGGAATAAATGGTACCGTATTTTTCGCCCTATAGGACGCACTTTTCCCCCTCCAAAAATGAAGGGGAAATGTGTGTGCGTCCTATGGGGCAAATGCAGGCTTTCGCTGAAGCCTGGAGAGCGAGAGGGGTTGGTGTGCAAGCTCCGGGGACAGCTGGGAGGCACAGTGCGTCTCCCCGCTGCCGGCCCCACAAGCGCCTGGGGGGGAAATAATTTTTTTTCCTTTATTTCCCCCCCAAAAAACTTGGTGCGTCCTATGGGCCGGTGTGTCCTATGGGGCGAAAAATACGGTAATTTGAAGTTGCAAGGTTGTCTTTACATATATTATCACACTGCTCTCCCTGACACACAACTATTGTCCTACAATTTCCTTCAATATTGCTTGCCCCACTTAAAATAATATTCTAATTGCAATATTGAACTAAGGGACTGAAGACTGTTGTCATTTCTGGAAAGCAATCACAGCTTTCTGGTCCATTTTATGAACTTTTTTTTTTTTTTTGCAGAATTCAGGGCAATTGGATAAATAATGCATATGCTTATGCCTCACCCTTGCTAGGAAGCAAACACACAGAATAATCAGCTGTGCATTTGCTCCTAAAGACAAAGGACTCAGAATGGAGTGGCGCAATCTCCAAGATCACTTCTGTCCTCCCGTTATATCCATGAACAATGTTTCTATCGTACTTTTTTTAAAAAAATAATATTTATTACTTTTAGAACCTTACAAGAAAAAAAGAGAAGAAAAAAGACAAAAAGAAAAAACAAAAGAGAGAGAAAAAGAAACAATACAATACAATATATAAACAATACAAAACACAACCTTAACACATTAAACTAAACAAAACAAAACAACAGCAATTTAAAAACATACATCTTACCATTTCAATACTCTATCTTTCATTCCCTTGTTTCATCGACCTCCTCTCACCTCCCTTTTTGTATTCCACTTCTGTTAATTGTTTCAGCAATTCCTTTCCATCTTTCTCTATTTTTTGTCATATAAATATCTTAACATATTTTTAACCTTATTTTCCATTAATGCTAAAGTACTTATTTATGCTTAACTCCTTATCACATTTCTACTAAAGCCATAAAATTTCATTCCAACATTTTTCTAACACTCATTAATTTTACAGTATTTCTATATATAAACTTTAAACTTTTCCAATCTTTTCCCACCATCTCTTCTCCCTGGTCTCGGATTCTGCCAGTCATTTTCGTCAAATCCATATAGTTCATCAACCTGGAGATCTTCTGTCCGAGGCTCTTAACTCTTTTCCAAGTCCCTTCTGCAGATCTTCTTCATATTCTTTGATGCTGAAGAGCAGATCTCGGGGAGACTCCGGCCTAACAATGCTTTTATTCCTTCTCGACAGATCAGCCAGCTCTCCATAGTTAAAACTAAGGTCCATATAATATTTCAGGACATGTTTCAAAATTCCTCCAAATCCAAAGGCCCCCACAACTCCAATCACCTCCTGACCCAAATCCAGGTCCCAACAGTCAATAAATCCCTGCATGAAGGGATCTATCCAACTTTCCTTCTCCAGTCCAAGCAGGGCTCCGATCCTCAAAGGCTGACTTTTTCTATACTCAATCATAAAAGGCCTCAACTTATAGTCCTCAATTTGCCTCTGTAAGGCTGGTGCTCCCACTTGTATTATTTTAGGTTCAACAACAACTTTCTCCTTCGTCTTCTCCCCAATTTGTCCTGTCGAAGTAGATTCCTGTGTCAAATCCTGAATAATTTCTGTATTGATGTTCACTTTTTGTCCCAAACTAATCACTTTTTGTCCCAAGTTATCAATTTTAGTAGTCATAACATCCGTCTTCTTGTGGAGCTGTTCCAGCGAATAGCTTATCTTACCTAGTACAGTCACTAAAGCTTCTTCTGTCAACATTCTTAAATGGTCCAAGGTCAATCCCTGATTCTCACAATTTCTTATCTTGCAGCTGGAGATTCCCCAGCTCCACTCTTGTAACAGTTTCAAAAGCTCCCTCTAGAGGGAAACAGTCTCCACTTGTATCAATCCTTTCAAGCACAGTTTAAGCAATAAGATTAGTTTCAATTTTCAGTTACTTTTCCTCCTTTTTAAATGCAGAAGAGGACAATGGAAACAATATATTTCTCTTATTTAGCCAGCTGTCAACATACGTTCTGTTCACAGTCAATGAACTCTCCCAAGACGTCAATCTTACTGGCAGCCCGTTTCCAGGTTCAGAGTGGTGGTAATTTAATTTTTATCACTCTCTCCTGCAGGCTTACTAGGTCCAAAATTTTCCCCCTCTTCCCCTGCTTCCAAGGGGGGTTTAATAATTTTAACTGATGGAAATTTACTCCTTTACAAAAGACTTTCCAAGACTTTAGCTTGCAGCGTCTTTGCTTCAATCTATTTACAAAAGAGGAAGGCGGACTTCCTGTTTGAAACCTTCCCGTTTCGATGCCAAATTACGATGTTTAAAGATCCAATTTTCCGTTCTACTCACGGGTAGTTGTTTAAAGTCCAATTGTCCACAGGAAAAAGTCAGCGCTCTCTGGCAACAGCAATGCGGCTTCACTCCGTGAAAGAAGCAGTCAATTCGAAGCACCGCGCCACTCACCCCACGTCGCTCCGGATCCCCGAAACCGGGTTTCCCCGCGAGTAGGGGAGGTGCTAAAGGTGCCAGCCGAATCCCACGTCCACAGGCTTCTCCCGCCTGTGGTTTTTGGTGGGTCTCCGCCTTTCCCGCGGCAGCCAGACCCTGATTTCCACGGAGCGGATTCCTCCCGATCAGAGGAATTCCGCCATTACCGGAGGCACTAACCCGGAAGTCCCAACAATGTATTCTATCGTACTGCGAACCTACTCAAGATTAATTCCATGACTTTGACGTAGACAAATAAGATTGTGTAATGAGATATGCTCAGTCCAAGATTTCTTGTTTAACCAATTGAATTGTTTCAACACAGGAGATACAATGTTCCCCAGAAGAAATGAATCTGTTCCAGCTGCTACAAATTCAACAATGTGACGTTCCCTGTTATAGATCTGTCCTGCTTCAGTAAAAGCTGTCCACAGAGACCATGTAAAAAAACACCTTTGAAATCAAATGAGGCAGTGTGCTACAATGGTTAGGGTTCATGGGCGTAGGCAAGGGAGCGGGGGAGGGGAAGCTGCCCCGCTAAATCAATCAATCAATCAAAACCAATACTAATCTGAGATTCTGCACCCCCCAACAAAGTCTGCTCCATCCAACACAAATCCTAGCGACGCCCATGTTAAGCTCCCACTCTGCAGCTGGTGGGACTCAGCTTCAAATCCCAACTGCTGAACCCTGATACTTCCTGGTCTCTTTTGGTGCATATCAAAGAACCACCAAAGAAGTATCATTTTTAGGGTTCCTTCCTTCCTAGCAGTTCAACAGGCCTTAAATTATATTAAATGTGTTGTGTAGACATGCTAGGAATCAAGCAAGCCTTGATTTTTCAGTGCCACATTCAGTAACCACCTAGCTGCCTTGTAAGTATTGTTTAACCAAAGTAAGATGGCCTATGCATCTTGCTACAATGGCACATCAGTTCCATCTGTGGGCAGCTGCTGAGTGTACATGCCACTTGGGGGGCAATTCTCTTTCTTGTTTAATTCTGCACTGGATTACAGCCTAGCTCTAATATATATAGTACATGTAACAAAAGCCTGCAAGAAGTCTACTACTGTGTATTAAACATTGTGGCCAACAATCCTTAAACTGACATGTTTGCATAGGATTGAACTGGTTTGTATTAAGAATCATAAATATTGTTTACATTACTGCTGATACTTTGCCTCTTTCCAAGGGGAGTAAATTATTTGTAACACTGGCTGCATGCATGGCTGCTTCAAGGCATTTTGCTGCCTGAGGTCAAGATGACAACCCTCCCCATTCCATGTACAGAAGCTGACTGCATGGAGAGCTAAATCTTACTCCAATACTGGTGACAGGATCACATGCTGCACTTACTTGGAACATCAGGCTAGTTTAGGGAGCTCGGAGCAAGCTGGTGTGGCATATTCTTCCAACAGAGAGGAATGGTTGGATACTTCAGATGCCCACAGCTACAGTGAAGCTGCCACTGTTCCTCAGGACCTGTGGCCCAAGTCAATCATCTCACTCTGCCTTTTGTGCCTATAGTAGAACATATCTCAGTACCTGCATTTTGCAGAGGGAAAGGCAATTGGATGGCCAATCAGGAAAACGGCAGAACCAGGAAAAAGGCAGAAAGGAGAGGATTAAGCAGTTCCTTTCTTTCCACAGTTGTCCACTCAATATTGCAACCTACTGAGCCTGCTGTTGGTTTAAAATGAAACGGGGGAAAGATAAACGAAACTGCTTCCCTAATGCAGTTTCAGTCTCAGAAATCTCCAAAGTGGGTTTTAAATATTTATGAAAATTATGCTTACATTTGGAAGTTGCCCTATTGCGCCCCAACGTGATTTTGAATGCATCCTTTACATAGTGTATCATAATATAGAAACCCGAAGTTGTGTTTCTTAATCCAAATGAAAATAAAAACATTTTTTTATGCTACATTGTCTGATGTTGCACGTGTGTAATGACAATAAAGAATCTATCTATCTATCTATCTATCTATCTATCTATGTTGATTTTAGAGTCCAATCAATTGTTGTGCTGCAATTTGGCGTTTGCTTTTCCATTTTGAAATAACTTTTGTTTAAATATTAAGCAGGTACTTCTGTATGAGCCTAAAAGGTTATTAAACGTGGTCGAGATGTCTGTGCTGTCTCTAGTTTGGCTCTACAATGTCACATTACCTGTGATCTCCTTTTACCGCACATTGGTGTTCCAAATGGGGAACATCCAACAAGTCCATTAATAAAATGCATTAGTGCCCCAAGGGAGAAAGGATGATGAATTCCTAGTTATTTCTGTGGCTAAGAAAATACATTGTGGCAATAGCCAGAACTTCAAACACGCCCGCACTTCTTGGGCATGAGGTTTTCTATTCATTCAGTGGAATGTTGCTACAGTCCTCGAATCTACATGCCTAGGAGGCTTGCCTTCACAAGGGTGTGGGAAGATGGTCATGAGACAATTGTCATGAGAACAAGTACTCAGGGTGAGGCAAGTGACTGTTTCAAATGGAGAGGGAGAGGTTTTTTATTTATTTATGTGCCTTTATTAATGTCGTGCTGTCACACACGGTCATTTAATCATTAATTATGAGTTGGTTTTTAATTGGAATTTGTTGTTTCCTACTTTTGAATGTTCAAATCACACACTATCTTTTTACAATTCTTAGAACAACTCTGAAGGGCAGGACCCATTTTAAAGATGTGGAGCTGGGTATTAGAATAAGAGCTTGCCTTGATACCACCCAGCAAATTCACTGTTAAAACCTGGGGCTTCCCAATTTGTCTCACAGCCCATTCAGCAGCTCTTATTATATTATTTGCCACAAAGAGTTAATTGGCCACAGAAACAACGTGATAGCCTGTCTGTGTACAAAGCTTACTGGGTAGCCTAATATTCTTCCATAAGTGGCAACTCCATATCAGTTTTTCTAAAAGATCAAAATAAATAAAAAGCCCTGAATAAGTGCCATGATAGAAAAAGACCTGATTCCACAGGACAATTCCAATGCTTCCAATTAATCAGAGCTATCCTGCCTGAATTATCCAGGCTATGAGAAGCTTGGCCTCCTAGTATCTAATTCTGCACTGACACAAAACTATGGGCACCTAGTCATGGATATTATTGGAAGCAGAATTCTATTTATTCACAGGACCCCGGGGTTGGCAGCATCCAAGACATCAACACTAATATGATCGTAAGTGCAAACAAGTGCAAAGCTCTCAAGGGAGTCAGTGACATGTCCTTTCCAAGGACTTTTGAAATATTAAGCTTGAGATATATGTGTGCATGCATGCTGCTGAGTGAGAGATCCATAGGTCAGTTGTAAAGCCCATGATTTTCATGCAAAGCATCCCATGTTCAATTTCCATCATCTCAAAGTATAGGGCTGGGAAAGAGTCCCTGTCTGACATCCTGGGCAGCCATTGGCTACCATTCTGGGCTGGATGGATGAGTGTTCTGGCTCTACAAGGCAGCTTCCTATGAACATGTGACCTTCTAGCTGTTGCTGGACTACAACTCCCATCATCCCTGACCGCTGACCACGCTCCCTGATGGGCTGATGGGACCTAGAGTCCAACAACATCTGGCAAAGTGCAGCTTCTCCACAGCCTACAGAGGAGCTAGCCTTATTCCGTTGCAGCAAGAATAGCCATGGTTATTAACGGTGGCACAAGCTTTGCTGGGCTTTCACTCACTTCATAGAATCATAGTGTTGGAAGGGACCCCAAGTGCCATCTACTCCAACCCCCTGCAATGCAGGAATGTCAGCTAAACCATTTATGCCATCCAACCTCTCTTATAAACCTCCATAGAAGCAGAGCTTGCAATCTCCTGAGGGAGTCCGTTCCACTGTTGAACAGCTCTTGCTGTCAGAAAGTTCTTCCAAATGTTCAGTCAGAATCTCATTTCTTGTAACTTGAAGCCACTGGTTCGGGTCCTAGCCTGTGGAGCAGGAGAAAACAAGCTTCCATGTGACGGCCCTTGAGATATTTGAAGATGGCTGTCATCTCTCTTCTCAGTCTCCACTTTTCCAAGCTAAACATACCCAGCTCCTTCAACTGTTGCTCATAAGGTCTGGTTTCCAGACCCTTGATCATCTTGGTTGCCCTTCCTCTGCATATGTCCCAGCTTGTCAACATCCTTCTTAAATTGTGGTGCCCAGAATTGGACACAGCATTCCAGGTGGGGTCTGACCAAGGCAGAATAGAGTGGCGCTATGACTTCCCTTGATCTGGACACTAAACTTCTGTTGATGTAGCCTAGAATAGCATTAGCTTTTTTTGCTGCTGCATCACATTGTTGACAGGTAGGATGCGAGTGGCACTGTGGTCTAAACCACTGAGCCTCTTGGGCTTGCCGATCAGAAGGCCGTTGCTCAGTCCCAGTGCCAACCTAGCAGTTTGAAAACATGCCAGTGCAAAGAAAGAAAGATGTTAATTGATTAAGTTAATTTTATTGGAAATTAGTATTGGAAAACTGCTACAATGAGCTACATGGAAACACAACTTGAGTGATTTGAGGAAGTCATTTAATAATGGTTATAATTATAAGTATGATTATAACAGGTGGGATAAATGTCTGTATGTTTGTTTTTTATATTGTAATGTTTTTTCTTTTATGTTGCTTATGCTTGTTATAAAATTGGAAAATTGAAAAAAGAAAAGAAAGCATGCCAGCGCAAGTAGAAGGTGGGAAGGCAAACGGTGTTTCCATGCGCTCTGGTTTCTGCCATGGTTTTCCGTTGTGCCAGAAGCGCATGCTGGCCACATGACCCGGAAAGCTGTCTGCGGACAAATGCCGGCTCCCTTGGCCTAAAGCGAGATGAGCGCCACACCGCACAGTCGCCTTTGACTGGACTTAACTGTCTAGGGGTCTTTTGCATCAAGTAGGCAAGGGGTTTCTCTTTCAGTGTCACAGATCTGCATGCTTTTATTGTCACAAAGCTGCCAGCATTTAACGGGCAAAGCTGAGGAGTCCGTCCGTTGTCGCAGCCAAACGCACCAGAGGGACTGTCCCGGCCTGATAGGCGCCAGCTTCCAGGTAAGCTTAGCTCTAGGATATCTCCAGTTATCGAGATGTGGAGTCTGCGCGGGCTTTCCTCGCTGTCCTGCCTGCTCCTCACACCTCAGGTAGTTTGCCTGCCTCCCGCTTCTCCAAGAACCTGCAACTGAGGGAGGGGGTGACGTGCCGGGCGCTCCATTCCCCCGCCCCCTCCCTTCGCCCCAGAGATTTGGCGCGCGCAGGGAAGCGGCAGCCGCAGCCGCCGCCGGTGTGTTTCCGACCGGCTGGGCGGGCGCGTGTCTATTTGCAGCCCTGCCTGTGCCTCGCGTGGGTGACCTTCGGTGAACCCGAGGCGGGTCTGCTGGCGGCACCACCTGTCCCGGCTGAGGGAGGGGAAAGAGCGCGGAACACTCTGAGGCAAAGCTGGGAGCCACCACCGGCCTCGGACCCTGCCCGGCGCTCCTTCTCCTCCTCGCGCCGGAGCAGCCAGCCTCGCGCGCGCCCTGCCAGGCACTGAAAAGCGCCTGGCGAGGCGAGAGGGGTTGGGCGAGGCGGACCCTCGAGAAAGGGGCGGGGCCAGCAAGCAGCAGGTGCGCGCGAGCTGCCTGCCTCCCGGCCGCGTGACGCCTGTCTCCCCCTGCAGGCGGCGAGGGCAGGACCCCCCACGCCACACAGCGCCGCCGACCATGGCGCAGCTGAGGCGAGCGGGGAGCTGCGCGCTCCTCCGCTCCTTTTCCTAGGCGCGCCTGAGGGAGGGAAAGCGGCGGCAGCTCCGCGAGATGGGCGCTTCTCGGGGCCCCCGCCGGCCGGGCCCCTGGCTGGCGCTGTCGGCTTGGCTTCTGCTGCTTTTGCCAGGCGACGTCTCCTTCGCCCTGTCGGAAAGCGGAGCGCCCGAGCCGGCGGCGATGCTGGGCGTCAGCCCCACGCCCGGGGCGGAGACCCCTGCGCCGCCCAGCGGGACCCCCTTCGAGGAGACCAGGCTGCACGTCTTCACCTTGGATTACCTGCACGTGAGGGTGCCCTTCGAGATCACCCTGTGGATCCTGCTGGCTTCTTTGGCCAAGATCGGTAAGGGGCGGGAGAACGCCACCAGGTCGATTTCGAGTTTTTTCTTGCTTTATTAAAAGAGGAGAACAGACGTGTTGCCCTCATCCAGCTTGCGGTTGATCTCCAAGTAGCCCCCTTTTTCCAGTCTATGCCCTGTTCTGTGGAGAGACAGAATTATAGAGTTGGAAAGGGTCCCAGGGGTCATCTAGTCCAACCCCCAGCAATGCAGGAAGCTCAGCTAAAGTTGATGGCTACTCCAACCTCTGCTTAAAAATCTCCAAGGAATCTGAATTCAGATTGAAATTCCCAGGTGTCAGAAAAGGTTATTTATGTGTGCCACTACTGTGGCATCCCGTGTTTTGTTAGCCAAAAGATAGAAAACTAGTGAGGTCCCAACCAAAGAAGAATGGCAACTTAAGTTGGCAGAATATGCACAGCTTGCAGACTTAACATATAGAATAAGAGAAGGAAAAGAACATACGTTTAGATTGGGAAACGTTTATTGAATATATGGGCTGAAAATGCTGGCAGCATTAAGATAAATTCAACAGTGTAAACAAGTTTTGACGGATGTAATAATGGAATACTGAATTTTTTGTAATAGGTTTTGTAAAATAGGCAGGGATTTGTGATATGTAAAATGAACCACGGAAAGAGAAGAAGGGAACTCACTGATATCTTAAGGATTGTAAACATGAGTACTTTAAATTGTAAAATATAAATATATGCCTCCAAGGAAGGAGAGTCCATGTTTGGGAAGTCAGATTGCTGCTGCTCTTTTTCTTCATGAATTGCCACAAGAAGCAGGACAAGGAGGTCCTGAGTGGGCTCAACTTTGCTGCCTCCTCCACTGCTTCTTCCCGGTGAAGATGTCTTTGCACTGCAGTTGTTATGCATAAGGGAATCAGGGTGGATGCCTGTCACTGAAGAAGCAGTGAAGTAACAGGCATCTCTTTGCTTTCCTGACCTGACAAAGGTCTAGAGTGGAGATAAACATCTCTTGGGAGGATTCCTGCATAATAACTTGATGGTGTGTGTAACCTGAAGCCTTTATGCATTTTTGCTGGCAGGTTCTGTTTGTGTTTCTTCAAACAAAATGAGAGAAAGAAAGAGAAAAGTGGAGGGAGGGGGTGGTAAAAAATATTTTGTTTTAAAATAAATTTCATTAGAGTTTATTAAGAGAAATACAAAAGAGAACTTCTGATTCATCATCTGCCCACTATATATAAACAACAATCAGTTCCTCCACTCTACTATAACACCTAACAAAACCACTTTCTATAAGCAAACATTATCTTCAGCCTTCAAACCCAAATGTTGTTATTTCTTTTTCACGCAAAAAGTCTATGAGAGGTTTCCAATCTTTAGTAAACGTGCCAGTTTTGCTATCTCAGCTAAGTCTTAATTTCAACAACCATTCATCTATCGTTGGTACTGATGAATCTTTCCGTCTTTGTGATATAATATGTGAGTCTTCACATATGGCAGAGGGAAGGGCATGCCATCTTGCAGTGAATGTATGCACAATATTGCATATTTCATAATCACTAGAAATCCTTTCAGCATTTCAACAGTTTTGATATAGCCCCTTTAGTAGTCCAGTTCCAGTGTAATCCCATGTCTCTTAGTTATGCAAACTGTCCAATATCAGAATGTGTTTAATTCTCCCAATGAAATTTAAATGAGATTTAAAAGTGCATAATTTTGAATGCATCCCACAACTGTTTTAAAGTACTAAGGGTGTTGCACTTACTTGGGAATAATCTCACTGAACCAACGGAGACGGTGGTCTCACCAGGATAGGATTTTGGGGGCAGAGATCCAGAACTTCACTCAGCAGAATGAGTGGGATGACTCTCAAATGCTGGCTTGCTTATTTATTTATTTCACTTAGAACCAGGACTCAAGGAGGCTCACAGAAAATAAAAGAAATGCAGATAAAACATAAAGGTAAAGGACCCCTGACAGTTAAGTCCAGTCATGAACGACTCTGGGGTTGCGGCACTCATCTCACTTTACTGGCCGAGGGAGCCAACGTTTGTCCGCAGACAGTTTTTCCGGGTCGTGTGACCAGCATGACTAATTCGCTTCTGGAGAAACCAGAGCAGTGCACGGAAATGCCGTTTATCTTCCCGCAGGAGTAGTACCTATTTATCTACTTGGACTGCGTGCTTTTGAACTGCTAGGTTGGCAGGAGCAGGGACCGAGCAACAGGAACTCACCCTGTTGTGGGGATTTGAACCACCGACCTTCCGATCAGCAAGTCCTAGGCTCAGTGGTTTAGATCACAACGCCACCCATGTCCCAGATAAAACATACATAGCTTAAAAATATAAGAGATTATGGTTAAAAAGTAATTATACTGTATGTGGAATTAAAGTTTGAGCAGCACTATGTAGATTCCAATAATAATAATAATAATAATAATAATAATAATAATAATAATAATAATTTCATTCTTTATATCCCGCCCATCTGGCTGGGTTTCCCCAGCCACTCTGGGCAGGTTACAGCACATAAAAAATTGTAAAACGTCAGACATTGAAAATTTGATACAGTACATGCACCTGATCGGTTTCAATTGCTCTTCCAAATAATTTTTATAAGTACTGCATTCACTTATCATTGTAAACTATAAAAGTGCAGAAGAGTAGTAAAAAGCAGCTCACAAGACACTAATGTACAAGGAAAGCTACGTTTTTAACTTTTATTCCTAGTCATCTAGGAAAGGCTGCTGTGAAATTTTGGAACTTGCCAAAAGTCAAGGGCACTTAAGTGTCATCGTAGGATGTACTTCAGAACATAGCAACTTATGACTTCTAGTTGAATTCAGTGGTGAACTACCAACAGCTGATTCACCTTCTGTGAATAAGAACCATAAAGCTATTTAGGAGTGGTTTATTTTCTTTTTCCATTGGGTAGCTGTGTTTTCAGTTCATCAAGCTGTGTAATTATATGGGTTATATATAGAAAAGGAGAGGTATGGGTCAAATGTGAAATGTGACCTTTAGTGCCTGGGGGGGAACCGTTTCGACATGGAAAAAGAAAATGAGCCATACAAGAAATACTGCAATGGGATTCACCATTGGGCAACATACTCCTAAGCATGTTTGCTCAGGACTAAATCCCATTGGGTTCAATGGGGCCAGCACCCTAGTAAAGTGCTCTTAGGACTAAGTGCACTAAGACTGCAATCTAGAGCACATTGACTTGGGAGCAAGCCCCATTTAACACAGTGAGTTTTACCTGGATGCAGACATGGATAGGATTATGTTGTAGAAAATTTGACCAAGGTCCTTCAGAGTCTAAGAACCAATGACTGCCTGTGAACTACTTCTTGCTTTGTTAGGACACAAGCAATAAAAAGCAACGAGTGGGCCTTATGAGTCCTTGCATCCAGTTTACCCCTCCTAAACTCTCATCCTTTTGCCTAAAGTGTGTGAATCCCTACAGAGGAAACCTTCTGGCCTTAAGATGAACGCTTCTCCTTCTCTATGTAGCCTTCAACGTGGCACACTCAACATGCTGTTGGACAGGGGGCGCAGGGTGGGAGTTATGACTGTTCAGGTGAATTGTGATGGGATGGAAGGTGAGAGTTCTGTAGGTTCCTGACCAGTCCACTACTGCCTCTGGTTCAGTATTAGGATCTTAGTCCAGTATCTCAATTGGTGGTACCGGAATATTAGCTGACTATCTTCTTCTGAATCTGACATTGAACTAAGGCCATGACACATTCATAGCTGTGGTACAGATATTCCCCTACTGCTGCTCATTCTACAGTGTCCCCAAAATATTGTACCCTAGCCAAGACTTAAAATGTTGTATTTTGCAACATATTAAAGCCTGCATCTCCTAGTTCCTCAGAACATTTGTATTAAAACAAGGAGGGCGGGGGGAGGGGCAACTAAGTTACTGGACAAATACCAAGCTGGTCACTACATTTAAAGTATTTGCTGGTTTTATGAATATTAACTTGATTCATATCGGTTTTATCTGCTCCTCTAGTAACATGTATTTTATTGCTTTTCTATGATTTTTACCTTGCCCAGGGGACAGGAATTGTGAAGATTGGGATAAAGAGTTCTTAAGTAGATAAATTCAGTGCAATCTTAATCATGTCTAGTCAGGAATAAGTCCTACTAATGACAGTGGACCTCACTGTCAGATAAGTATGGTTAGGATTTACAGCCGTTACAGTTGCTTGGGACAGGGATATCTGAAGAACCATTTCCTTCAACATTATCCTGTCCATCCACCAACAATAGCTGGAGAGGCCCTGCTGTGTGTCTGAGGATTGGTTGGTGGTGGGGATCTGGCAGAGGGTCTGCAGAACTCACTGTTGTGGAAGATCAGACTGTTCCCTTTCTTTGTGTCCTTCAGATACAGGACCATTAATTTTTTTTTTGACAGTCATGGTTTTCATTGGCACTTAAATTTTGCTGGCAAACATCACCCCACTGCATGGGCGTAGCAACGGGGGCAGCTACCTCCCCCCCCCCCGATCAAGTAAAACAATAGAAATACTTAACTAACTGACCAATCATGTTGGTTCTGGCCCTCCTAAGAAAAGTCCTGCTCCTTTCCCCAACAAAAATCCTGACTACACCCATGCCCCTCTGCATACCATGTTATCTGGATTTTCGCTCTTGATTTGTTGTATAATGTTTTCTCTCTCACCTGTATGTTGTTAGGTGCCTTCAGCATCCCTTCACTGAGATGTAAATTTGTGGGAGGGGTGGGTTACCACAGATGCATAAGTAGATAATGTAAGGACAGCATGGCACTGGCTTTCATTAACAGTCTCTATCTCTCTCTCCCAACCTCCCCTCTGTGCTTTCATTCTGAAGGTTTCCACCTGTACCACAAGCTGCCCCACGTAGTGCCAGAGAGCTGCCTCCTTATTCTGGTTGGATTAATTCTAGGTGGAATTATGTTTGGAGTACAAGAAAAGTCCATAACGGTGATGAACAGTGATGCCTTTTTCTTGTACCTTCTGCCCCCAATTGTCCTCGATGCCGGCTACTTTATGCCCACACGCCTCTTCTTTGAGAACTTCGGCACCATTTTGTGGTACGCGGTTGTAGGGACTCTTTGGAACGCATTTGGCATCGGCATTTCCCTCTTTGCCATTTGCCAGATTGAAGTATTCGGCCTGAGCGATATCACTCTGCTGCAGAGCCTGCTTTTCGGCAGCTTGATTTCAGCCGTGGATCCTGTGGCAGTGCTGGCCGTTTTTGAAAACATTCATGTCAACGAGCAGCTGTACATCCTAGTTTTTGGGGAGTCGCTGTTGAATGATGCTGTAACTGTGGTAAGTCACTTTGCTTAAGTGTTTCTCATTGTTTCGAACTCTTCCGACTTCCCACATTTCTTTCAGCTATATAACAGAGTGAAAGTGAAGAAGCTGGGGCTTTATTGTGTTTTAGGAAAAAATAATTAGAGCAGAAAAATGCCTGCCATACATGCTAATGGATTTAGTATTGGATCTTTTAAGCGATTTGTGCACTTTGTAACATTTTGGGTCGTTTTAATCAGGAAGCAGAAGTGTCTTCATGAAAGGGGCCAGAAGAGGTCTTTAGCACTGAATGAGTAATAGGACAAGTAGCTCTGCTGATCGAATGGCTTTTACAAACAGATGTTTTGGTTAGCACTACCTCATTGTGGATATACAGAACCTACCTGCTTGTAGGTGGACTGAGATTGCCAGTTTATTTTATGCAGCACACTTTACAGCCGTTACATGGGAGCAATGTTTAATCATTAACTGGATTGGTTTTTAAAAGATCATAGACCTCATCCATCTACCAATTCCCCAAGCTATCCATTTCCATATGAATGAATAATCACACCAGGAACATTGCTAGACTTTGTACTTACCTCAGGTTCCTTTTGGAAAAGTATTGCTGCACTGATCGCTTCCTGCTATAATTGTTTTAATTGCCACTTTATGAGTAGTGTAATGACTCGCACCTATATAAGCACATGCACACCACACAATGCATGGATTCACACACCTGAACAGGCACACATAAGAATGGGAAGTGTGTGAATGGGTGGTAGTTGTCGTATACCTCAGGGCAGGCTCATGCAGAGCTTGTCTGAGGCCTGGGGTGGAAGTCTTGTTATAAACTAAACTAAACTAAACTAAACTAAACTAAACTAAACTAAACTAAAAACTGCACTAAAAAAAAAAGCCAGTCCCTAGCAAGTCCTCTCACCGGCCACCTTAGCCCTCCGAGGCACGGTTTGGTCAACCTCTTCTAGCTAGCTCTTACAACCCAAGATACACAACTACTGAGAGCACATGTGGCAGACTGAATGTTGTGAAGCATCTTGTCCACATCCTGACACCATAGTAACGGAAACTGCTCCTAAATAAATTTAACTAGACAGTGCACTGGACGCTCCCCTAGAACTGCCCCGATAGTGAAGTCTACTTCAGAGTGAATCTGAGTAACTTTGCCTTTAAAGTGCTTACCGTTGGTCTCCCAAGATTTTGAAGGCCCTAGCAATCAGCTGGATTCAACAGTCTGAAGCGGTGCTGTGCTGGAAATTTCTCATACGTTTTCCAGACCGTTCTCTACCAATAAGTGAGATAAGAAATTGCATCTGACAATAATCAAAGGGAAGAGAAAACTTTGGTGAAGTTCTCAGTGGTGAGGTACAGTTTTTTGTTTGATGCAATTGTCTTAAATTTGAGATGTTTGAGGGGTGTCTTTCATTCTACAAATTATCTAACCTGCATTGCAGGCAGTTGGACTAGATGACCCTCGTGGTCCCTTACAAATCTATGATTCTAACCAGTGGTCTGCGCTCTGAGGCCTTCCTGGTGCCCAGGCTTCAGTCAAGGCCCAGGGGAAGACATCATGAGGTAATTCCACCTATGGGGCTTTTTCAGTGTTGGTGAAAAGTTTACCCACCCCAGCAACAAATACATTCCAAACCAATCCTTTTTTCTATGTTTAACACGAAATTTCTTGACCTTCTTCATGTTGCTGAGCGAAATTGCTATGGCCATGGCAATGTTCTGTATTGGAGATGATCAATAAAACCTATTCAGTCCAGGCATCCCATAAAATCAACACCCTGTGATGCCTTACTACGTTTCAAACCAATGTAGCATCATTCACAACATGCTAATGTGAGTCCTTCTTGACTGTACTTTCTTCAAAGTAAAAAATTAAAATAAATGAAAAGGACTAAAAAACTTGATTCCCTTCTTGCCCATATAATGTATCTGATCTAATAATATGAAAAGCGTATTTCACCAGCCAAGCTCTGGAGATTTATGGAATATTTATAAAATGTGCTAGTATTATTCTAGGGACATAAGAGCATAAAACGAGCTGTGCAAGATAAGACCATAAATCCATCTAATCCAGCCTTCTGTTTCCTACAGTAACCAGGCAGTTGCCCTTCCCTGATGTTTGCTTGTCAGTGCTTGCTGCTTGGAAACATGCTCCTTATGGATTTGGAAGATTCCATTCAAGTATCATGACCAATAGCTGCTGACAAACCTATCAGTCATTAATTCAATCTGAACTCTTTTTGAATGCATATAAATTCATGGTTATGAATTCCATAAATTAATCACACATAATCTTATCGGCCTGTCATCCCCCACCCCCAGTTTTCTTTCCCCCTCTTGCTTCAGGCCAGGGCCGGCTCACACATGAGACAGGGTGAGGCAGCTGCCTCAGGTAGCAGAAGGCCAAGACTTGGTGCTTCCTTGGGCATCCCACTGCCTCTGCCAGAAGCTGCCATCATTGCCTCTGCTCCACAGGTGCTACCATGCAGCCCAAGCAAGGGAAGCTGCGGTGGCAGGAGGGCAGCGTGGCAGCATGGGTCACAGTTGTACATTCCTGTTTCACCTCAGGCAGCATAATGCGATGCGCCACCCATGCTTTAGGCAATTCCTCCATCCCCTTGATCATTTTGGGTGCCCTTTTCTCCATGTTTTCTGTTGTATCCGTTTTGAGATGGGATCACCTCTCTCATTAGGATGCAAGTTTGTGTTATTTTCACTAATATATTCATTTTTTTACACATTTCCCCCTAATACATGCATTTCTGTAAACACTGGAAAGAGAACTACTGCTAAACTAAATTTAGATAACTGTGAATTTTGAGGATGGCTGTGTTTTGGTCCTCATATTGTTTTGGAAAGTACAAGCTTGATAAAATTGCCTTTAAAGTATGTGTATTCAAACATGCAAGGACTGCCTTCTTCGAACTAAAGTGGTACTGTCCAGGAAAAGCCTTGCTGCTTAGTTCTGCTGAGTATAAACTGGACTGATGCCTAGGTTTAATGGATAGCATTTGATAGCATCAAGGAACGCCTGGGGAATGGAACAAGGAAGTGAGCTTGCTGCTTTAATGTGAGATGGGAATGCACTGCTGAGAGTTCCATTTCTATCTTCTATATTGTGGATTTACATTGCATGTTAATATATTTAAAAGAAATGCTGTTCTGGGGCTTAAATGTGGTGGCCAGTCTTTCAATTATGCAAGCGTCTTATCAAATTAAATCTGTTCAGGTGAATGCATCATGCTGTTGCATCCTTTCCAGGCTTTCTGCTTTTTCTGTGTCCCAATTCACAGTACTGTGATTACTGCATTTTTTTAAAGCAGCAATGTGGACATTGTTCCATGCAATGAGTCATAGCTTACCGTACATGTAGCATGATCCCTGGGCTCATGCATTCCTCTATCCTCTGGTGTGGTCATGAGGAGGAGATCAGAAGTGATAGCTTCTGTTTTCAGTTGACTGCATGTGGTTCATCATGTCTGAATGAGGACAAATTGTGAGTAGTTTTAACTATGGTTTGTCTGAACAAGCCAACTTCAACCATGGCTAATTATCCTGTTGGGATAAACTACAGTTAACGCTAACCACAGTTTGTCCAAGTTCAGAAACTAGGTTGGGCCGGCAAGATAAAAAGATGAATGGAATAAGAGTCTGATGTATGCATGTTTTTCCTATATGAAGCAGCATCAAGTCAGCTACATTTTTAAGCAGTTACTGTGCCGCACTGTGCTGACTAGACGAAGATAATCTAGTCTGTAAACAGAGACCTCTGGTGTAATACCTTGTATATGGCTAGAAAGAACACAAACATACTTTGCATTATTTCAGGGCAATTGCTTGTCTAACTAATGGGATGAGTGACAGATCATTTTCACTGGGATAGTATCATGGTCTTCAGTTACATCAAACTGTACTATTGTCTAAAATTACATAGTAGCAATATTACATAATTTAAATTTTCCAATTAAAGCTGCAGTGAGGATTCTAAAAGAAGTTAACTTTTTTTTCTCCCTTTCATAGGTCCTGTACAACCTCTTCAAGTCTTTCTGCAAGATGCGTACAATTGCGGCTGTTAGCATATTTGCTGGAATTGCTAATTTCTTTGTAGTTGGAATCGGCGGAGTTTTGATTGGAATTGTTATGGGCTTTGTAGCAGCTTTTACGACACGTTACACCCATAAAATCCGAGTGATTGAACCACTGTTTGTCTTCTTGTACAGTTACCTGGCATACATAACAGCTGAAATGTTTCATCTCTCAAGCATTATGGCGTAAGTATCTATGAAATATACTGCGCTAAGAATACCGTGGATATATTAGAAACATTAACCTTTGCTCTTATAAGACCACAGCCCAATGCTGACTCAATGGGAGCAAGACAATGATAGAGTTTTGTTCTGCATAGACATGCATAGAATTTCACTGTCAGTTGACTAACATCTTGTCATCGGTCAAGATGGCAACTGGAGGGGTAGGTGCATGCCAGTGTTCAAATTCAAAGCTGGGTTTTGAGCAGCTTTTTATCCAGATCAGTATCTGAACCTCTAGTGCCTTACTTTTACTGATAAAGCAATGCGAATTGGTCAGCGCAGGAACCTTTTTTGCTTTTGAAAACAACATTGTGTATGTACTCACTTTTTAAATTCTTGCATGGAACAAGCAGAACATTCCCCCCTCCCATTTACTCATGTTAAAATTTCCCATTTAATTTATTTTTCATTTGGATCCCCAGTAAAGTGACCCTAGTGAAGTGAAATTTAGAAGCACATTGAAACTTTTGCAAAGTTTAGTAGCAGGTCAACGAAACTTGATGACTGCATCCAGTGATCTAGATTTTTCCAGTCCCCAGACAGAAACTGCCTTGTTTGTGTAAGGTGACTTGCATTACTGGTATAACCATGATGAAATGCAGTTTGTATTATCATCAAACTTTTTTCTTTCCCTTTCCTGCTGTAAAGATGGTTTTAGATAAGTGAATATGATTGCTTTAAGTGTGCTTAACCCAACTGAAATCAACAGAATAAAGTATGCCTGACTCTTTGTTTGATAACTGGGCACAGAAATAAAATAAAAATTAGGAGAGCAGTGGCATCTTCTTAGACATATGATATTATTAAATGCTCTGAGTCTGGTGCAAATCTTGAGTAATATTGATATATTCTAGCCGTTATAGCTGCAGTTTATAGTTATACTGTGACTAGCTAGCATTATGACGGTCAGATACCATAAATTGGCTATGTGGCTGATTTTCAACATTCCATTGCAAACTGCAAACACACAATCAAGCAGAGGTTATGTGAATGGGTGGTGATGTGATGAATTCTCCAAGAACTGCTTGGTGAATTGTTTCACATCTCTGTCTTCCCTCAGTGGAGCAACCTCCATGCAGTTTACTTGACCTGCAGTCACAGTGCTGGCTGTTGAGCTCTTCACACTTTAGTTGGGAACCAGAGTGTGTGGACCATAGGCCCATGGCCAGGCCACATAATCGAGCTTGCAGACTCATGTCTCGTCTGCAGGTTTATGGTGCGTGCAACTGTAGCTGAAACAGAAATAATTGAAAACCATATAAACTTCCTGTTTTCTACCTGTCCCCGGCAGATGTGCCTTCTACTCACTCAAAGCATTCTTTGTATCTCAGCCTTTATGTTTTTTAAGTTATCTGGCTGATTTAAGTATACACCCCAAAATGTGACATATAAATGTAACCATATAGGTTTGCTTCATATAGGTTTGCTTCTACATGATGTTTTAAATGGCTGATTCGTGTGTGAATCTGGCCTTGGTTGGCAATGGAAGACATTTGATAGGTGAGGCCGTTCAACATCATGGAAAATACCTTAGAGTTCAAAATTAAAACAGGATGCATAGCCCTAGGTCCACCCACATAAGTTATCTGTTTGAAGTTCATCCTCTGTCATGAAATGGCATCTTGTGAAAAGTGAAATCATGACACGCTGAATCCCACAACGCTGAGTAACTAAAAAGGAGATAATTATAGCAGTCAGCTGGTGCCCGTGGTGCACTGTGGCAGCATGTAATGTCCTTACAGAACAGCAAAGGAAACAGAGTTTCCTCAAAGAATGATCACTTCGTTTTCTGCAAGTAAATTGAAACGGAGCCTTCCCTTTAAAAAAAGGTTAGGAACGAAGCAGTGTGTGCATGTTAATTTACCATGGCTCCCTGGCACTGCTTTGCAAACAGGTTTTTAAACTTCCTTGCATTTAAACATCAGTTTGTAATATGAAGTTACGCAAGAGACTTGCTGTTCAGGAACAGTGAAACAATGTCCCGTGACGCACACAGATCTCTCAGTCCCATTGAAGTCCATGCAGTTTCCTTGTATTTACTAACGCTGACCCACACAATCAACCGACAGCATGATCCTATCAAATGTCTGGTTGGAAGGAAGCCCCAATGAGTTCAAACTGGATGTACTCCAGCGTGTGTATAGGATTACAGCCTAAATTCTCAGAGCTCTTCCTTCCTGTTCTAGCTAAAGTTGGTTCCACCTTCCAGTCAATCCCTTTTTGAACCTCTCCATGTATTTAATGCTTCAACAGCAGCTGGATTGCTGAAATGGAAACTTAAGCAGAATTTTGCTAATCTGAGGAACCGCCTTAAAACCTTCCTGGGATAACAGGCTATGCTTTTCGCGTTGGGCTGTGTAAACTTTAAGTATTTTGGAAGCTGAATTAAAAGTTGCTTTCTTCTGCAGGATTACAGCTTGTGCTATGACCATGAGTAAATACGTGGAGGCGAATGTTTCTCAAAAGTCCTACACCACCATAAAGTACTTCATGAAGATGCTGAGCAGTGTCAGCGAGACCCTGATCTTTATTTTCATGGGCGTGTCCACAGTTGGAAAAAACCATGAGTGGAACTGGGCCTTTGTTTGCTTTACCCTCCTGTTTTGTTTGATTTGGCGTGCACTAGGTAAGAGACACTTAAAACGGTATAGATTGCACTTCAACATACTTTACACCTGAAACATGCTTATCTTTTATGGAACAGTGTGCTTGACCAAAAAAAGAAAGAAAAGAAAGCTGCCATCAAGAGAAAAAGCAAAAACTGCTTGAGAGAAAGACATGTTCTGGACATGGAAGACTGTGGGTCTCTCCAGATGATCCTTCAATGTTATTTCAAGTGCTAAAGTAAATCAGTCCGCCAGTCTATAAGCTATGTTTAGGGAAGCTTTTAATGTTTAGTAGATTACTGTATTTTAATATTCTGTTGGAAGCTGCCCAGAGTGGCTGGGGAAACCCAGCCAGATGGGTGGGGTATTAATAATAATAATAATAATAATAATAATAATAATAATAATAATAATGTCAATTTGGTTGGCTCCTGTGCTTGGGAGTGGTGTGGTGTCTCACATTTCAATGGCAGTTTGTCCGCAACACCAAAATTCAGGGCCTCCTTCCACTTCTCCACTTCCATTCTACATTACAGTTGCAGCGCCCCTGTAGCTTTGGTTCCAGTGTGACCAAATCAGTTGGACTCCCGTAAATCCACCTCCGTTGGTGGGAATGTTGCTGTTCATTTCAGGCAGTGAAATGTTTTGGACTGTCCCTGGTAGGGGAGCTTTTTAAAATTCTTCCTCTTGATTTAGGTTATCATGATACTTCCATTAAGAAAGTGTCCTTGGTTCAACCCCCACCAACTATAGTGAGAAAAGTCTCTCTCTCTGTGTGTGTGTGTGTGTGAGAGAGAGAGAGAGAGAGAGAGAGGGAGACAGAGAGAGAACGCTGTGCAGGAAGTGTGGAGAGATGTGCAGGGACACTCAGGTTGCTTGTGCAACAGAAGCCCTTGGGAAAGTGTCACATGTAAATAAAACTTCTGCACCTCTTTGTCATATGACATAAAATGGAAGATAACATTCTTACATTTATTTTGGAAACATTATTATATTTGTCTTAAATTTAAGGTTCTGAACCATGCTTGTCTTTCTATATTTTCCTTAGGAGTTTTTGCATTGACTCAAATTATTAATGTGTTCCGGACAATTCCTATTACATTTAAGGACCAGTTTATTATTGCCTATGGAGGCCTCCGAGGAGCCATATGTTTCTCTCTTGTTTTCTTGCTTCCTTCTGCCGACTTCCCTAGAAAGAAGCTTTTCATTACTGCTGTTATTGTGGTGATATTCTTCACAGTCTTCATTCAGGTAAGAATATCCCTCGCTGACAGCCTGTAAGTAGCCCAGTACAAATGTCACCTGAAACTTCTACTGGAATAAGTAATTTCTTCCTCTTGTCCCCCTAATATCTTGTATGATCATATTTTACTTCTGTAATGAATATTCTGTAATTTGGAAAAGATATCTCACAGAAGGACCTGTACACAACTTAGTAAATCATATTCTGAATTAGTTAACACATCTTGTCTTCAGCTTTACAGACAAATAGCGAAATCAGTTTTAAAAACAAAGATTGCAATTCGTGACTTGCCAGTAATATCTTCCTATATACCGTATTTTTCGCCCTATAGGGTGCACCGGCCCATAGGACGCACTTATTTTTTTGGGGGGGGGGAATAAAGGGGAAAAAATTATTCCCCCCCCAGCCCCAAGGAGCAAAGAAGCCATGACAGTGAGCGGGATGGATCCCGCTCGATGTCCTGGCTTCGTTTTTAGCCTCGGGGCTGGGGGTCCGGGAGTGAAGGTGAGGTTGCGCAACCTCGCCATCGCTCTCGGAGCTTGCGGGGCTGGGGGCGGGGGAAGCCCGAGCTTCCCCCGATCCCAGCCCCTAGAACCGGTCTGAGAGCGATGGCGAGGTTGCAACCTCGCCATCACTCCCGGAGCTTGCGGGGCTGGGGGGATAGCTTCCTGAAGCCTGGAGAGCGAGAGGGGCCTGCATTCGCCCCATAGGACGCACACACATTTCCCCTTCATTTTTGGAGGGGAAAAAGTGCGCCCTATAGGGCGAAAAGTATGGTACATAAAAATGCAAGGCTGTCGTTATGCTGCAGTCCACATGGAGACCACACCAGCTCCAGTGTGGTGGCAGTCTGACAGCTGAAGCGGCAGTGTGGTTGGCAGGTCACTCAGATGGACTGTTTCATGGAGGGGAGAGCTTCATAGAGCTTTTTGACAAACCGCATTGTAAATTGGTTGTCTCCCTCTGTTAAACATGGCTGCAGCCACATGTAGTGGAGAAGGGAGGTGCTTCATCCACAAAAGGTGGGGCAAACTGAGAGAGGAGGGGGAGGGGAGGTTTGGCTGAGCTGCGAGAAGGTGGGTGAGGTGTAAAGGGAGAAGGGGTTGGCCAGGTGTGGAGGAATCAGAACAAGCCGGGGTGGCAGCCCCTAGTCATTTATAAATTTGACCCAATGCATTTTACAGCTTGTTGACTTCCAGCCTCATTTTATCTGGAAATGTAGTGGCTCACAGAGAACATACTTTGCTTTTTGCCCTGTTAATACCACTGATAGAAATCTAAGAAGGTAGCTTATTCCAGAGCTGTGTATACACCACACATTTCAAGTACCTCCCATCAGAATCCTGGCCACTGTTGTTTACTCCTCATAGAGCTATAATTCTCTGCACCCTTAACAAAATACAGTTCCCAGGATTCTTGGGGATGTGTGTGTTTAGATATAAGCAGCCCCAGTTCAGACTGGGTCTCCACCTAGTCCAGCATGGTTTTCTGTGAAAGACAACAGATTTCTAGGGCCAAGGACAGTTTTTCACAATCACCTACCACCTATATTTCTTGGGCATCTGGATTCAGACATCAGCAGTAGATCTTTAAAGTCTGTGCTGTCTGGTTTCGAAAATAAGAAAAAGAAAGAAACCAGGTACATTTTGGGGGATTTTATTGTGCTGTTATCTGAGGCAACATGCAACTGTTCTACTGCTTCTGAACATTCATTTACCAAGCTACACGGTGAACAGAATATAAGAGTGACACAGTGGAAAGGAAATTTTAGGGCTGATGTGATTTTCATGCTTGTTTTTGTGTTTCCTGAAAACAGGGAATAACAATTCGCCCATTGGTGGAATTTCTGGATGTTAAAAGAGCAAATAAGAAGCAACCAGCTGTTAGCGAGGAAATTTATTGTCGGGTATGTTGGAGTTTTGGGTGAACAACATGTACTGAAATGTGGTTTTAATAGCTGAATGTTTCTTCTTTGGTGGGAAATAATGTGCCATTTCTAACATGTGCTTGTTACATGAATTAATTCATTTTGGTACTGCATGTGTCACATAACAGTGTGTCTTTGAGTTCGTGAACATCTTTTCAGCCTGCAGTTCTGGCCAAGTGTGTCATATCACATCCCCCCCCCCCACTGGCAATCTTAAGATAGTTACTTTAAAACACACTAGTTAGGCACAACAATTTAATTCGGTTTAACCTTTATAGCTCAGTCCTTCATGTTTGCTTGGAAGTAAGTTTCAACTGAGCTCACTGGTTGTTAACTCCCAAGTAAGTATTGAAGCTCAGTTAAATTCTGCACATAAGGAAAGCAGGGGTGTGATCTACTCTCTATAGACACAGCTGTGCACATATGGCTCAGGGCAAGCTGCTTAATTCGCTTCCCTCTTTCCCCTGGAGCCTGAGCTACTGGTATACCAGGATGCTGGAGAAGAGACGTATGGCTTCTGATACATAGACGAGACACGCACATGCCACCCTTTGAAACTAACAGCTGGTTAGGTGCAGTGTGCGATAGTAAAGTTAAAAGGTAAAGGACCCCTGGATGGTTAAGTCCAGTCGAAGGCGACTATGGGGTTGTGGTGCTTATCTCGCTTTCAGGCTGAGGGAGCCGGCGTTTGTCCACAGACAGCTTTCTGGGTCATGTGGCCAGCATGACTAAACTGCAACAGATGATGGAAACCAGAGCACACAGAAATACCATTTACCTTCCTGCTGCAGCGGTGCCTATTTATCTACTAGCATTGGTGTGCTTTCGAACTGCTAGGTTGGCAGGAGCTGGGACAGAACAACGGGAGCTCACACTCTTGTGTGGATTCGAACTGCTGACCTTTCGATCAGCAAGCCCAAGTGGCTCAGTGGTTTAGACCACAGTGCCACCCACTCCCCTGTGCGATAGTGGCCAAGGGTTAACTAGAGTGATATGGTTGCATGCACACCATACATTTAAAGTACATGACTTCCCCAAAAGACTCCTGGGAACTGTAGCTTATATGTCTCAGCACTCTTAACAGACTATAGTTCCCAGAATTTTTTGGGTAAGCCATATGCTTTTAATGTATGGTGTGAATATAGATTTAGAGAGAAGAAAGAAATGCCATTTTCTCTCAGCCATTGTGTTCTTAGAACTGGGTCATTAGGTTACAAACATTGAGTGATTTATCTAAGAGAAGCTTAGATAAACAATATTTATATTTTCCTCAGTGATTGCATGTGGCTTAAGTCTGTGGCACATATGAAAGCAAGTAATGAGTCTGTTTCCACATTTTAGTTCTTTGATCACGTGAAAGCTGGAATTGAAGATGTGTGTGGACACTGGAGTCACAACTTTTGGAGAGATAAGTAAGTAGTGTACTGAAACATTAGTTGAGTGTGGAAAAAGTGAGAAGCCCAGCTTGTTTCCTCAGTTCAATAATTACATTCTGAAATCTGCCAATGATTTCTGTAAAGCATTATTTTGTGTGGCTTTGTGGATGAGATGATTTTAGCAAACCTGAATACTGATATATAATTAGTTTAAGCATTTGTATTCATCAAACTGCATGGATTAAAAACCTGACTTTATTTCAATAATCCTACATTCAAAATACAAGTGTTTGTTAATATTCATGAGGTAATCTGCTGGGACTTCGCTTTAGCTATAGGACCATTCTAGTTCAAATGTGTTGTTATGAAGTGCATAGCTTGTGTCCAAACCTGCAGTTCTTCCATGCAAATCTGACACCCCTTTTTTGGATCTTTTGACTTCGTGGCCTGAGTGTGTCCTGAAAGTGGTACTTCATGGAGTCAAAGAATACCACTGAATATCATTCAAGCAACTTATCGAAATAACATGGAATTAGCATATTTCTTTAAAAGATGTTAAGCGGGACTCAAACTTTCATAAACAGCACGGTATCAGTAGCCTTAACCCCTAATGATTCAAGCTACCCATTCAGTCAGCATCCATACAGGTATATGGGAAAGTTAGGATGTGGGGAAATTGGTCAGAGAATGTCTCTCTGTGTGTAGGGTAGCTGAGGCTAGAAGAAGCTTGTGGGCTGGATGATAAAGGCAGGGGGAAGAGAGAGGATGAGACCAAGCAGTTAGCTGCCTGGGAATGTGAAAGGGCGAGGGGTTGACTTAATACCTGAGAAAAGGTGGCTTATAAAGGAGACATGGAAGGGAATGAAAAGTCTGAGAGCTGAGGGACTTGTGAGGAAATAGAGTATGTGATACCCATCCTTTACTTCTGTGAAGCTGGAGTTCGATGGAACGGAAATGGCATGGAGGCCCTTCCACACCAGGAAAAATAGCTAGAGGCGTAAAAAAGAGAGAGACTAACAAAAACTAACAACCCTCCTTTCCTTTCTCATTGAAGTCAGGATGGGTACTACACCTGGATTAAGAAGTTACGGTATTGGTTAAAGGTCTTGTCCAGGCTTCCTCAACCTCGGCCCTCCAGATGTTTTTGGCCTACAACTCCCATGATCCCTAGCTAGCAGGACCAGTGGTCAGGGATGCTGGGAATTGTAGTCTCAAAACATCTGGAGGGCTGAGGTTGAGGAAGCCTGGTCTTGTCCCTTCCTGGGCTAAAAAATGGAAGGTGAAAATTAACGGTAACTGGGACCATCCCCTTCGGTTACTTCTAAGCTGGGAATTTTCCAATTTGCCAGGCAGTTCCAAAAAGGAGCAGAGGAAGCAAAAGGATTAAGCTGGAAACTATAACAGTGGGCATAACTCAGGGGTGCTGACTGTATGTGTCACATAGGAAGCATTTCAGAGTATGTCTTCCACCTGTTTTGGTTATAGCTCAGGCTGCTCCTAGTCCTGCCTGTGAGCAGAATTTTAGCTGCCATTCCCTGTGCAGGCTATCCATGTCAAAAACTGAAAGTTGATCTCGTAACAGTGTTTAGAAGACACTGCAGCATTTTAGAATTTAATCTGCAGCATTGCTTCTGCTCCTCACAGGTTTATAAAGTTTGACAAGAAATACTTGCGAAGGCTTCTGATTAGGGAAAGTGAGCCTAAATCAAGTATAGTTTCCCTGTACAAGAAACTTGAAATAAAGCATGCGATAGAGATGGCAGAGTGTGGAATGATAAGTACAGTACCATCGCTGGCTTCTATAAGGTAAGTTGAGGGCAGTAGGGTGCAATATTATTGCTAGTTTGAATCTTGTCTATGTTGCATTTTGAAGTGTGCATTCTACAGTTGCCAAATCATAGCCAGAAGTGAATTGAACAGTATTTTCTACATCTAGGATTAACTAGTCTGTATATTTCAAAGAATTGTGTTGTGTCCAAAACATTAAAAAAATCCAGATGACTTGCAATAGAAAAAACAGCTTACAATATATAAAAAAACAGCTTATTAAAGCTAAATACAGCAATGGCAGTACAATATATGGATCCAACACCAAGAATAAAACACTTAAAATGCCTGGGATTTTTTTGTGTTGTTGTTGTTGTTATCTGGTGCTGTAATGACAATAAAGAAAGTGGCATGTGAACTTCTCCCAGCAGAACATTCCATGAGCAAGGTGCCACCACTGAAAAGGCCCCAAAACCTGTTGTATCTACCCATTGTATCCACAAAAGTGGAGGCACTGCAAGGAAGGCTTTTTAATAATGTTCTTAGTGAATGGGCAAACTCAATGAGAGTTCAGTTGGTAAATTAATCAACCAGAGCTGCAACCTCTATACCTGCTTACCTGGAATAAGCCCCATTGAACTTACTTGAAGTTTCTTCTGAGTTGAAATACACAGGATTTTAGTATCAAACATCTAAGCTGTAATCCTACACACACTTAACTGGGAGTAAAGTCCATTCAACTCAGTGGATCTTGCTCCTGAGGCCCACGATTGTGCCATCTTACTTAATACTGTCTAGACTCTAGACTGACTTGCAGTAGCTTTCCTGGTTTTCAGACTGGAGTGTCACCCAGCCCTAACTGGAGATTTCAGGAATTGAATCTCAGACCTACTGCAGATACTCAACCAGTAAACTACAGCCCTTCCACAAACAACCTGTGTTACTGTAATATGGAATGGCAACTGATATCTTGAAGATAGTTTTCCCTTCTAACAATTAATGCATGCTTTTTACTGTGAGGTGCCATGATCTCTTTTTTTACACTGAAATTCCTTGCTGTCTGATGTTTTCAAGTTTTCAAAGCAATCTTCAGTCGGTTGACATACCCACCAGTAACAAATGTGAACAAAATTCTATCTTGGTTACGTTTAAAAGAACCCGTGGCTCAGTCCTATTCAGGATTTTGCTAGAATTCTATTTGTGTACTTGCATATATCTTGAAATTGTTTGAAATGTAATAGCTGTAGTTAGACCAGCCGGGACTTTTGTTATAGAAATTGTAAGGATAGGCGTTCCCTGCCCTCCCAGCACCCCATTTATGGAGAAATGTGAGTAGCAGTGAAATTCTGTATACTCAGAAGTAGGCCCTGCTGAGTTCAGTGGCAATTACTTCAAGGTAGCTGTGGCCTTGGGACGTGGGTGGTGCTGTGGGTTAAACCACAGAGCCTAGGACTTGCTGATCAGAAGGTTGGCGGTTCGAATCCCCGCGATGGGGTGAGCTACCGTTGCTCGGTCCCTGCTCCTGCCAACCTAGCAATTTGAAAGCACGTCAAAGTGCAAGTAGATAAATAGGTACTGCTCCGGCGGGAAGGTAAACGGCGCTTCCATGCTCTGCTCTAGTTCACCAGAAGCGGCTTAGTCATGCTGGCCACATGACCTGGAAGCTGTCTGCGGACAAACGGCAGCTCCCTCGGCCTATAGAGCGAGATGAGCGCCACAACCTCAGAGTCGGTCACGACTGGACCTAATGGTCAGGGGTCCCTTTACCTTCACCTAGCTGTGGCCTTATTTATAGTATTGCAGGTTATTATGTATTTTCCTTTATATTTTGTTTCACCTTCTTATAGTGAACTTAAAGAAGAAGAAGAAGAAGAAGAAGAAGAAGAAGAAATAAGACCTTCCTATCCTGCCAAGATGGATGACATAAGATACATTTTAACAAAAAATCTCTATCAGATACGGCAAAGAGTAAGTAGAATACAGCATTAATGGAACACCCCGTGGTGAATGTATCTAGTTTCTCAGCTGGTGATGTTTTTTCCTCCCTTAATAAAATCACCAGGATGCCATCCTAAGCAAACTTACTTGGAAGCCACTTCCATTAAAATCAGCTGGACTCGCCTCTGGGAAAATGTATTTAGGATTAGTGTATGGGAAAGCTGATAAATAAACATGGTAAAGACAAAGAAGTATGAGAAGTTGTACTCCAGGCTTTATAAAATGTCTTAAGAAGAGGAGTTTGTGACAGTTTTCTAGAACGCAAAGATGTGCCACTCAACACTAGGCACGAGCATAAATTCTGAATATTCTGAGCTACGCACGCACACAAACACACACTTAATACATACACAGATTTAAGGTGCTGTGCACAGGTGAGTTTCACAGTAGCTTAAAATAGTTCCTTATCCGCTGGTCATTAAGAGAACCCTGTGTGGCCGACCTCTATGTAAATAGGATGTTGAAGCTTATTGTAGCTGTTAATGTTCACGATCCTATTGTTTAAGCTGGAATTGGATCGCCCAGGGTTTCTGATGATTAAATACAACTCCACGTAATGGATTCCACTGCATTTTACAGTGGACCCTCCGGATACAAATTAAATTTGTTCCGGGGGTCCGTCCGCAACCCGAAAAGTCTGAAGGCAGAGGTGCTGCTTATGCGCGTGTGTAGGCAGCATGATTGAGCGCTTCTGTGCATGCGCACGCAGCAAAACCCAGAAGTATAGACTTCCGGGTTTGCCGTGTTCATAACCCGAAAGTTATGTATCCGGAGCGGTACGTAACTAGAGGGTCCACTGTACTGTGTGATAATATAGAAATGTCTAAATGGGCCATCTCTTTCACATTTCTGTTTGTACGATGCCCGTAATGGCGTCTGTCCTTAAAATCTTTATAGACATACATCCCATCAAAGCAGGGAATTTATATTTTTGAAGGAGAGCGAACATTTAAAAAATGAAGAATTATGTCCAATGGTCAGTGCAAGTGAAAAGTAGCCTGTTCAGCTGATCTTTCTATCCTCTTCCTCTGCCTCTTTTTTGCCATCCTTGTAACCTCTGAAAGCCTTCTCCAGAGGATTGGGGATCCTCCTGAAGAGGAGGGGGAGTGCTATGGAACTCCAGGGCAAGAGGGAAATCACCCAAAATGGGGTAGAGGAATATTGCAGTTGCATAAATGTTATGAACACGACTTGCAATGCTTAAAATTCTTATTTCTTGTATGCATAACAACCAAACAACAACCAAAGGTCCAAAGGCTGAACAAGCATTAAATTACACACCTTGGTTGCATATAATTCATTGTAAACATTATGCTAGTTTGAGTGTTGTTTGTGAGATTTCTTAAAGCACTGAATTATAGCTAGTTTGCAACCCTGTACCACTCATGGTAGGGATGCGGGTGGCACTGTGGGTTAAACCACAGAGCCTAGGACTTGCCGGTCAGAAGGTCGGCGGTTCGAATCCCTGCGATGGGGTGAGCTCCCGTTGCTCTGTCCCAGCTCCTGCCAACCTAGCAGTTTGAAAGCACGTCAAAGTGCAAGTAGATAAATAGGTACCACTCCGGCGGGAAGGTAAACGCTGTTTCCATGCGCTGCTCTGGTTCGCCAGAAGTGGCTTAGTCATGCTGGCCACATGACCCGGAAGCTGTACGCCGGCTCCCTCGGCTAATAAAGCGAGATGAGCGCCGCAACCCCAGAGTCGGTCACGACTGGACCTAATGGTCAGGGGTCCCTTTACCTTACCACTCATGGCATTAATATGGCCGTTGCTTTTATTCTCGTTTCAGACTCCATCATACAACAGATACAGTCTTGCTGAAGATGCAAGCGAAAAGCAGGCAAAAGAAATTTTGATTCGTCGCCGACACAGCCTGAGAGAGACCGTGAAGAGGGGCAGCAGCTTGTCAAGACAGGTACTTGTATAACACAGAACCGTTGAATTGTAGAGTTGGAAGGAACCACGGGGGTCATCTAGTCTAGCCCCCTGCAATGCAGGACTCTTTTGCCTAACGTGGAGCGCAAACCCACGTCCCTGAGTTTAAGAGTCTCATGCTCTACCAACTGATCCATCAGAGTTTGCATAAGGGAGTTGAAAAAATAATGGCCCCATCACCACTCACAGTGTAATATGCATTTTATACTCTTGCATTTGTCCCCAGGTACAAAATGTATCAGAAGCTGCTGTAATCATGCATATATTTCACTTTGCTTGTACAGAACACATTTCATGTTTCTTTCTCCAGGTGGCAGCCAAACCATCCCGTTATCTGTCACTGCCTAAAAACACTAAACTCCCCGAGAGAGTACGGAAAAGAAATCAATCTTCTTATAAAGGTAATACAGTTTCTGAGTAAAAAGAAGAGTGAATTTGGCTTTTGTTTCGTTTCGTTAATGAAGTGGTTACCTGGAAAACAAGCAAATGTGCCAGAGAGGATCATGGGTTATTTCCATACTTTCCAAGAGAACTGCTACTCCCTATGCAAATAGGTCCATTTCTTTCACTTGCCAAGAAGGTGCTCTTGGTGATTTTTTGTGAATTGGTGCATGCGATTGCATGTATGCTTTGTATACATTGGTACCTCAGGTTACATACGCTTCAGGTTACAGATGCTTCAGGTTACAGACTCTGCTAACCCAGAAATAGTGCTTCTGGTTGAGAACTTTGCTTCAGGATGAGAAGAGAAATCGGGCTCCAGCGTCGCGGCAGCAGCAGGAGGCCCCATTAGCTAAAGTGGTGCTTCGGGTTAAGAACAGTTTCAGCTTAAGAATGGACCTCCGGAACGAATTAAGTACTTAACCTGAGGTACCACTGTAGTATGTTTGTACAGTGGTACCTTGAGTTACATACGCTTCAGGTTACAGACTCCGCTAACCCAGAAATACTACCTCGGGTTAAGAACTTTGCTTCAGGATGAGAACAGAAATTGTGCTCCAGCGGTGCAGCGGCAGCAGGAGGCCCCATTAGCTAAAGTGGTTCTTCAGGTTAAGAACAGTTTCAGGTTAAGAACGGACCTCCGGAACGAATTAAGTACTTAACCCGAGGTACCACTGTATATACTCAAGGGATAGCATGGTAGCCATTGGGATGGCAGCTGCTTACCTGCTCAGATGAGTGACCAACAGTGGCAAGGATGAGCAGCTGCTGCTGCCTGCATTCTATTTAGAGAAAAAGGGAGAGGAAGGAAGGAGACTCTAGCAGGGAGGTACACCTAGCAGGAAGGGACGTTATCTGGCTGAAGCCCCAGCCCTGGAAAGGGGTATGATGGAGCCATATTTGCCTCTGCGGCACACCCCCATCCTTTAGGCCTTATATTATAGATCTTATCTCCACAAAAACCTACCAAACTTGTTTGGCCAGGGACAAAAGTGGAACATGGGATGAAGTGGCTCTATCACTGCACCTTTAATTTTCAGGGAGGGGGAAAGAAAACTTATTGTCTGCCTCTGACTTTATAGCCCTAGGCCTGGATCCAAAGCTACTTTAGACACACCCAAAGGTTTGAACGTACAGTACCATTCTTGGCTTTCCTCCTTTGCGCTGCAGATTCCCAGCCATGAACTGCTTTGGAACGGCTCCATTGTTTCCAAAGCAGTAAGGGAGGTGCCTGCTTGTAGAACCACAATCCCAAAGGCCCGGGGTGTGAGGAGCTAGTTGTGTGATTCTTTGGATCTCAGCCATCGATTCACCACAATGTTGAGTTCCCAATAGCACTGCATTCTGTGTTCACCTGTTCCTTTCATACCCTCTGCTTTAAACGGAACATCTCTTACTCAGCACACACACGTGAAGGAAAAATAATAAACAAATAAATTGTTATGTGAACATCAGGTTCAAGCAAATGGCAACAACTTTTGAATGGTTACTGTGGTGACTAGGACACTTAGCCAGATTTTCATCAGATTCTTGCAACTGTGTCTAATGTCTTAGACTCTTAAGACCATGAGTAGGCAAACTAAGTTCCGGGGACCAGGGCCGTCCCATTCGCCTTCTAAATCCAGCCCGCAGACGGTCTGGGAATGAGCGTGTTTTTACATGAGTAGAATGTGTGCTTTTATTTAAAATGCATCTCTGGGCTATTTGTGGGGCATAGGAATTCATTCATTTTTTTTTCTTTTCAAAATATAGTCTGGCCCCCCACAAGGTCTGAGGAACAGCGGACTGCCCCCCTGCTGAAAAAGTTTGCTGACCCCTGCTTAAGACCTTGCTTGTTAGTTACATGCCGTCGCAAAACACCTTTTTTCATCTCAAAGGCTGCCCTAAGATGTCATGTTCTCTCTCTGGAACAGGAAAATAACGACAGTGTTGTTGTTTATCTGCCTGTTTTGATTTCCCAAGCTTCATCATTATCATCATCATTTATTTATTTTTATGCCGTCCATCTGACTGGGTTGCCCCAGCCACTCTAGGTGACTTCCAGCAAACTAAAACATCAAACACAGTAAAACATCAAACTTTAAAAACTTCCCTATACAGTCATCACCACCCAATGTTTTCTGTGTTTTTTCTCAGACCTGAAGTTTGGCAATTCTTTTTCCTCACAATGCAGTTGCAGCACCAGCCTGTCCAGTGTGGGAAGGCAAATATAACATCTCAGGGCTTCTGTGCCTTTGATTTAATATCTCCTGTTTGCAGGTCTAACCTTGCAACTGCTTCTCCTGCAGAGAATTCCTTACAGATAGCTTTGAAAATTATTACTTAAAAGTAAATAAGCACTCAGTTCCAATGCACCATCAGTGTTTCCCAAACTTGGGTCTTCTGCTGTTGTTTTTGGACTACAGTTCCCATTATCCCTGACCACTGGTCCTGCGACCTCTCACTTGAGAGGAGAGGACATCAACAACTTTTCTGTCTGCATTTTCACTGTTTGAAATATGGCAACCCTAGTAGTATAGGCAGCTTCGGGTAGGTAGCCTGTGCAATTTTCGCTACAGAGCTGGGGAATAATGTGGTATGTGTCCCAAAGTTAAGTTGCTAGGGTGGTAAAACCTCTGTGAAATGTCCTTCGCCCATCATTTTCCTGTACTGAGGCTGACTGTGCCCTCATGTGGTAAGACTTGGTATTAGCAGTGGCAGCATGAACTTTCGTTTTCATTAGGAACCGCCCGCCCGCCCGCCCCCTGCTGCGGCAAACCTTAAATTCCAAATAAAAACTTGCTGGCAAAAAATGAGTGTAAGGATGTGTTTGGCTATGGCAGGAAGCTGGACCATAGGTAATGAAATGCACCACAGTTTTAGGAAACTAGTAATACATTACACCTGGGCACTTGCATGATTAAATACATGATGTGTGGGGAAGGACAGTGGGAACTCACTTTGTTGCTGCCCCCAATCTACATATGGGGAAGCAGACATGTGTAGGAGGGCACTTGCTTTATGCAAGTACAGTGGTACCTCAGTTACAGATGCTTCAGGTTACAGACACTTCATGTTACAGTCTTCGCTAACCCAGAAATAATACCTTGGGTTAAGAACTTTGCTTCAGGATGAGAAAAGAAATTGTGTGGCGGTGGTGTGGTGGCAGTGGGAGGCCCCATTAGCTAAAGTGGTGCTTCAGGTTAAGAACAGTTTCAGGTTAAGAACGGACCTCCAGAATGAATTAAGTTCTTAACCTGAGGTACCACTGTATGATTTTCCCCTACACCATGGCGTGGAACCATGATTGCACTGGAAAGCATAACTCTGCTCTCTCGATTCATATAATTGTTAACGGTGTTAGATTAACCCCCCAAATAGGGCCATCGTTACATCATGGTACTTTGCGTAGTGAAGCACTGGGCATGCTGAAATTTTGTTTTGCATATATTGATATATACTTTAATTTACAGTACCGGATGACAGCGATTCTGAATCTGATCAAAGCACAGTGCTGAATTTGAAATCCCAAGCAGGAAAAATTCTGAGAGACCAGAGGCTTCGACAGCAGCAGTGTAGGATGGAATGGAAAAATGAAACAGAGAGGAACAACAGAGAGACAGCAAACCAGGGAAACAGAGGCTTCAGACAACCACTTTTGCCAAGGCCAGCATTTGGCGCACTGAACGAAGAAGAGTCAGCGGAAGATGAGGGACCCGCCAAACCACTCCCACCGCCTCGTTTAATCCGACAGGCTTCAAAAAGGCCTAGTGATAAATCCGAGAATAAACCATATTGAAAGCTGCTAAATGGAGCAATTAACAATGAACAGCAGAGGGAGGCACTTTAAACTGGACAGATGGAGCCATTTAAGGTCATGGGTACTGGTTGGGGATGGGAGGGAAAGAAATCATGTTCTTTCACTATGTGGAAAAAAACATCTTCACCTTCTGTGGAACCAAATAATGCAACTATTTTGTTTTATATTTTGTTTTTAAACTTCTGCGATGAAGATAAGTTTTATCAGTTAGATACAGTACTTTTGAATGTAAATTGTGTTTTGTGTGTTTGCCAGTGGCAGGTTTGCAGTATAAGTTGCACTAACAAATTGCACAATGCACTTCTCTTTAAAAGAATTCATTCTCAGAAAGCAATTCTAAGAGTGCCTGATGCACTGAAACACAATTAGGTGTTGCAAACTGTGAAACTGAACAAATGCAAGAGATTAAGGCCGCAGTACAGCCTTTATCATTTTGCCCATGCAATATGGAAGTTGCTTCTGAAACCCAAATTCTAACACTATGTAAAGATGTAAATGGAAAAGCTTTTGTTTCTATTGCCATGCTTTTTACTGTAATAGAAAAGTGGTATGGGAATATACTGCTCTTATGCATTGTCAGAAATGCCCCTCTACTTGATAATTCCAACAACTCTTTGGATTTAGTTGTTGAAACTTATCACTTGAAATATATTAATTTATAAATATATATGCACTTTTCTGGAGCATTTTGTCATTTTTGTCTTAAACCTACAAAGTTTGAACAAATAAGTAAATGAGCTCATGATTGGATAGTCACCTCAATACGTTGTTTTCAGTCCAAAATTGTTTCGTTTATTGACTTCAAAATTGAATTTGATCCTCTCAGTAGGTTTTATGGATCTGGATTTTATTTCACGGAAAATACAGTTATATTTGCTTAATAAATGAAAAGATATATATACAGAATGGCAAAGTGTGAAATGAAGCATAAACTGGATGGGGCTATGAAAAAATATGATTTTGACAAACATTTCCCAAGCAGTTCTAATAGCATAATACATCTTTATTTGGCGGTAAAATGGCTAGTTTTTCCTGGGTTTGTGCTGCAGTAAGTTTACGGATGCCTTGAAAGCAGAACTGCTGAAGTAATACCTAATCTCTAGTGCCATCTGTTGGAAGATACAAAACACAACTTTCTTTTCAGTTTGCTCTGTACCAACACAGAATACTTCATGTTTATACAAAAGTATCAATCATCAGCTAATGGTGATTAAAAGCTCTGTGAGAAGAGTTGATCGTTTGGAGACAGAGTCCTGTACATACTTACCTTGGATTAAGCCCCACTGAAGATTGCAGAGTAATGTGGGTAGTTTATGCCTCGCATAACAAACTAATATTTGAGGAACCAGGCAGTGACAAAGTGAGGAAGTCCAAACTCTATACATGTGATGTAACTATTGTTTATCATTTAGTACAGAAATGTTTAAGTGATTTAGAACGTGGCTAAACTACAACGCTTGCCACCACCACAGGACTCTCGACACAATCACCTCAAACAGCCTTAGGAGTGGTTGGTAATGGTGTGAAAACTGATAATCCATATAGCAAGTTGTTCTACAAGTGCCCCTTTAAAATGTGGGGTTTTTTGGGGGGGTATTGTTTTTATTTCGATTATATATTTTTGTGCTTTTATATTTTGATTTTGTTTTGTGAATCACTCTGAGACCTCCGGGTATAAGGCGGTATATAAATTCTAATAATAATAATAATAATAATAATAATAATTAGTGTAAACACTTTACAAGTGTAAATACTCAACACATGGAAGCTGTTTGGAACAGCCTCTGTGTGGGATGTGCAATTTATAGATCAGCAATTATTTTGGCTGGAATAATGAGCAAATAGACAACAATAACTGACGACAAGCAGAAAAGGTGGACATTATTTTCCCTTTTATTTCCAGTTACCAACATTGTTATGTAATTCCAAGAGCTCTTAACTTTCAAGAGAACAATGTGAAGCCATTTTAAACTGCCTTCATTAGAAGTACAATTCATCCCTGAGGGACTCTTTTTATAGATGTTCTTTGTCCTGAATGCTCCACAGATACGAGAAATGATTCCTAAATGTTTATTCTGCTACATCATGTAAGTAGTTAAGATTGTTTTCTGAGCTCGCAGTTTCAAAAGAAACTTTGCAGACCAGTTTTGAACTGTGAGCAGGTAAATGTTCATACGCACATTTCCCTAGGAATTGAGCCTCTTCCTGGACGGCACTAAAGCAAGCAAAGGTTCCTAAGAACAGAATGCATCTACACTTGGGCAGAGGTACTTAATCAGCTCCCAACTCACCACCTCTTTGCTCTGATCCCCATCTCACCACAGCTACTCTCACATGCTTTGAAATTCTAGCCTTAAATTTTATGACAAATGCAACTGGACTTTCATTTGGAGGGTGTGGAGAGTAAAAGCGGAAGAGGTGCAACCTGGAGTGCAGAAGCAGCAGGCAGAAAAAATGTTCAACATCATCCCTTGCCAACTAGCTTTTCGGGATGGTGAGGCCATCAAGGTTTATTTCCTTGCTTTTGTGTGCAATATGTAGTTAGGCCCTAAATAAATACGCTTAGAATTGCAGCCTTAGTACAGATGACAATTCTATCTTGCCTGTTTTGTAACTGCATCACATTTTTTTCTTATCTGTTTTATTAAATGAGTGCAGCCTACCAAGCGTTCTTGTTTTTGCTGCCTCCCTCAGATTGCAGTCTACAATATGCATTAATTTTAGTGGGACCAAGTTGTCCAAGCCTGTGCCAGTGCCATTTTAACTAAAAAGCAGGCCATATTTCATAATATTTCAGCTGGAGTTGATTGGACAATTGTTTCTATTTCAAGCAGCTGATCAAAGACGGATGAATACAAAACAGGGACATCCTTATCTATATATTTTTGAAGCAAGCTCCATCTACTTGTTTTCAAAAAGGCATACCGTTAGTTTAAGGTTTGTGGCTCTTGAGGTTTGAGTTACATGTAATACAGATTCCAGCTTCAATGCTCTCATGTTACATCACATTATTACACTTGGTACGAAACCAATGCTCCTGACAAACCTGACCAGGTAATTCCTCCAAGCCCCCAAACTCAACAACAAAATTGCCACCAAGCAAGTTAAAACTCTCTTTTAAATATGTGGCCGCCGTCACAAGCCTCCTTTAAGGATGTCTGCTGCAGAGAGCAGCCTTTCCCCATTCCTGTACTATTTCAAGTATAAAGGAAACATGCATTCCTTGAAACACAACACTTCAGGAAACCATAATAAAGAGGAAACGATTTGCTTAGGATGTCCTGTAGCAAAGGAGGAGGTAGGAAACTCCTTGAAAACCCCTAATATGGACTCTTCCTGCTTTTGAGTCTTTGCTGCGGCTTTGTAAACCCCACAGCTGATGACCCTGAGTGGTAGTATTCTTCCCAAGTCGAAAGCACACTCGTCATTAAGGTCCCCTTCCCCAGTAAGTGTTCAGTGTTAGAATTGTTCCAAACCAAGATGGCACAACCAGTAGAACACCACCTTTAATAAATTGCCTGTTAACTACAAATTCATTCCCTCTGCAAGCATATACAAGGACCACAGCCCTGCAGAAAGTCCAAACCTTGCCCTGCATCTTCTGGCAAGAATGTGTGAGGCTTGAAGGAAGTCTGCCCCACATTTTGAGATCTAACTGGACCACAGCAGAAACGGATAACATCTCTTCCATTCTCCTTTTTTCTTTTGGAATGACACCAGATACCTGGAGTCAGGCTCTAGTCCTATTGTCATACTTGTTTTTTAAAAAATCATACACCAGGATTTTAATCACAATTTAAAATTATTTGAATAGATGTAATGTTCAGCAACTTTCACTTTGCACTACAACCAGCAAGATTTCTTCTTAGCTGTGTGAATTAACGCCCCTTCACCAGCCTCAAATTTACCTGTTAAGTTTACTGGTCAGGATGAAAGATAAGGGAACTGTTCTTTCCTTGACGCTATAGTGTTTCGTTATAAAGCGTCCCAACAACAGTCCTCCTGAACCCTTAACATTTTCATTTCTCTCAGTTGTGTTGCTTTTTTAAGTAGCAGCACTAACAGCTTATCTCATTTTAACTCTGGCGCCCCTGATGACTGTGTATCGTGATTTGTTGAGGACCATGATGAGAACAGCTATAAATCCCAACAGGCCCCCGAGAATGGGGGGCCCACAAGGGCTGAACTCCTGGGCGATTCCTGACAGAAGAGGGGAAAGTATGCGGCCGACGGCCGAGACCGACTGACCGACACCTATGAGCATACCACTGGCGTGGTCCCCCCCCAAAGTCAGCTCAAGATCAGTAATGCAAGTACGTCCGATGGTGGTCGAAAATGCTAAAAAGGTGGAGGACAGGACCACCGCCCAGACGTTCTTCGAGAGAGAATATATCATCGTGAGCACGCAGGTGAAGATGGTGGACCGCAGTAAGATGGCGTAGGTGTTGTGCTTATATAGTCTTGTAATTGGTCCGAGCAGAAAGCCAGCAGCCACTCCAAGTGCGCTGCTGTAGCTTATGAGGTAACCGGTGAGTTTAGGTTTGATCCCAAACCTCTCTTCAAGTGCCAAGACAAAATTGCTATGGTAAAGCATGACTGCGATCGACATCAGTAGCCGTACCAGGAAGACGTCCCGCAGATCAGAACGGGTAATGCTGCGAATCCTCTTCAACACAGAGACAATCTGAGCCCAAGAGGTCTGGGGGTGTGTACTGTTCCTTGTGGCTTCGCGAGATAGAGGGTCCTTCTGCAAGCTGAGCTTTGCCACTGGTAAGGGACTGCCTTTTGCTGGGTTAATAATGCTCCAGTCATTACCATGCTTCTTCTTTTCAAGCCATAGCAGAATCCAGAAAACACCTGCAAAGGAAATTGAGACACCTTTACAAATCGAGGCTGTGCTGCCGGTTTTCTAGAAATAACCTAGTGCCCATCGAAATGTATTACACAGGCCCGACGTAAGATGGAGCCAAACTTTGGGGGCAAAGCAGAGAAACTGTTGTGGGCAACATATGCATGCCACAACCAAGCGCACACTGCTACCTATTATATTGGAAATAAATACAAAAATTGTCCAGTAGCACCTTAGAGACCAACTAAGTTTGTTCTGGGTATAAGCTTTTGTGTGCATGCACACTTCTTCAGATTTTTACCCAGAACAAACTTAGTTGGTCTCTAAGGTGCTACTGGACAATTTTTTTATTTATTTCAACTGCGTCAGACCAACACGGCTACCTACCTGAATCTATTATATTGGCTACAACAGAATGCTGCCTATGGAGATCTGACAATTACTTGTAGGGCAAATGGATATCATCTGGCCAAAATGGCCCAGGGGACAAATGGAGAGGGTCTGTGAGCTGTAGGTTCCCCATCCGTAATTGATGCAACTATTGCAGTTGGTCAATAAATATACAAAAGACTGATAACAACAACAACATTTATGTTGTAAAAGGAGGGGCATCAAGAGACAAATATCAAGCAACATACCAGCATTCAAGATGAAAATGGAGGCACACATGAAAGCTGTGATATAAAAGCCCCCCTCGAGCTCCGTAAGGTAGCCTCCAACAACAGGCCCCAGAATGAAACCAATACTGGCAGCGGCGTTGAAATGTCCTATTACTCGGAGGCGGTCCTTCTCAGAAACCAAGTCAGAGATGAGAACTTTGGAAACTGAGTGTGTGTGTTTGAAAATACCTAGAAACGAACGAGAAATGTGTTTAGAGAAGAAATTTACTTAGAGAAGTGCAGATCCCAAACTGTCAAACCCATGTCATAAAGGCAGCAAAGAAAAGTTGAAAATGCAATAAAATTTCCTTTTCAATTTCTAGCTTGGGATAGTCACACTTCTCTGAAGTCTCTCAGCCCCACTCACCTCACAGAGTGTTTGTTGTCGGGGAGGAAGGGAAAAGGAGATTGTTAGCCGCTTTGAGACTCCTTCGGGTAGTGATAAAGTGGAATATCAAATCCAAACTCTTCTTCTTCCTCCCCAGAAGTGACTAATTGTGTGATCATTTTAAAGTTGGGCATTAGTGTTATGAGAAGAAAATCACTGATACTTAAGATTATTTTTAAGACAAAATTAAATCAAATAGCTTATATTGTGAAACTATAATATCAGCCTTAAAAATATTGCAATTCATGGTTTCTATCACATTTTTATTCTGCCTTTCCCTCAAATCCTCACAAAGGCCCTGTGAGCAAGGTTCAGCTGAGCTTGCGTGCAACAGGTCCAAAAGTAACTAACCAGCCTCCTGACCGAGTGAAGATTTGAACCCGGATCTCCCTGGTGCCCTTTACCCACTAGGATGTACTTTTTGCAACTGACTGCTGTTTCTGTTCTTGTTTAGAGATTTCCTATACCTTTAGCAAACAGCCGGCGGGAGATACTTTGCAATGTTGCTAGCTTTACTGCAGGGCTGGAGGACAAGATGCTCCCACTTTGCTAACCAATGATGCCATAATGAAATTAAAAGGTTGCATTTTGGGAACTTTTGACTGTGGCAACAACAACAAATGTAAGCTACCCTAGGAAGGTTTTTTTGAAGGATAAAGCTATCCTAAAAGTAAGAACAGCCCAACACTGAATAATTCTATCACTCATAGCAAGAATGGGCATACCATGGCCCTCGTTTCAAATCTTGTCCCCTTAATTAAAATGGGAGAAATATAGCTTTCTCACTGGGGAAAAATGGTATTAAAAGTGCTTAACTGGCTCTATTACATATAATGCATTTAACTCTTCAGAATTTGTGCTTCTCAGAAGAAAGAGGAATGAACTATGCTATGATTATCCACTACTGATTGAAAGATGAACTGAGCTCGGGTATGAATAGCCAAGCAGCTACTTACCCACAAAAATCCGGGCAACAGCAAATAAAACCACATTGCTGGAGACGCTAAGCATAAAATAACCCAATGCGCTGAAGATAATGCAGACAAGTAGGCAATAAGGTCTTCCCACCACATCACTCCAGGATCCCTGGATAATACAGAAGGAGCCTGTTCAAATCAACACAGCTGCCTACTTCCTATTTCCATGGAATTATAAATAACATTAATTGAAGGGGTGGGGTTGTTGCTCAACCCTTTTCATTAATGCGTTCTGATAATAATTTCACTCTCTTAACATAGTGTGACAATAACAGTTAAGCTAAATAAAGAAGTTGATATTTTAGATAGATAGTGGCACTGACTGGTACTGAACACGGGTATGATTACAAACGTAAAAATGTGTTTTGTGATATCTGGTTTGAACAAGCAATTTTTGCTTGGGTTGGTGTTGGAGCTATAGAAAAGGAGGGGGAGACATAAACATTTGGTTATAGGCTGGGATTAAGGGGGGGAGGAAGAACCTAAATGCCACCATTTAGGGACCCCATCCTGTAAAAGCTAAAGAACCGCATGGCATTTCCCTGATGTATTAGATAATTTTCTAGAACTGCAGTAACAACAATAAATAAGTAAAGTCCAGCTACAGAAAGGGCAGCTTCTTATTTTGAAGTACATGCGTAAATTTCAAAATTAATCTGAAGTAATGGTTTAATTACTCTGTTGTCTCCAAAAATAAAGGCAGCCCAAGAGGCTACCTATAATGCACAACAAATTGCTTTTGAAATTGAGGAGTTTCAAATACAGTTTGCCATATGGTGGTCATTTGTTGAACAACAATGGAAGCTCCCCTACATTTGTTTAGCAGACAGGGGTCCACTGTCCCTCAGACCTTGTCAGGGTCCGGAATATATTTTGGAAAAAGAAAATGAACGAATTCCTATGCCCCACAAATAACCCAGAGATGCATTTAGAATAAAAGAACACATTCTACTCATGTAAAAACACACTGATTCTCAGACCGTCCACGGGCCGGATTTAGAAGGCGATTCAGGTGGATCCGGCCCTCAAGCCTTAGTTTGCCTACCCATGGAGCTCTTAGATGCCAGCTCTGTCACTATGCATCCCACTCAAAAAATACACTTTTAATTTGATCAGTTTTTATCACATCACTTCCACAGCATATGTATGTATTGTCGCACTAACCTTATGGGACAGGCTCAGCTGAGAGATACTGACTTACTCACAGCGACCCAATAAGCTAAAGAGTTCAACAAGAAATTGAAGCTGGAATGCCTGTATTTAAATACAACATTCTGTCTACTGCACCACACTATTCCAGACATTAAAAATGGTGACCAAACTTACCACTAAGGTACTGGAAATGAGCTGCAGAACGCCATATAAAGATCCTAAAAGTGAAGGAAGCATTTTTAAAAATCAGAGTAGAATTATAACTTCATAGACTTTCTTTTTTAAAAAACCTTTATGTGTGCAAGTCTAACTTTTATTTACGCAATTTACCAGCTTTTATACACACATCTTATGTTATCCACCACTTAGCTCTTTTCCTAAGACTTCCCAATCCATCTCTCTGTGACATTCTAGGGAAATCTGGATCTGAGGGATATCCTGATATTTCACCCATTATCATCTCAAGTCTTCCTTTTTTGATGTTATCTGCTGCTCATATGTTAACTCCTACTTGTAGGTTAAATTGCATATTGTACCCTCTAAAATAATCTCCAGAACACCTCCACTCTTCTCTTTAACTCATCCTTATTCCTTAGTTTCCTGGTCATGGTTACTAGTTCTATGTATTCTATCAATTTGTTCTGCCAAATTTCTTTTGTGGGTATCTCTTCTCCTGCTCCCCATTTGTTTGCATATACGGTACTATTTTAGCTGGCGCGGTTGCGTACAAAAAGATATCGAGTGCCTTTTGCAGATTTTCAATGAAGGGGGAAAATATATCCTGACTTGTTCCAGCTGCAAACTTTGGCTCACTGACTCTTCCGGCTAGGTAATTTAAAAATAAAATAAAAAAATAGGAAAAACCCCACCATTTAGTGAGTCTGTGTCAAAGACAGATGAAAGAAGAGGTATGAATAACTCACTGAAAGAAGCCAAGGTATGCCTTATATTTTCTGCAATACTTGGGATATGATGCCAGACAAATCTGTGTGGGGTTGCCTTCCCACAAATTTGTGTGGGAAGCTTGAATCCACTGCTTGAGCCCAATGGAACTCTGCAGCCGTGGAACATTGAACCAATCAGGAACAGTCTATGAACCAATGCCATTTTAACACACCTTTCCCAACATGGTGCCCATCAGATTTAGAGACAGCAACTCCCATTAACCCCGTCTAAAATGGTCAAGGGCCAGGGTTGGTGGGAGTTGCAGTTCAACAACACCTGGAGGGCCACAACTTATCTGTCCTTGATTCAGACATGGGCGGCAGATGGCAGCTGATCTTAAGAGGCCATGACAGGATGCAGTTTGTACTGGGCAAGTACAGTGCATAGTTACATATACTAAAGGCCAGAATTGTGCACAGCAAAACTTCAGAACTTTCAGAACTTTGAGAAATAGCATGTTTCTAAATTTTACTAAAAGAAACGCTTCCAGATATATCATTTTTGTTTGAATTTGGAAAAAGGCCATTGAAGCGTATCACCTGTCTACTAGCAACAAGGAACTGCATGAAGGCAAGCGCATGGAATTCCACAAATATGAGAGCAAATTGGTGGAGGAGGGATGGAGCAAACATAGCACAAAACGAAGCAATCACAAGAAAAAGGAAGTCCCCCTTCTCTGTATGCAGCATACAAATCAGCAGGCTGCTGCAGGCTGGTAACTTTTGTAGGTTTATTTATGAGACAAGTTTAATTCGGATCAGAGTTCTCTTTGGTGGCAATGCAATGGAACGGTATAGTAGACTGGAGGTTTTACAGTAAAGTAAAAACTCATTGGCATGTATTTGAACACAATAAAGGCAAACCACTGACATTCTTACTGCGTAATTAAGTGATTGTAATGTGTTGAGTCCTTAGTTATAAACTCAGGGTTTGATTTTGGGGTCTCCTGATGCTGACATGCATAAAGTAGTTTGGAATAATTCACTTTGACTTGCACATGGGAATATAAATAGTGTGAAAACAGTGGTGAGAAAGAAAAAAAGAAATTGTCTTCAATAAGTTAGAGCACAGGTACATCAGTGCAAATTACTGGAATAGGTTCAGGAGAAAAGGAAGCATTTCTTCACATAAAACATACGAATTCCACTATCATAAGCTGTGGTGATGGCCATCAACTAAGCATACTCAAGCTGCAGTTCTAAGGAAGGGGAGGCAAGCCCCAGAGATTGATTGCCTTAGACAAAGCTCTCATCAGGGCTCTTATCAGCAGAGTGGAAACAAAGGCAGAGGAGCACTTTTGCACTTTTCTGCGCTTTTTCTGGTTGTTGATTTTTTAAACCAACCAACCAACCATTTCCTTCCCACTGGAAACTGTAGGAAATTCACAAAGTTTTCTAAATATCTCCCCAGTTTGGGAACATCCTGGGTTGCTAATATGGTTTGGATCCAGGCCAATTCCTGGTCTTGCCCAACATGCCCCCCAAACTGTTTCCAATTCGCCCCCCACCTGCCTTTGGCTCTACCAATGCCAGAGCTCTGGTGGTAGTTAGATGTTTCCACCAAAGGGAGAATCCAACACTGGCTCTGAAGGTAGAGATGGAGCTCTGAGATATTATATGACTCCTGGCATGTTCTCTGTAGGATTCTTCCTTACAGATTTAATATCTAAACAACAGTTGTAGTGGATTTCCCCCCTATGGTATAATTAAGCCCAGCTTCTTCCCGCCTTACTAGTAACGTAATGCAAAATGTAAATAACAACTGGTTTAGTCATTAGACTTTCTGTTTCTTTTATGATAATCACAAAGGGTGATATCCAACTATGTAATGCTCAGAGAAGACTCACTGAAATAAAGGGACTTGCCCACGTGACTTTAGTGTGTGGGCAGCTGGTACGGGAGGGAAGGTATTCCTTCAAATACTATTTAGGGCTTTAAAAAGAAGCACCAGCACTTTAAACTGGGCCCAGAAGTCAATAGGCAGCCAGAGAAGTTCTATGGTTGGCAAGATATGATGCAAATAAACAACCAAAACTTTGCTCAGCACAACCTGCTCTAACTGAAGTTTCAGAACCATTTTCATAGAGAACACAGTGTATAATGCTTTGCAGTACTTCAGGTGGGATGTAACAAGCGTACGGGTAACTATGGCCAGACTATCTCCATCCAGAAGTCTCAGCTGGGCACACCAACCCAAACTGGTGAAAGGTGCTCTGTGCTAAAGGCTTTCAAGTAAGTCAGTTGTTCAAGAGGCAGCCTTGTGATGTCACAGACAGACTTTCAAGAAAAGGCCCTCACTGCTGGCTGCTTAGCAGGGTATAGGGAAGTCTTTCATTTTCTATCCCCAGATCCATTAACAACTGTTGCTAACTTAAATGACAACTTGCCCATTTTTATACCAGAGGCTTCTGAGTGAGACCCTGCTGCTTCGGACTGGCTGGTTTCCACAGCCTTTCGCTGAAAAGGAAGGCACACTTCCTCCAATTGCTTACAAGGTTAGATGACGTGCTCACCTACCACTCCTGCAACTGTTGGGCTTGCTCCTATAGACTTGATGTGAAGGCTTAATAAGGGGACAATCATGCTGACACCAAAGAAATCCTGGAAACAGACAACACAGATTTTCAGCGACTTAAGCATATATATACCCAGGCCAGTTATGCACTGTGATGTAGTTATGTACTGACACTGTAATTTCACAGCAACTTTTGCACAACAAAGAAACCTAGTACATTGTGTAATCACTTGCTTTTGCTTCACGTTCTATTGTTGCGTCCCAAGGAAAAGACCTGTCCCCGGGTTTTATTCAATATAAAACAAATATGACCACACTTGCTTATAAAACTCCCATTTAAGGAACACCTCTGGACTATGGGGGTGGGGAGGGTGTGCGAATTATGTGGCATGGTTGCTGAAGTAGTGTGTACACCTAATGGTGTACGCCATTAGGATTTTAGGCCTGAAGGAACTCTTCAAGACAGCATTGTGCATCACTTCACTTACAGATGTGATAAACTAGCCCTACTGCATCTGAGAGAAGGGCTGTCCTGATCATTCTGCAGTGGCATGGTCCAGGACATGTGCCCCCAAATCATCCCTGGTGGTACCACTGTACCATTTGATTAATTTTCAATTACAATCCAATAATAGCCTCATTATAACACCAAATTATAATAGTTACTTATACCAATCATTCAAATGCTGAATTATATAACTTAGGCGCCCCCTACCCCGCATGCTAGATTTGATGCTTTGATGACTTTTCTTTATTTCTGCGTTCCAAACGGCTGTGTACATTTGGTGCTTATGGCCATAGCTGTCAACCTTCCTTTTTTTTGCAGGAAATTCCCTTATTCCAGCGCCGTTTCCCGCTGATATCCCGGATTGTTAGATATCCTGTAGACTGTCCCCGGGACAGGCAAGGCTGCTGATCCCTTATTTTCAAATCTGAAAGTTGACAGCTATGCTTATGGCATGTGCGCATGCACACGAAAGCTCCTACCAATAAACTTAGTTGGTCTCTAAGGTGCTACTGGAAGGAATTTTATTTTTTATTTTGTTCCTAAAACATTGCCATCCCTAGCCAGCAGGGCCAGTGGTCAGGGACGATGGGGAAAACTGTAGTCCAAAAGCAGGTGGGCGGCCCAAGTTTGGGGGAAGAAAAGACTGTTTTTTTAGTGGCAGGCTTTATAGCTGGCGAGGAGCCAGCGGTGCAGTGCGCGCGCGCGCCTCTGAACATGTGCAGAGTGCATTCTCCTCGGTTGGCACGAGTTCAAGGGGGGGAGTTTCTGAGAGAGGTCTGTCCTCTCTCTCCCCGACCCCCTCAGGGGGCTTCGCCTGCCGGCCCCGGGGTCTCCCCCGGCCTCCTTGCCCGCCGAGGCCCAGCTCACCAGGAAGCCCACGGCGTAGAGGCAGAGGACGAAGCGGCTGGGCCAGGCGACCCCTCCGCCGCCGCGCAAGGACGACGTCGACGGCACCGAGGGCATCCGCAGCGGCGTCGCCGCCACTACCACCTCCTCTTCGGCCGACTCCGCCTCCGTCTCGGCCCCCCGCGCGCCGAAGGGGCCGCCCAGCAGCGCCGGCGACACCCGGTCCCTGCCGCGCCTCCCATTCGCCATGCGAGGGCGGAGGAGCCGCGGGGACCAGGAAACGGGGAGACACAACCGGCGCAGCGGCCGGGAGAACAGCGGGGAGGCTCCGCCGGGGAGCGGCAGCCGCTCCGCCCCGCCCCCGGAAGGCGGGGTCTAAGAGAGGTTCCGCGCCTGCGCAGCGCCGGCTCGGCGTTCTGAGGGGAATCGTCATTCGCTTGTGAGGAGAGGGAAGGAGAGGATGGGCGGGGCATATAGCCTCGACAGGGCTTTTTGCCGAACTTGGGTCGCATAACCTCCCATCATCCCCGACTACAGGTCCTGCTAGCTAAAGGGACGATGGGAGTTGTAGTCCGGTGTTGCCTCAAACTTGGAGCTTCCGCCACCGTTGGGCTACAACTCCCATCGTCCCTGACTTGGTCGCTAGGGATGATGGGAGTTGTAGTCTCTGGAGACACCCCACACTGGGCTAAATAAGCTTCATTTCAGCAAGAGGTTGGACGCGGTGACCCTTGTTGTCCTTTCCAGCGCTAAAGTTCTGTGACAGAAATGCTTCCCCCTTACCCTTTTGTAAAATAAAAATATAAAAACCTCTCTCACAGCTTTGTGACATTTCGGCTGGATGACCTAATAAAGTTGGCTTTGGAGTGTTTTCTCAAATCCATTATCCTGATTTTTGATTAAAGAAAAAGGGCGTATTTATCCTCATGGATTACATATCAAACTGCAAGATTTTTAGTGGGGGCAATTAGAATAAGATCTATTATTTGATTATGGATGTAAAACCCCAAAATGTATTTTCTGTAGTTAAGTTTTTACCTCTCTTCAGTTTAGTTTATTTTATTGCTGATGCAAATAAAGATTCTTATGATTCTGATTCAAACTGTAATCAAAGAAGAATCCCTTGTTCTTCTGGATGGTAATAGAAATGTGTTAAGGAATGTGGTTGGTGTGCATAGGTGTACCACCAGTCTTCACGACAAAGCAAATGTGGCTTAAGTTTTCTAGTCGGATTGAAGCTTGTTTGGCTCATCATTCTTATATTGCCCTATCTTTGCTGAACAGCAACACACAGTCATAGCTCTCTTCCTAGGTATGACCTCTTGACATTACTGGTTCCTTTTCTGAAGCTTGACTCTGTCACGAGCTCACTGTATACATTTTTTAAAAGAAAGCACATTTAAAATGCCCCCAGCAAATAACCCTAGCAATTGTTGTTTACCCTGCACAGAGCTACAGTTCTCAGCACCATTAACAAACCCCAGTTCCCAGGATTCTTTGGGGGTGTGTGGACTGGTTTTAAATGCATGGCGTTTAGGCAGCCTGGGCAATTGCAATCTAAGGATCAATCTGGGCCAGTGCTGGTTTTATGTACAGTGGTACCTCAGGTTACATACGCTTCAGGTTACATACTCCGCTAACCCAGAAATAGTGCTTCAGGTTAAGAACTTTGCTTCAGGATGAGAACAGAAATCGGGCTCCAGCGGCGCAGCAGCAGCAGCAGCAGCAGGAGGCCCCATTAGCTAAAGTGGTGCTTCAGGTTAAGAACAGTTTCAGGTTAAGAACGGACCTCCAGAACGAATTAAGTACTTAACCCGAGGTACCACTGTATAAGCTAAACAAGCTATAGCTCAGGGCCCCACTCTCTTGGGGCCCCCAAAAAAATTAAAGAAAAAAAACCCCTGGATGTATATTTCCAAAATATTAGATTAAAAAACAAATAAAATAAAACATACATATGCAACAGTGTTTTGTGTTGTGTAGGCTCCTATTTGTTATGTGCAAATGGCTTTAGATACCTATTAGGTCCATAAAGGATATATTCAACACAATATAGGATATTCAACACAAAAAAACAGCGATAATTTGTTGTTGACAAAGGACAGCTGGACATATAAAGGGCCCCATTACCTTCAGTAGTTTAGGTCCTCATCAAACCTAAATCCGGTCCTGACTGGATGCCGAGCAAAGTGGTATTGTGAACATATCCTCAGTCTGGATCCAATTTATGATCTTCAGTTGAGCTTTCTTCAACATAAGCCTGCATATAGGATTGCAACGGAAAGATAGGCACAATATGCCAGATCGAACCCCAGGAAACGCAAAGTGTGTGTATGGTTAACCAAACATATATTTGGCCCAGTAACTTCTCCATTAAGAAAAAAATATCTGAATCTTAAAAGATTTTCTCTTTATCAGGGGAGCGAATAATTGTTTCCATAAGGCTGGAGGCCATGGCTGTAAAGGCTACAATTTATTTCTTACAACGAAACATCAGGGCTTAATTTTAGTGTAAGAGATGCCACTGTGAGATTTCCCACAAAGATTCATGAGGTGGGCAGTGTTTATTTTGTTAGTTTCATAAGCAAAACGTATGAAACAGCGACCTCTGAAAGTGAATTGCACAGCTTCCGAAGAATGGAATTCTAAAAGTTTTACAAAATGGCAGGACGTGAGCGCTAGGTAGAGAGTAACTGTGGTGGACATTGTAGGAGAGTCATAGGAAGTTGTTTTGGTCGTCCCCCCCCCCCCAAGTTTATTGCAATTGTACGTTCAGTTTCCTAAAAGGTCTAAACTTTCACAAAGGAGATAAAAACATTGCCATCACTTCCACTGATTCAGGGATACTGAATATGCCTGAAATTCTCTTATTTAGATATTCAATATATATATTTATATGTAACAAAGCAGTTAACACATGTGGGCCTTAGAAAGGTTTAAATTTGAGGCATAGTTTTGACGTAAAATAGAAAAAGGATTCTGAAATGTGGCTAAAAAGCTGTACATCTTTGTCCTTTATACCAGGGGTCAACTATCATGGTGCTCAGAAACCTTTGCATCCACAAAGGTCTTCAGTAGCACCTACAGGGACCCTCCAGGCCCTCCACTGTTTCCCTTCTGAAATTTGGCCTGAAGGAAGCACAGCATCGCCACCAATGGAATAACTTGTCGGGCATGCATGTTTGCCAAGGACTGCTTCTCCTTTTTTTTTGCAAATGCGCCAAGTCTAGTAGTGCTGGTTCTGCTGCTATGAAGTAGACTTTAGCTATGGGTTTTGGATCAAGGCGTAAAATTTCCTTTTTTGGGGGGGTGGGAGGGTGGGTGGAGCAAGAGGTTGATAGATTGTCACTTTTTAAAAATTTATTAATTTATTTAACATAATTATTGCAAAAGATAAGCAAAATATTGCAAATACATACATACACACCGACATACATACGGTACATACATATTTCAGATAAGCACACATCTATAAAAAAAGGACAAAGGAGAAAAAAAGGAAAGAAAAAAGAAGAAAAGTTGGAATAATTTCTTCCAAATTTATTCTACAAATATCTCAATATGAAAATATTTTTAAAAATTCATTGATTGACTTCCATTGCTTACACGGCACTTCCTATATACATTTTAAGCAAGAATGTATCTGTTATTCCGTATTTTTCCCATACAATCTCACACAAATATTCTAATCAATAAGTTTTCTAAATCTATTCTAAATTGTCACTTTTAACCCGTCAAGAAAGCTCTGTAACAACGCCTGATATTGTGTGGGTGTGCTCGTCGATCAATGAGGCCCAAGCTTTCAGTGTAGCGTGTATGTTCCTGGGTCTCAGCTTGGCTCTGTGCTTTTGTGTGCTTGTCTGCGATGGAGGCTGAGCCAATTCCTTGCCTGCTTATGGGCGGTAGATACATTGATTACATGGCGTACATGCTTGCTGGAGTTGAAACTCAAACCTGCGCTGAGTAACAAGGGCACGCAGTAACTTCATCTCTCTTCCAGGTCTGTTGATGCACCAAGTGCCACAATATTTCCAGTCAATACCCAGCTAAGGGAAGGTCAGCTATTTTGGGCTGGCCACTCCTAGCGAAGGGAAAGCCTGTCAAGTTCCTTCTTCCATGGAGTGTCCTAAAATAGAAGTCCTGTCTATTCGTTAGGCTGCACTTTAATGGAGCACTAATCAAACCACAGCACAAGTGGGAAACCCATTGAGAAAGATTTTTTTTTTAAAAAAACCCAACTTCTTTCAAGACTTCAATTCTTTCGGAAGAACTTCTGGTCCGGCAGTTTAATCCTCGATGCGCTGTTTTTCGGGGGAGGTTTTTCTTTCTCACTAAAAGTATATTATAAATCTTTCACGTCCGTTTTGTCAAAGAACAACAACAAACAAACAAACAAACAACTCAGCAATGAAATTGAGAGTCGGGATCTTTTTTGGAGGCTTATTTGGAGCTCTCGGAATCTTGTTCTTTTTGACTGCCTTTGGAACGGACTATTGGCTTCTTGCTACAGAGGTTGGAAGGTGTTCTGAAGGCTTGAATGACACCAGGGTTAGTATATATTTTTATTCCTCTGAATGGCATCTTGCAGTAGGACCACAAAGGTGCTTGCTTCTTTCTCACCAGAAATATCTCTTACAGATGAGGAACACTCTGTATAGGTTACTGTGAGCCTCATCTGAATACTATTAACATCCAGGAGATGATATTATGTGATTCTCATTTTGGTCAGTTACGTTCAGAACCAGCAGAGATATTAACCCCCCTCCCCATAATTTTGTAGGCATCTTCAGAAACCTTTATTAACATTTCCCCCCTATTTTTTACTTGCCTGTATGTGTCTATATTTACACAGGGAGTAGAGCTCCACTTGGTGAATAGCAATTTACATGTTTCTTTTATACAGGAAGAGAGAGTAACTTTCCACCATGAGGGTTTTTTCTGGAGGTGCTGGTTTGATGGGAATGTCGAAGAGAATGCCCACAGTATGTTAAAGTTTTGGTACAGTAAGTATCCCCCTTTTTGGCAATATAATTTTACTTAGAATTGGTGCTTTTATTTAAAGTATGTCAACATTTCCCAAAAGAGCACTATTTGTATAATGCCCTGATTCTTAAAGTGGTGGTCATCATAGATGTTTGCTCACACATTAGGAGCAACAATGCTGTGATGTTTCGCAGTGATCACAGAGGGATCCCTTTGGTGCAATTCTGCAAATGCTTGTACAAGTACATTATTCAAATGTGTTTGCAACAGCTCGTATAAGAGTTCACACACTGCTATAGCATTTGTCAACAGCCAGGATAGATGGGGCTGATGAGAATTGTAGTCCAAAGCCCCCCAGAGTCTTTTCTGTTGGGGATAATTCAGACTGAAATTTCCAGGTGTCAAAAAAGATTATTTATGTATGCCATGACTGCGGCCCATGTTTTGTTAGCCCCCAAATGGAAAACGGGCGAGGTCCCAACCAAAGAAAATGGCAACCTAAGTTGACAGAATATGTGCAGCTTGCAGACTTAACATATAGAATAAGAGAACGAGAAGAAGATACGTTTAGAGAAAACTGGAAAATGTTTATTGAATATATGGGAAATAACTGTGCGCAGCTGAAAATGCTGGCAGCATTAAGATAAATTCAACAGTGTAAATAAGTTTTGATGTATGTCATAATGGAATACTGAATGGTATAGTTTTTTGTAAAATATGCAGGGATTTATGATATGTAAAATGAACCATGGAAAGAGAAGAAGGGAAGTCTTTGATATCTTAAGGATGTAAAAATGAGTACTTTAAATTGTAAAACAGAATATATATATATATATATATATATATATATATATGAATTGTAGTCCAAAATATATGGAGGGCACCAGGTTGGCAAAGGCTCTTGCACTAGGTTTTACGTCATTTTGGATGCCTCTGCTTGTTCAAGCAGTTGAACAGGTAGGAGAATATACTTGAATTTGGGTTTACTTTCCTCATGCACTACTCTAGCACAAAATATATTTGATTTATATTGCAAACCCGCAGGCAGGCAGGGTCTTTTTTTTTAGTTTGTACTGCACCTCATTATCCTGGGAGCTTTAAAAATAACGAATCATAATGAAAAACAGGTGGCATGCAGAACAGGACAGATTAAATGATGGCGTATGAGCTGCTTGCAGTGCTTGAAAAGTTCAAGTATGATAGCTATTAATTATTTTATTGAAATATGCATGGCCCTCCTTTCAATATAACACACAAGAACGCTTTGCAATAACATAATTTAGAACCATACAATCAGTAAACAGTAGCAATGCTTTAGCCAAACAACAAAACTCAGGAACAGACACTTAGTGCAGGTGTAGCCAATATGAAATAATAATCTGGGTCTTTTGAAAAAAATGTTTTGAATTTTTTTTAATGTTTTAAATGTTTTAAACAAAGCAAAACATTTGTTTGTATTGCTTTGCAGTTTTGTTGTTTGCCACACTAAGCCCATTTGGGAAGAAGAGCAGGATAGAAATTAAATAAAGAGGTAGATAAAGGAATATTGTTTCCTCCAGCTCTCATAATCTCTGCCCATTAGTTGAGGTTAATGGGAGTTGAGGTTTAAAATATCTGGATAACACCCCACTGACTACAGTGGTACCTTGGTTTTCGAACATAATCCGTTCCGGAAGACTGTTCAAGTTCCGAAACATTCGAAAACTGAAAACTCAAATGGAAGCCTCAAAGCGGAAATCTCAATATGGAAGCTGTGTTTCCGGTTTGACTTCTGAGGCACATTCGAAAACTGAAGCATTTCCTTCCGGGTTTATGGTGTTTGAGTTCCGAAACGTTAGTCAACGGAGACGTTCGAAAACTGAGGTACCACTGTACCCCATACTTACTCAATGTATGCACTTTAAGGCACATTTTATAACAAAAGCCTTCTTAATAAAACAGCAATCAAACAATAGTATCAATTACAATAGCTAGAAAGCTAGGAACTGATATAAACAGTTGGGAAAAGCTGGAAAAGAGGAATGTTTTTAATCGAAAGCGAAAGCATCTAACATCCATTGCCTGCCTGATGTCCATCGGAGTTTGTTGCACCATGGATCAATCCCTTCTCTGTATCACTGTAAAGATAGACATGTCTAGGTCATGGTATGTCTAACTGCTTTCTCTGCAGATTCCAATAAATGCAGGACAGTAGTTTTAATGTGTGCTGTTGCTGTTTTTCAGCAAACCAGTCGCCTACGAAAAACTGCACCCATGCCTATCTCTCTCCGTTTCCGTTCTTCCGAGATGAGCACAATTCAACTGCCTACAACTCAGCAATTAGTAAGTATTTTCCTGTTCACTACTGTGTCAATAGCGCTATCGCTTTCACGACTTGCGCGAGAGCTGTCCTGTTGGAAAACAGAATCCTAAGCTAAAAGGACCATGCTGCAATCTGAGTAAAGCTTAGTTTCTGGGGAGGCAAACTAAGGCCCGGGGGCCGGATCTGGTCCAAGCGCCTTCTAAATCTGGCCCACGGATGGTCCAGGAATCAGCGTGTTTTTACATGAGTAGAATGTGTCCTTTTATTTAAAATGCATTTCTGGGTTATTTCTGGGTTATTTGCCTGGTGTTTTTACATAAGTAGAATGTGTGCTTTTACTTAAAATGCATCTCTGGGTTATTTGGGGGGCATAGCAAAATTGTTCTCCCCCCCCCAAAAAATAGTATGGCCCCCCACAAGGTCTGAGGGACAGTGGACCGGCCCCCTGCTGAAAACGTTTGCCGACCCCTGGCTTAGTTGATTTCCACCCACTATTTCATATGTTTCAATCAATATAATTTGCCATTGCTGTTTCATTAATGATCGCTATACAGCAGCACCTCCTAAATGTGTGCATTGAAACTGATTCTTATCTACCATAAGTGCTTTAATTGGAAAAAAAGTCCTACTTACACCTTGTTCCATTTCTGTGATGTAAGCTTTTGTGTCATGTGATTTGATTTGGCATCATATACTATTTTATTTTTTATTGGGACGCGTGTGGCGCTGTGGGTTAAACCACAGAGCCTAGGACTCGCTGATCAGGTGGTCAGCGGTTCGAATCCCTGCGACGGGGTGAGCTCCCATTGCTCGGTTCCTGCTCCTGCCAACCTAACAGTTTGAAAGCACGTCAAAGTGCAAGTAGATAAATAGGTACCGCTCCAGCGGGAAGGTAAAGGGCAGCTCCCTCAGCCAATAAAGCGAGATGAGCGCCGCAACCCCAGAGTCGGCCACGACTGGACCTAATGGTCAGGGGTCTCTTTAGCTTTACCTTTACTATTTTATAAAGCATGTGTTGTGTTTAAACATTGGTGCTGTTTCAAATTGACCTAATTGCACCAAGACATCAGTACTTAAAATTGCATTATCTTTGATTTTAAACGATCCACAGAAATGTAGCTTCCTGACTGTTCTATTGCTGCCTCAAAGGCAACAACAATTTGTTAACCCATTCTAAATAGTCGTGCCTATCTAGAAGAAAACAGGAAGAAATTTGCTGTTATTTCTGGCTTACCTGCAGACATTCTTAGGCTGCAAGCTCATTCCCACTTACATAGTAGGAGTAAGCTTCACTGAACTCAATGGATTGCAGAACTGTATAGGATTGCAGTGTTTATGATACTTGGGAATCACCATGACACAGAAATGCTCATCTTTAATTTCTTCATATGGACCAATCTCATTGCTAACTACGATCTTAAGATTTTCACTACCCAGAGCAATAGGATTAAATAAATGTTCAGGTTTTAAATTGCTGTTTTCCAGAGACAATTGAAAATGTAGAGTTCTAAAATTTAGATCTAATATTTGCCATAAGCCGGCACTACCACATAACAAGTCAGTTCACAGTGAAGAAGTAATGCAACTACAGTGGTACCTCAGGTTACATACACTTCAGGTTACATACGCTTCAGGTTACAGACTCCGCTAACCCAGAAATAGTGCTTCAGGTTAAGAACTTTGCTTCAGGATGAGAACAGAAATCGTGCTACGGCGGCGCAGCGGCAGCAGCGAGAGGCCCCATTAGCTAATGTGGTGCTTCAGGTTAAGAACAGTTTCAGGTTAAGTACAGACCTCCGGAACGAATTAAGTACTTAACCCGAGGTACCACTGTATTATTATTACACAGCATTTGATATATTGTTGTTTGTCTTTGGGACCCTGCATTCTTCTTTTTAGAATCCCTTTTCGTGTCCTCAGCTACCCATTTCCCAAGGTAACTCTTAATTTCCAAGACAAGAAGTATGCGGCAAAGTATTTGTCACCTTTGCTTACAATGTGTGCACACTGAAGATTATATTTGTTCTGAGTGTTAAGCGCATTGCATTTCTCAGTCTATTTGTCACTGATGGATGCCTGGCATTCCATTTCTGTTAAACGTTATCTCCCATTACATCTTTTAATTCTAACTATAGCATACTCGTCTACTGTCCCACTGAGTGGGACATCCCAAACTTACAGGACCCACACTGGCTTCTGATGGGATCGCGGGATGTCCTGCTTTGGTTCCTGCAAGAGTGTGGCCCCCAAAGATCCCTGCTTTGGGGGCCATGCTCTCGTGCAAGTCACCTGGCTCCCACGGGAGTGTGGCCCCAAAATATGCACGTCCTGATTTTCTTCTGTGGGATGTTGGAGGGAGGGTATGCTATGGTGATGTTATGCATCACCAACTGGGCATAAAACAAGGACTAAGTCTAAGGGACGCGGGTGGCGCTGTGGGTTAAACCACAGAGCCTAGGACTTGCCGATCAGAAGGTCGGCAGTTCGAATCCCTACGACGGGTCCCTGCTCCTGCCAACCTAGCAGTTCGAAAGCATGTCAAAGTGCAAGTAGATAAATAGGTACCGGAGCGGTGGGAAGGTAAACGGCGTTTCCATGTGCTGCTCTGGTTCGCCAGAAGCGACTTAGTCATGCTAGCCACATCACCCGGAAGCTGCACGCCGGCTCCCTCGGCCAATAAAGCGAGATGAGCGCCACAACCCCAGAGTCAGCTGCGACTGGACCTAATGGTCAGGGGTCCCTTTACCTTTTACCTTTACAAGTCTTCTAGCCTGACATATATGCTTACTGAAAGATGAATCCCACTGAACTCAAGGAATCTTACTCCCAAGTAAACATAAGCAGGATTGCAAGCCTTATCTGGTGTTATTAATCCCACATGCCTACCCAACTATGATAAAACAGAAACATCATTTCTACCGCTTAAAGTTAGCAGATAATTCTTTTCAGGCTGAAACTGCAGGCAGGCAGCTGAACCTAATAGATCTTCTCAGAAATCTATGCAAATGTGATCCTTCTGTAGCTTGCATTTTGCCTTGTGCTGTGTGTTGATGTGAAGCGTTCCAGATTCTGTATTTGCAAATGGGAAAAAGCACCTTTTAAAAAACAACAACCAAGCACCCTTGGTAAAGACAGTTGTTTCTGTTAGCTGTGAGCAATAGCAACTGAAAGTTGTGTGCCCCATTCTGGAAACTGCTCTTTGCTTTCAGAGATGTCGTCTCTGAGATTTTTAAATAAGTGAGCACATATTGATTGAACAAATAATTGGTTAAGAGCCAAACAGTCGTCTAGGATATTGATTTTTAAAAATAATAATAATAATAATACAGCCATAAAGAACAACTTTTCTGAACAATCATGAATCGAAAATACAAAAAAAACCCACTAACTCCTATTTGGTGATGATAATAATATATTAGTTCTGGCTAGTGCTATTTTTCTAGAAAAAGTGGTTCCAGGATTCACCATGGACACTTCCCTCGTTCTCTTAGAATGGAAATGGCGCCTACCTGAGAGATGCCGGAACGATATTGCTATTTGAGAAATCAGACTTGGGTACAGCCCATTCAGTTCTGTCTTCCTTGTCCTGTCCTGACTCAATTATATTTTTAGCTTTGGGTAACATTGCCAAGGCAAGTGCTGTGACATGATGAAGAAAAATGTTGCACAGTTAAGTTATGGAAACTATTCTCTGTCATCCTGTTGCAACAACAAGAGTAGCCAGACATGGAATACATAGCCCAGGTCGAATTTCTCTGCTACTTTCCTACACTGCTTCACTTTAGAAAGATTTTGAATGTAAATATTGGAAATAAAACTGATTTATATACAGTATGGGAGACATACTATAATATCTGTAAACTGCTGTTTATGTGCGGCAGTGGAAGATATAGGGCATTATGTACTGTACTGTTCCTGTAGTCTAAACCACTGAGCCTCTTGGGCTTGCCGATTGGAAGGTCGGCGGTTTGAATCCCCGTGACGGAGTGAGCTCCCATTGTTCTGTCCCAGCTCCTGCCAACTTAGCAGTTCGAAAGCACACCAGTGCAAGTACAATGGTACCTTGGTTGTCAAACGGCCTGGCCCCTGAACAAATTGGCTCCCAGACGTCGCAAACCCGGAAGTAAGTGTTCCGGTTTGCAAAGGTTTTTTGGAAGCCAAACATCCGACGCAGCTTCCAGTTGAGTGCAGGAAGCTCCTGCAGCCAATTGGAAGCTGTGCCTTGGTTTTTGAATGGTTCTAGGAGATGAAAGGACTCCTGGAATGGATTAAGTTAGAGATCCAAGGTACCGCTGTAGATAAATAGGTACCGCTGCAGCAGGAAGGTAAACGGCATTTCCGTGCGCTCTGGTTTCCGTCACGGTGTTCCGTTGCACCAGAAGCGGTTTAGTCATGCTGGCCACATGACCCAGAAAGCTGTCTGTGGGGAAATGCTGGCTCCCTCGGCCTGAAAACGAGATGAGTGCTGCAACCCCATAGCTGCCTTTAACTGAACTTAACCATCCAGGGATCCTTTACCTTTTACCTTTTACTGTTCCCAGGGATGGATTTCTCGAATGGATTCTTCAGAGAGTTTTCTTTTTTGAACTGTAGGGAGAAAATGTGCTACTTGCTGATAGATGGGGTTAACTATACTACATAAAAGATTTCTGTGTTTGCTTTGGTAGACAAAATTTCATTGCACAACATGGGGCCCCCTGTGATAATGCTAGGTGGTACTGTGGGTTAAACCACAGAGCGTAGGGCTTGCCAATCAGAAGGTCGGCGGTTTGAATCCCCACAGTGGGGTGAGCTCCCGTTGCTCGGTCCCTGCTCCTGCCAACCTAGCAGTTCGAAAGCACGTCAAAGTGCAAGTAGATAAATAGGTACTGCTCCGGCGGGAAGGTAAACGGTGTTTCTGTGCGCTGCTCTGGTTCGCCAGAAGCGGTTTAGTCATGCTGGCCACATGACCTGGAAGCTGCACGCCGGCTCCCTCAGCCAATAAAGCGAGATGAGCGCTGCAACCACAGAGTTGTCCGCAACTAGACCTAACGGTCAGGGGTCCCTTTACCTTTACCTTGACCTAACTAGCCCCCCAGCTGATGACCAAAGTTTTTAAGTTTTTTAATTTAAACTGTCTAACTGATATATGGAAGATAATTTGTATCAGCTTGTATCCAACTCTGTTTAAAACTTCCTCTCCTCCCTCTGGCAGTCTCATGTGCCCCCAATATCAGCTCTGAAGAGTTGTGGATCCTTTTGAGCAGATCTTGGGAAGGCTGCAGGAGGCTGCAGGAGAAGGAAAGGAAGAAGACCCATTGCATGAGTGGATTCAACCCATAGTATTTAAGTACAGTCTCATGATTGCACAGCCACCTGAAGACAACTGATAAATAGCCCAATTTCTACATGCATATGTGGGCAAATGGTAAAACCTTATAGAAAAAAATTATAGGAATTAATGAAGTTTAATTGGAATGATATCTTATCCACGCCACGGTGTCAGAGTAGACAGCAATATATTAACTATCCTACCTTATCTCTATCTTGCACTATTCCTGGTAGTTTGAATGAACACGATCAACCAATAAAATTGAATGAAAAGCTCTTACACCATTTAAAGAAGGCATGCTTTGATGAACCACCAATGGAAAAGACTTCTAAAGTTGAGGACCTTCGTGGTTCTGGATAATCTAAACAAATAATCTACGCAAAATAGGCGTAAATGGCATGCCCCAAAGTAGAAAGGTTCTCCACATTTGAACCTGCCTACAGTCTTCAGTTTTAAAAGGCCTCATTACATGTCCTGGTACCATCACAGAGCACAATGTTCGTGGGTATCAAGGATTGGGTCTACTCAGTGCCAACCACATTGCGGGCATGTCAAACTTTCATGACTTCCAACAATTGTTTGGTTGTTGTTTTTCCTTATGGAATTTTTGTCTGTAGCCACAAATGAAGTTCAACAAGTAGCTGCGAAAAACAATTTGGCCAAAGTAATAAATTCCAGGGTGTGGCAAGGTGGGGTGCTTGTCATGCAAGAATATATTTTTAAAACAATGGAATGACCTACAATGACTCTATATCTATCATCTATCTATCTGTCTATCATCTATCTATCTATCATCTATCTATCTATCTATCTATCTATCTATCTATCATCTCTATCTATCTATCTATCTATCTATCTATCTATCTATCTATCTATCATCATGTATGTATCTATCATCTATCTATCTCTATCATCTAGTTATTTAATATATTTTTAGAATTATATTTGCAGAATAGTTATAAACGAAGGAAACTAAAGGTCAATTTATGAAATGAAAATACAAATGTCTGCTTCCATTGAAGATAATATATACAGTGTGGATTGCTAGAATTCTCATATACTGTAAGATTTATGAGACATCGTCAGTCACATATGATTGGTTGAATGAGTATAGGTTGTCTTAGTTCAGTGCTATTAATACCAAAACCTGGTATTAAACTGTTTTTGATATCCACTTATTAAACTTAAACTGTCACCCATGATACATAGGCCTACACTTTCTTTCCTTATCTCCTCCATTTTAGCTCTAGGAAAACAGGCTATAAAATAATTTGTCTAACAAGAGGAATTAATATTCCCCTTTTTACAATGTACAGAACGAATTTATTTCCGCGGCCACGGTCTTTAAAGTGTCTCCGAAAATAGATGTGTAATTAAGCAGCTAAATTATTGTGTTATGAACATTTTTGGGGGGCCACCATATGTCAGAAAACTCTCAGCCCATTTATCACCAGCTGCTTCCATTAATTCAGCATTGCTTGCCCTTGGCTCAATGAGATTCTGTAGTTTTGCATTTTGAATTGAATAATATACAAAGAACTGAATGGCTATGGCGATAGGCAGACTTGACTTCCTCGTTTGATATATTCCCCCCCGCCCCCGGTTGTCCTGTTGGTGTTTTCAGTTTCATTTTAAAAACCACACACCAGTGTATTTCCCCCCAAAATACACAAGCTTCATGAAATCTCTGTGGTTTTTTTTTAAGTAGGAAGGATTCTGAATCCTTAAACTGGCCCTGTCCTAGGAATGCACAAATGAGCTTTCTTTCTTGTGTCTGTTTCTACTTTGGTGAACTTGGTTGTTATCTAGCGAAACCGTATAATTATCTAGAAGAATCTTGGCTACAGTTCAGCACACCATTTTATGAACCATTTCCATTCCCCAAGTAAACGAACTTATTAACCGCACACGTATACTGTATACTTATTAACCGTATACACGTATACTTAACGTTATTATATTCCAAGATCATCTGATAGGATTTGGCGTTCGAGTGTAATGAAAGACATATGGCGTCTTAGATCACTAAGGCACAGGAAGCCGTGTTAGAATAAATGATCAGCTTTGGTGATGAAGAAAATGAAAATGGGAGGTGGGGATGGGACTTTGTAAAATGGCCTTGTGTTGTAAGGATGTTTTTGAAAAATCCTCTTTCTGTATCTTTCCTGCCTTCCCCTGATAACCTCTAGTTTATCGTGGCTTCTGGTCTGTTCTCATGCTGCTGGGAGTGGTCACTGTGGTCGTGGCGAGCTTCTTCATCATCTGCGCTGCACCCTTTGGGAGCCACGCATTGTACAAAGTTGGGGGAGGCTTTTTCATCACTGCTGGTAAGTGTTAAACGTTTTAATCCAAATTCAACCACCCCTGCTCCTTTAAAAACAAAACAAAACAAAAAACTTGCAACATTCGGCCTAGAATTGTGGGTTTGGTTTTCTTTAAAAACAAAACAGAACAAAACAAAAATGCACATCAAGGGAATTCTGCGTGCTATTTTGGAGGCTTTCTGGCAGAAGGCTCGCAGAAGAAAATGGGCACTGGGGAAGAATTGGGAGAGTTCATGTTGCAGCTATGGTTCATTTTAATAGGTCTAGACCAGGCATAGGCAAAGCACGGCCCTCCACATGTTTGGGACTACATTTCCCATCATCCCTAACTCAGGGATGATGGGAATTGTAGTCCGAAACATCTGGAGGGCCAGAGTTTGCCTATGCCTGGTCTAGGGCATATAATAATAATAATAATAATAATAATAATAATAATAATAATAGAATCATAGGATAATAGAATTGTAGAGCTGGAAGGGTCATCTAGTCCAATCTCCTGCACTGCATAATAATTTTATGTAATTATATAATATATGTGTAATCATACTAATTATATAATGCAAGAAGGGCACACAAGGTATTATTAAGTTTTAATAAAGTAGGATGGTCCTAGGATTGATCTAGCATTCTGAATCTGTCTTCCAACACCGCATAAGACATTCATTCCCAGGCCTTGGCGGTTGGAAGGATTATAATGTAAAGAAAAGGGAACAGTGTCAAAGCCACACTGTCATGGAATCACGGAATTGTACAGTTGGTAGCGACCATGAGGGTCATCTAGTCAAACGACCTACAATGCAGGAATCTCTTTTTGCCTAGCGTGGGGCTCAAACCCAGAACCCTGAGAGTAAGAGTCTCACCGTCTAAATCTGGGAAAGCTCCTTCATGTAGTTTTCTTGGTGGTCTGTGTGATTTGCCTGTGAGGTCCAGTACGTCAAGAGAATGCTTGGCTTGGATCTAGAACACCTGAACTGAAATTCCTACTTGCCCAAGAAAGCTTATTGCTATTGTCTCTAATCTCCGTTTCTTTAATCAATAAGATGATAATAATAGACAATATAAAGCACTTTGTGGACTAAGTATTGGAGGAAATGTGTGGGGAATTCTGTTTGCATTGTGGCTCTGCTTTTGCAATATGTGCTTTTGTAGTTTGTGGCCAGTGTCTGTTTGCACATAATCCAAGAATTCATGCCCAATGCTGGCAGCAGTAGTTCTCCATCAGTCTAGCAGTTTGGTACTGTTCAGAATCTCCTGCTTTTCAGTTCCTGTTGGTATGAATAATTTAAAGTATTTGGAGCATGGATGGGAGACCACAGGTTTATGGGCCAAATGTTGCCCTCCAGGACTCTTTATCCGGCCCTTGAGCCCAGGCAATAATCCCTTCATAGGCCACACCCCCTTTCCTCAGCCCCTCCTTGCCAACCCTGATCCATGCCCACCCTGACTGCTTTTGCCTGACTAGAACGTGTCCTTGAGCTGTGGCAGTGCCTCTTACTTGCCTGTGTGAGAGATTTGTGTGTAGAAACCTCTGACATTGGCATGGCTGAAACGTGGCCTACAGTGCAAAAGTAGGAATCACAGCTGTCGCCCTGCCCTATGGCACCAGCCAACACTGGTATGTGACCCATGCCCTTCAACATTTTGAGTCCCAAAACCAGGACGCACGTCTTCTTGCCCATGCTCCTGCGTGAGTCACATGATCTGCACAAGGATCCAAAAGACACCTTTTTTCTGGGACGTGCTTGCATGGCACCCAAAAATCGCACAAGATCACAGCACTCAAAATGGCTGCCATGCTCTCTTGTGAGAAAATGGGATGTCCTGTTTTTTCTGGGATGCTAGTGGGGTATTGTGCGAACAGGATGCCACTGGCCTCATCCTGCAGGGCTTTTCTTTTCTCAGATTACTCATGAGGAGATGTGGCCCTCAAACTAAAAAAAGCTTCCCCCTCTCTGTTTGAGAGGTACTCATTTAACCTCTGTTGTCTAGACCGCATTCAAATCTAGAGGGCCACATGCAAAGTCCTCAAGCCAGAATAATTGTCAAGAAATTATTGTCTCTGCTCCCAGCCATGACGATTGATTGTATGGGGGTGAATCCATTTATTCTCAGGGAGCTTCTGGTTTACAATTTGAATGCAGCAAGATTTGTACTTGAAACATTTTGGCTGAGATCCTATAGCCACTTAACCTGAGATTAAGCCCCTGGAATTTACATTCTGAGTTTACCTGTACAGAAGTGCGCTGCGAGTCTCATGTATGGGGTGCAAACCACCAATACCCTAATGCCAGGCACAAACCGGAATTTGCTCCCACAAGAGGAAATGATGGCCACCAACTTGGATGTCTTTGCAAGAGGGTTGGACAAGCTGATGGACAATAAAGCTATCCAAATCTAGCCATGACAGCTGTGTTTTACCCCCACTGTTGGAGGTACTTTGCCTCTGATACCGGTTGCTGAGAATCAGAGATGGAGAGAACGCTGTTCTGCTCAGATCCTTCCTTCAGGCTTTCCGCTGACATCTGGTTGGCCACTGTGCGAACAGGATGCCACTGGCCTCATCCTGCAGGGCTTTTCTTATGTTCTTGTGTTCAGAGTAGAGACTTGAGTTGGCAGCAAAGGATCTTCAACCATGCAAGTCTTCTGAGGTCGGTGCAAAAACGCCTGCTTCGGTTTCTGTTCCTTGCCTGCTGTTCCCTAGGCCTGCTCAGTCACTTGTTTGTGGAACACTTTGGTTCCTTCTATTCGTCTCTATCATTACAGAGACAGCTGTGCGGATGGTTTTTTATTCTTCTCCTTTTGCTACTAAGCTCATGCTAAATTACACCCTCAGATTTTCTGCCAGCCTCTCGCTGCAGTAACTTGGATCTTACGAAAAGTCTCAGCAGCGGAACTTCTCGGTTATTGACTCGCGTAGAGAAAGTATCGATACATAGCCCAACGACACCCGCAGTGGGAGCAAAGTCTGCGAGGTAAACCTGTGAGCAAAACAATTGCTTACAAATCAGCATAGTTCTACATTTACCAGCGGCACCCGCCTGAGGCTCCTGTCACTCTCTACAGCACCTGTTGACTTCTTGTCTGTGCAATGTAAGCTTTGTGCCATAAACAGCCATTCATGGCTGACGAGCGAAAGACATTTTGCTGTGCAGGAAGAATAAGGAAGGCCTGAAAATTGCTCTCGAATTCCTAGGCATTTATAAAGATTCTGTGTTCTTTTTCTCTCCCCGCAATGAGCAGAACTGTGTGTGTGCGTGCGCGCGCGCGCGCATGAAACAGATTAAAAAGAATAAATGTTAATGGCAGAAATGACTGACCTCCGAGGAGCCTGGGTCTTATCTCATTCCACAGTGCTGTGTATCAAACATGGGCCTCCTTTAAAAATAAAATAGGAAAATAGAAAAGGCATGGGGAGAGGGGGAAAAAAGAATGAAAGTGCTTATTTATCCTAATCTCTCTGAGACATATATTTTACTTTTTAAAAATAATTGCCCCCAGTCGCTTGCGATTCACTGCAGCTTTTTTCTTTTTTCTTTTTTTAAAAAAATCCTGTTTGACTAAACAACAGATATTTGTGCCCCAAGCAAAGGTCTAACAAGCTGAAAACGAAGAAATATGTTTGCAGCCTGAAATGTTTCTAAAAATGCTCGCTTCTTGAAGTTGATGGCAGGGATGAGGTTAATCTCAGCCACTGGGCTCAAAAACACGGCCCTTCCTGACAATTGTCAGCGTAAGAGGTTGAGAGCAGCCTTCCCAAAATAAATACATTTCCTTTGACACGTCCCGCTTCATAATGAACTGACATTGCAATTAGACTTGCAGTAGATCCTCTCCTGCCTTTCAAAGCATGATAAATGTTCTGAAAGAAGAAAGGCAAGAAAGAAAGGCAGGGAAACAGAGATAGCTTAAGGTTACAGGAAGTGGCTTCAGCAAGTTATGATGTGACTGAATGTTAGTTCCTAAATAGTAGTTTTACAAAGATGACGCTGGATGCACGTCTAGTGGGATAGGACCCTATCACACGTGCATTTGCTCTGTATGGCACTTCATCTGAACTCTGTTCATGTCCATATTGGTCCCTATTCACCACATTTTTTTCCAGCTTTCCATGCTATTGAGGACATGCCGATATCAAGCTGACTGTGGGGTGCAGTTTGACAGTGACTTATTGCAAACCTGCATGTGTGCGGGTTCCAAGAGAGATGATCACGGCTGCCGTTCTCCTCCTTTGGCCCTCTTGCTGCTGTGCTGCCATGAGCTAAGCAATGGTTTGGCTTCGTGCGGCCTCTGAGCATGGGTGTCACACAAACCACAAGCTGTGAGGAAGTTTTGTTCTTGGGTTTGCAGCTCATGGTTTGTCTGGCGGAGACAAACCATTTGTGCTAAGGCTTGGTTTGGCTTAGTGTTAGGGGAAAACTTGACCGTTGTCCTTCACTGGCTATACCAAGCATTTCTCAAGCAAACTGAGCCATCATATATCTTTACTAAAACTTATTTTTTCCCTCCTTCCTTCAGGTATTGTCTTCACATTGGTGGTAATCCTTTACGTCATCTGGGTCCAGGCAATGGCTGATCTTGAAAACTATGTGAATATGAAGAAAATAGACTGTCCTGATTTTTCTGTCTATGTGCGTTATGGCTGGTCTTTTATACTGGCTCTAGTTGGAATTTTTTTTACCATGTTTTCAGGAATGCTGTTCCTACTGGTAGGGCGTACAATTTATCTGCACTCTGATTAATCAGATGTCGGCTGTTTGAAATGTTGGAATTATGGCGAGGTTTTGCTGAAAAGCTATTTTTATACATTATCCCTCTTATAGCCATGTGTTTGCTGGTGCTATTCTAGATCTGCTTACATAGCTAATGCAATCCCATGCATATCTACTCAGATGTAAGTCCTACTGAGTTCAGCGAAGCTTATATCCAGGTACGTCCTTATAGGATTTGCGGTCTCAGTTATATATCCTTGTCATAAAGGAATAGTGACATAAATTAGACTGTTCAAATTTCTTCAGATCTTGATGAACTGCATGCAACACACGAGATATTTTGCAACTTCATGTCTCTGTGTTGAACGCACTGGGGGTCAGATAAAAATATGAAATGATTCATATAAGAATTTTGGCTTAGGGCCAATTCAACCATTATCATCTTAATGAAGGAATATGCAATGAAACCACACCTCCTGCTCATATATATTAGCCACAGAAGAAGGGAATGGGAAGCACAGGCTGTAGATCACCCTTCCAGTAGTCGCCTAGCATTCACCTTGTGCCAATGTGCCATTCTTTTAGCAAGGCCAGAACTCTTGCCCTTTGCCTGCCACAAATCTAGCTTCTTCAAGTGACAGTGCTTGGCTCATCTTAACAATGGCTACTTTCCCTTGATGTGGGATTGTATTTCTCCATCCTCAGAGTCTCCTTCCAAGGGGAAGGTCTGTGTGCTTCAATAGGAATCGTCATGGTTGGTAAGTGAGGTGCAGGTGTTAACGCTGGCTAGGTTTGCGATGAGCGCAGGATCTGGTCGTGGCAAAGCAACGGGAAAGTGAATGCTGTAACTCCCATCTGCAAGCAACTGCGCTGCTTCCTGGAAGAATGAAACCTATTCCCATCTCCCTGTGGATAACCTAAGCAAAAGTAAACTCGGTCATGTGTGTTCCCTCATTAGGAAAGGAAATGTGTGAATTAGTCCTGGTTCTGCTTATGCAGAACAAAGCAAGTGTCCACAGAATCCCTTAATCACCCGTTATTTCTTCTTTCGGTATTTGGCATTAGCTTTAATATGAACAAATATTTCTGCTCTTAAAAATAGAGTGCAGTTGCCCATGTATTGCTTTAGCCAATGTGGCAGTAGTACAGAAGGCCAGGTCGCGGAATTAGTGCTGTGGTGCTGCTATGTATACGGAACTGTTTGTATGCTTTCATGTGGTCCAAGTCATAAACAATCAGTGTAATGGAACTGGGAAGTTTATGGATCATTTAGTTCAGTTCTCTGCAATAGCAGATTCCCCCTCCCCTCCTGGGCTTAACAAGAATACATGCTTTTCTGTTGTCCGTTATATATTTTTTATTATTTTTGCTTCCCTCTGTACTTTACGGCTTGACTTGTTTGGCCAAGTCATCTTGACTGGTGTCCATCAGTCACCTTCTTGCAGCCAGCCTGCTTTCTTCTTTTGACATACAAGGAAATCAGGGAACCATGCAACGGATATGTGAAATCTCACAATGTGAAAAGGGTATCTGAAACCTGATGACAATGTGAGAAGCTTGCCACTCCCACCACACATGGATGCCTGGACCTCTGAAGAAGCAGGAAGTGTGGTAATGTGTGTCCTTCCAAATTAGTTGGAGACTGTCAATAACTCTGCCCCTTTCCCTTAATATCTATAGGACGCTGATGGAGAAACGGCCCGGCCTTTCAGCCAAGCCTGGTGTTGGCACCTGGAATCTTTGGGCAGCTGTCAGGGCCCAATTGCCTGCCCTGCACCCCCATTTTTTCCTCGTCTGACACTCTAGCCACCTTTTCAATTTCCCATGATGCTTCTGGTGTAACAGTCTTCTGGGGCATTGAGAGAAATTTAAAGGCTGACCAGGCCTTGTTGTTTGGTGCTGTTGGAGGGCTGCCATCACAAGCCCACCAGGGCCCACTGACAGGGAAGACGGCCCACCAGAAGCTACTTTGTCCAAAGAGGAGTCATGCTTGCTGTGTTGAGTGAAACTACATGGCCCTGTATACTTGAAGGAGCATCTTCACCCCCATCATTCAGCCCAGACACTGAGGTCTAGCTGCAAGGGCCTTCTGGTGGTTCCCTCATTGAGAGAAGTGAGGTTACAGGGAACCAGGCAGAGGGCCTTCTCAGTAGTGGCACCCACCCTGTGGAACGCCCTTCCATCAGATGTCAAGATGATACAACCTTTAGAAGACATCTGAAGGCAGCCCTGTATAGGGAAGACTTTTAATGTGTAATGTTTTATTATGTTTTTATATGTGTTGGAAGCCGCCCAGAGTGGCTGTGGCAACCCAGTCAGATAGGCGGGGTACAAATAATAAAATTATTATTGTTATTATTATTATTATTTGCTCCCTTCAAATTCTTGTGATTCTGTAGTTATCCCGTTTCCTATTAAAACCATCCAACCAGACAAAGACTTTCCATAAGTTTACTAAGCAACTTGCTCTATAGGCTACACTTCTGGGTACTTATATATTTAGAAAACTGATAACCCACTTGATCAAAAAAATCTCCTGATGATGTACAATATGACTTATAAACAAATTTGTGGAAGTCCTGTGACCCAGTCCAGGAATTCCATGCGGCTCCATTTCTCAGTCTCCCAAGCGCTTATTCCCTTTGAAGTGACTGGGGAATCTCCATGTCTAGAAGTTCTATTTGTGTCTATCAGAGCCTGAGAGAGAGAAAGAGAGAAAGAGCCTCAGATCCTCATCAGCTTTATATTTATTGCATGATCTGTCCCAGGAGGATGGGATTAACAACTCACAAGTCTGCCAAATCCACATCCTTAAAATACAGGCAGATTTTTCAAAGATAGACTCCTTTCAGCAATACATGATGACTGGATACCCTTAAACATATAAATATATATATATATATTCGACATGTGTTTTTATGTAAAAATGGCTTGATATGTTCTACTTTTTTTAAAAATAAAAAGTTAATTAAGAAAAGATCAGCACAAAGGAAGCTTTCTTCCCCACCACTCCTTCCCGCCAACCCATGAAGTTGAATTCCATTATTTTAGCACACTCTGTCATTTGCTTCTCTGTGTACTTTGCTTATTTTAGCTGTTATGCTTATATTCTATCTTATCCCCCGCCATGGATTTCCAGGTGGTGTCCATTGTTTCCAAACTATCTCACATTCAGTGACTGGCCACATCTAGACATACAGCACAATTCAAAGTGTTGGTGCTGACCTTGAAAGCCCTAAACGGCCTCGACCCTGTATACTTGAAGGAGTGTCCCCACCCCCATCAATCAGCCCGGACACTGAGGTCCAGCTCCAAGGGCCTTGTGGTGGTTCCCTCACTGTGAGAAATGAGGTTACAGGGAACCAGGCAGAGGGCCTTCTCGGTGGTGGCGCCCGCCCTGTGGAACGCCCTCCCATCAGATGTCGAGGAAATAAATAGTAGGTGTGTAGCAGACAGAGGGGAAAGGAGCATCTTGTGCTAGTGGAGCCAGACATTTTGCTGTTGGAGGTGGATTACCAAATGAGGAACCCATCTTCCACACTAGGGGTGGATCTACACACAGGAAAAAAACATGCTATAAATAAGTCTGAAATAAAACCATTATAACAAAAGAAAAAAAACACTATGGAAAATCGCATTGTTGTTTGCTTTTTTGCTCTCCAGCGTCATCTGGTGTTGCATGTTTATGAGGGATTCGGGTGGCGCTGTGCTTAAACCACTGAGCCTCTTGAGCTTGATGGCTGGAAGGTCGGCAGTTCGAATCTCAGTGATGGGGGGAGCTGCTCTGTCTCAGCTTCTGCCAACCTAGCAGTTCGAAAGCATACCAGTGCAAGTAGATAAATAGGTATCACTGCGGCGGGAAGGTAAATGGTGTTTCTGTGAGCTCTGGCCCTCATCACGGTCCTCCATGCTCCAATAGCGGTTTGGTCATGCTGGCTGCATGACCCAGAAAGGTGTCTGCAGACAAACAGCGGCTCCCTCAGCCTGAAAAGCAAGATGAGCGCCACACTCCATAGTCGCCTTTGACTGGACTTAACTGTTTGGGATCCCTTACCAGCATTCAAAATGCTGTTTTTTGACTAATGTAGCTGAGTCCTTAGTCATGGTACACAGTATCTAAGGTTGGTCAAGTTGTTGCAACCTATGAGGCAAAAGATCCTGCAAGTATCTCTCTTCTTTCATTGCAGTAAAATATAATACAAATACAAATAATACAAATAATATAAATACAATATTGAGAAATCTGGTACCTTTTCATGACACCCCAAATCAGCTGCCCTTATGTACACTGAGTGAGTGAGTGACCATCACCACCTTATGAAGCCAAACTCTGTCCCCCACAGCTGTCTCTGGGCATTGCCAGTGCTGGAAAATTGCGCAAGACAATGCAGGATACCAACCACCAGCTGGAAACAGGTGCTGACTCCTAGCGACCAAGGCAGTTTCAGTCCCCCGAATTTTATTTTTAGGGGACTAGGCCCCCTTAATATTCAGAGGACGTTGTGCGACGTCATGTGCGTGACGATGGTTCTGGTTAAAATTGAGCTGATCTAAAAATGTGATAAAGTTACACAGTCCGCATGATATGATGCTGGTTTTGTAGTGAACTCTGCTTCGTTCCACAGCTGTTCTGAATAGTGAAGTCAACAAAACAGCGACCACCTAAGAGTTGTGGTAAGCTAGCTGGGATCTCTCTCCCAACCGAGCACATTCTGCAATTGGGAAATATCTAGAACTTTCCCCTGCTGTTTATTCCATTTTCAAGATTAGCCCCTTTTGCTTTAGAACGCAGCTCAGAGGTGGTAATCGGAAAGTCCTGAAAATAATTTCGCAGAGGCCTAACATGATTTTGCAATTATTCTGCTAACTCGGTGCAGCGCATGGCCATATAATATATCAAGGCTATTTTATAACTTTGTTATTCCTCACGCATCTGTTTCCAGCCACTTGCAGGCTTCCTATAGACATCTGTTGAGCCATTGCAAGAACAAGGATGCTAGACTAGAAGGGCCATGGGCCTGATCCTGCAGGCTCCTCCTATGTTCTTAGCTTTGACAAAGTGGCAGGATCAGACTATGCCCTTGTTGCTAATTGGCTGGCACTCATATTGTTTGTGAGCCATTATCTACTTAGCGCAAGTACTTGCGCATAATACTGCCTCTCTCTCCCAGTGGAAATAAGCCCTCTTAAATAGTTACGGATTTATTGATTCATAAGAAAGTCACTGACACCTTGTAGACAATTTCAAAAGTATTTCCCTTGGTTCATTAACTTCTAGGTGCTCTCCTGGAGTTCTTGCTGAGTCTTTCATTAGATTCCTGGTAATTTATTGAGGCGTAAGTGAAAAAGGTAAGGGACTCATCTCATTTAACAGGGAAGAAAGCTGGAAAGTTATTATTTCTCGGTCTAACTTCATCAGGGTGTCTGTTAATTGTGGACCCCCCCCCCCAAAATGCCCCAGGTTATGCTACTCAACTGTTAACAGAAGGACTCCTAGTAGCGCAGCAATAAATCTGTTAGCACGTTTGGTAAAGCTAAGCAGGGTCTGGTACGGTTTCACACTGGAAGGGAGACCACAGGTTGAGATCTCTCAGTGGACTCGGTGACCCCTGGAGTCTCTTCCAACTATGATTCCAATGATATCAGTGGTGTTTTTACGCCACACAGATGCCTTGCTTTTTATTTATTTTTAACTAAAGTGAAAGAATAGCATCTAGAATTCCCCTCTTCTGGTTTTGCTTGAGTAAAAAATGCAAGTATTTCTAGCATTCTACTAATAAAGTCAACATACTCCCCCCCTTTTACTGACCCCAACACATCTTGCTTACAGACTTTGAAAGCACTCAAAAGTGCAGAGAGATGAGGGTCAAAATAAGTCAAGTGAAAAGTCCTGCCACATTCCCATTCATTGGTAAGACACAGCTCTGGGACAGTAAGGTTCCCCATCATCACTGAGGCTGCCTCTCTCCTCATTTCCAGTTCCAGCTACAATCTAATGTACTTTAACTGTTCTCTAAAGTACAGGAGCTCCAGTCCCAAATACAAGCAGTTGGCTTTGTTCCTAATGGGAACACCCTATGTATTTTGTTACTGGTTAAGCATGGCATGAAGCATTGAAACAGATGTCCCATAGTCCATCAGATTGCAGTGGGACAGCTTGAGCAGGATAGAGTCGCTTCTAGTATTGTGAAACACTTAATCTCAAATCACTTACAGATTAACCTTACTTGGAAGTAAGTCCCATTTAGTTCCAGAATGCATAGGATTGCAGCTTTAAATCTTTTCTGTGGTCCAGTTCTTAGATACCCCACCACAGAATTGTGGCTACTTCTGGGACCCTATGCAGATCCTCCAAGTGCCCCTATTTTTCAGGAACAGTCCCAGATTGACAGAAGCCATCCTGGTTTCTGATTTGATCCCAGAGTGTCCTTCTTTCCTTAGGACATCCCTATTATCATTGCGGGACGCGGGTGGCGCTGTGGGTTAAACCACAGAGCCTAGGACTTGCCGATCAGAAGGTCGGCAGTTCGAATCCCCGTGACATGGTGAGCTCCTGTTGCTCGGTCCCTGCTCCTGCCAACCTAGCAGTTCGAAAGCACGTCAAAGTGCAAGTAGATAAATAGGTACCACTCAGGCGGGAAGGTAAACAGCGTTTCCGTGCGCTGCTCTGGTTCGCCAGAAGCGGCTTAGTCATGACCCGGAAGCTGTACGCCGGCTCCCTTGGCCAATAAAGTGAGATGAACGCTGCAACCCCAGAGTCGGCCATGACTGGACCTAATGGTCAGGGGTTCCTTTAGCTTTACCTATTTTCATTGCAGAAATGTTGGAGGGGATGGCCATGCTATTTGCCTGGACCACGCAAATCAGGTGGCTGATATGGTTTTCTTTGAAGGCAGGCAGCAGCAGACTGGCTCTCCTGGAGCATAGGAACTTGCATTATATAAAGTCAGACACAATTTGTCCATTTAGTCCAATGTAAAAAGTAAAGGTAAAGGACCCCTGGACTGTTAAGTCCAGTCAAAGGCGACTATGGGGTTGCAGCGCTCATCTCGCTTTCAGGCCCAGGGAGCCAGCGTTTGTCCGCAGACAGCTTTCTGGGTCATGTGGCCAGTGTGACTAAACCGCTTCTGGTGCAACGGAACACAGTGATGGAAACCAGAGCGCACGGAAACGCCGTTTACCTTCCCGCCACAGCGGTACCTGTTTATCTACTTGCACTGGTGTGCTTTCGAACTGCTACTTGGCAGGAGCTGGGACAGAGCAACGGGAGCTCACTCCGTCGCGGGGATTCAAACCACTGATCTGATCAGCAAGTCCAAGAGGCTCAGTGGTTTATACCACAGCGCCACCCGCATCCCTGTCTGGACAGGTACACTCAAAGACCCTACCTGGTCCTTTTAGCTGGAGATGTTAGGGACTGAACCTAGGAACTTTCTGTACGCAGTGTACATGCTCTATGCCTGTGCTGTGCAAGGCTTTGTCCGACAGGTGGGAACTGAAGCCCAGCCCTGAGAAAAAGAACAATTTTCCTGAATTAAATGGCCAGCTCTTGAGGGAGACTGAAAAAGTACAGGAGCGCGAAACTTAGGGGAGTTGCATGGAAAAACATTCCTTTTCTACACCAGCGTGGCTTGATGTTATGTGGCTCTGCTTTGAAAGAGATCATTCGCGCTGCAACACATTTAATGGTGCCAGTCACCACATGGTATATTTGGCAGCTATTTTAAGCTCAGATCACATTACCCCATTGCAGCAGTTGGCACCGGCTTCCCCAACTAGCATGCGACTGATCTAAACAGAAATCATCTTACACATTTTTGTTCTCTGAAATTAAATTTGACGGCATGAGCCCTATGATCCTCCCCCCCTTTCCTTTTCTTTTTGGTATGTTATTACTTTTTGGAACAGTGTTTTGCTAGCACCACAGGGGAAATTCCACAAGGTTGTCAGTCAGATATAGTGAATTATCAGATACATTAGCTTTTCCTCCCTCTTACATTTGCTTAAGAGCTTATAGACCACAGAGAATAAAAAAAGAAGAAGTGCTAAAGAGAATGAAATGAACTGTCAAGGGTATTTGTGAATGACTTAGAGAATTCTGCCAGCTTCCAAACACACGGGCCTGTATCTCTTAGTTTATATAATAAACATGGGTGATCTTTGGGTGGTTAGTTATACAGTGGTACCTCTGGTTAAGTACTTATTTCGTTCCGGAGGTCCGTTCTTAACCTGAAACTGTTCTTAACCTGAAGCACCACTTTAGCTAATGGGGCCTCCTGCTGCTGCCACGCCACCGGAGCATGATTTCTGTTCTTAACCTGAAGCACTATTTCTGGGTTAGCGGAGTGTATGTAACCTGAAGTGTATGTAACCCGAGTTACCACTGTAAATCTGGGGGGGATTGGGATTGGTGGACTACTGTTTTAAAATGAGAAAGAAGTGTCAGAATTACATTTTGAATACTATGTATGCCGTAACCACATGCTGTGTATTCTCCACATCGCAAATCATGGATTTGGTGAGGGGAAAGTACAGAAACAAACAACAGAAATGATCAAGGGACATGAGGATCTTTCCTACAAGGAAAGGCTAAGAAGTCTGGTTCTTTTAAGTCTAGGAAATAAAATAGGATAGTGAAAGAGGGGGACACAAATATGATAGAGGTCTATACAGTTGTACCTCAGAAGTGGAATGGAATTCCGGAAGTCTGTTCGACTTCCAAAATGTTTGGAAACGGGTTTGTGGCATTCGGGAGCCAAAATGTTCAACTCGCAAGGCGTTTGGGATCCAAGGTACGACTGCAAAGCTATGTGTGGAATAGAGAGGTTGTACTGTGTGAAATATTATAAGTCCTTGAGACTGATTGGTTCACCATAGACAGAAGGAGGACATACTTCACCCAGCGCCAGATTTAGTTTTGATGAGGCCTTAACCTACTGAAGATAATGGGGCCCTTTATATGTCCAGCTGTCCTTTGTCAACAACAAATTGCTGCTGTTTTTTGTGTTGAATATATGCTATATGGTAATTTGCCCCCCCCCAAGAGAGTTGGACCCTAGGCTATAGCTTGTTTAGCTTATACAAAAATCCGGCACTGAGTCTTCACCTAATGCACACTTAATTAGTGGGATCCATTGTGTTCACCACTGGTTTTGAGGATCATCACTGCCTTAGGTTGTTTTTTAAAAATGGGTTTCTGGTGGGTAGCAAGCAAAGGCATTTCAACCAGCCCCCTAATACTGCTTCCTTTACAGCAGCAAAAATAGAAGTTGCAGCATCTCATTTTCTTGGTGCATCTCATTTCCTCAGAGAAATGGAAAAAATGGAGAGGTGGAGCAGGATCTGGCTTGAGCAGTATGGAAATAGCAGGTGAAGACGGTTGAAAGATATTTGGGTGCGTCCCGCAACAGATTTCCACTAGGGTAATATGGCTTCCAGCCTTAAAAAGGCTCCTGATGGCTAGATCAGATGGTTTTTTGTTTTTTGATAATTGGTCTATCATTGACTATTACTCAAGACAGTTGAGTTAAACTTCTATGAACAGATGTTGTATAGCTCTGAGTAGCAGATGCTGAAGACAAACAATGGGTTATCGTACCCTAAAAAAGGTAAAAGGCAAAGGAACCCTGGACGGTTAAGTCCAGTCAAAGGCGACTATGGGGTTGCAGTGCTTATCTTGATTTCAGGCTGAGGGATCCGGCGTTTGTCTGCAGACAGCTTTCCGGGCCATGTGGCCGGCATGACTAAGCCGCTTCTGGTGCAACGGGACACCGTGACGGAAACCAGAGCTCACAGAAATGCTGTTTACCTTCCCGCTGCAGCAGTACCTATTTATCTACTTGCACTAGTGTGCTTTTGAACTGCTAGGTTGGCAGGAGCTGGGACAGAGGAATGGGAGCGCACCCCATCACGGGGATTTGAACCACCGATCTTCTCATCAGCAAGCCCAAGGGGCTCAGTGGTTTAGACCACAGCGCCACCCTCATCCCTACTTGTACCCTTCTTGTGGCTGACTACCATTTGACTAGACAAAACCTGGTCTAATTGAGCAAGTATTTTCTCATCGCCTGGTGGAAATGTCCAGATGTTTATATGACGGTCTGCCATTTTGAGTGTTGAATCCAAAACTCTACATTTTGCCTGGGGGTGCATAGGGTTTTAAGGGAGGGGTAGTATTTTTGGTGGGGGGCACATTGTGCTCCTTCTGGGGTAGTTTGACCACCTTTGGTCCCTACCCTGAACTCAGCTCTCACCTGTGGCTCCCAGAAGCATGAGACAGCAGCCACAGCCTGGGAAACAGCTTTGACTGGCTTGGTTTATATATACAGTGGTACCTCGGGCTAAGTACTTAATTCGTTCTGGAGGTCTGTTCTTAACCTGAAACTGTTCTTAACCTGAGGTACCACTTTAGCTAATGGGGCCTCTCACTGCTGCCACGCTGCTGCTGCTCGATTTCTCTTCTCATCCTGAAGCAAAGGTCTTAACCCGAGGTACTATTTCTGGGTTAGCGGAGTCTGTAACCTGAAGCATCTGTAACCCGAGGTACCACTGTAAAATTTCAAGTTCACAAACACAATTGTCAAAAGAATTTCCTCTCCGTGTGTATGGTTTGTGTGTGTGTGTGTGTGTGTTGCATGAGTGTGTTCTGTCCTAGCAGGGTAGGAAGACATCACCAGCAACAGAAAGAATAAACAATCTGATAAAAGACCCCCTGCTTTAGAAATCTCTTTGGGTAATCCCTCAGTTTGCTCATACTTTCAAGACAATACATTTTCATGAAATTCCGTAACTGACAAAGCTTTCTTTCTGTTTACGTTTAACTGGTTTCCCCCTCGCCCCTAATTCCTCACAGCGAAAACAGATCAGATAAATTACTACCCTGCCAAGTGAAATCTATGGTGATAGTTGTCATTTATTTTAAAATACTTTGTCACTTGTCTCCCAAAGTCATCATTCTCCTAAATTAAGACGTAGTGCGCAGAGGAGGCGGCGGCTTTCGGTTTTGGTACACATGCTCTGCGTTTGCATCGACACTGATGCAGCGTTTGATCAATGTCCTCTCCTCTCCTAATGAACTCCCTGTCAAGGGGGCAACAGGACATCCTTCCCCAGGATTAACTGCGCGCGAGAGCGAAAATACTGGAAGGCCAGGGAACAGTTCAATTGCAAAGAGGAAATCCAGAAAAAAAAACCCATAGCAGCAGCACAGCAGTTAGCACAAAGGTTAAGTAGACAGCAGGGTAGTTTAATACAATTTGAAATTATAGGGGCCAGCCAAGCCTTTATCTTGCAGAAGGGCTTTATGAAGAACAACACCTGGGGCACTCGACGTGTCAGGAACCAAGACTGGAAGCCTATGAATCTAGGTGTGTGTGAGTGCGGAGCCCCGGGAGGTGTTTGTGTGTGGGATGAGTGCGGACTTGTTACTAATCTGAAAGATGAATAGTCCACCACACAGAAGTCTGGCACCTCACTGCAGTGCTGGGTGATTGCAGTGTTTTATGTCTGGAGATCAGATCAGATTTGGGCATCTCAAAATCCTTTGCTTCCCATTCCCCTCTATGGTATGCTACCACCACAGTGTACACACTATTCCTGTTTTAAACAGCACACTCTGACCGATAAAACTTCCTTGTGTGTTGAACCTGCAGAAGCCAGCACTGCAAGCAGCTTCAAACAGGCTTCCAAAACTGGGTTTCCTCCAGCTGTTTTGGAGGACACCTCCCAGTAGCTCCTGCTGCGTATTGCTGATGGCACAGGTGTTGTGGTCTGAACATCTGGAGTGGCCAAGGCTGGAGAAGGCATTGGATGGAAACCTTAGTCCAGTGCAATGTGCTCTGTGTGGGGCTACCTTTGAAGGTGACCCGGAAACTACAACGAATCCAGAATGCGGCAGCTAGACTGGTGACTGGGAACAGCCGCCGAGACCACATAACACCAGTCTTGAAAGACCTTACACTGGCTCCCAGTACATTTCTGAGTACAATTCAAAGTGTTGGTGCTGACCTTTAAAGCCCTAAACGGCCTTGGTCCAGTATACATGAAGGAGCGTCTCCACCCCCATCATTCTGCCCGGACACAGAGGTCCAGTGCCAAGGGCCTTCTGGCAGTTCCCTCGCTGCGAGAAGCCAAGTTACAGGGAACCAGGCAGAGGGGCTTCTCGGTAGTGGCACCCGCACTGCGGAACGCCCTCCCACCAGATGTCAAAGAGAAAAACAACTACCAGACTTTTAGAAGACATCTGAAGGCATCCCTGTTTAGGGAAGCTTTTAATGTTTAATAGATTATTGTATTGTAATATTCTGTTGGAAGCTGCCCAGAGTGGCTGGGGAAACCCAGCCAGATGGGCAGGGTATAAATAATAAATAATAAATTATTATTATTATATTATAAACCTTAGTCCAGTCGTCTTCAACCTTTTGGAGTCCACGGCTCCTTTGACCAACCACTTTATTTCTGCAGCTCCCCTGTGGAAGCCACTTACACTGGGGTTCCATTGACGGACACAAGTAAGATCTCCCCATTCTGCCTCACTCCTATTCGGTGCCATTTTTGGCACACATGTAAGGGGGAGCACATGTTTTGATGGGGCAACGCCACTGCTCTGCAGGGCCAAGCTGACGCACTCCACTTGGCAGCCCCAGCCTGCCTTTCCAGAAATTGGTGTGCACATGGTGTGTGTCTGTGTAGAGGGCAAAAAAGAGAAAAGATTAATATCAGAAGCAGAATTATCCTGTTATTGTGGGGAAGGAAAGCGAGGAACATACACAGCACAGGAAAACACACGCAGACATGGACCTTTCCTGTATGGAGCTCACCACCCTTGTTCTCTTTGAATAGCAATGGCACCCATCTGAGAAGTGCCAGAGCTGAGCTCTGGTGAGCTGTGCCTGAAAAAAATAAAAGCCCTGGTTGTGAGTTTTAAAAACTTGTTTTGTATTTCAAATGGTTATAACCTGCGCTGGGATCTTAGGACGAAGGGTGGGCGGTAATAGTAAAAATAATATCAGCAGCAAAACAATAATTCATACATATGCATTTGACCATCTCCCTGACCTATCAGCCTCAGACACAGGTATGTGACTGAAATATTTTCACTGCTGCTGAAGACTGCGAGACTGTGCAGAGGGGAGTATTAATCATGCCGGCATAGATATTCTTCCCGTGTGATGAGAGAGCAAACTAAGTCTGGAAGGAAGAGAAGAGAATCAATCTGCTTGATTGCCCTGGCGTCTTTCCTTTTGCACTCCACAACCCCTTGCTGGGTTTAGCAGCAGGGGAGCCGGCGCCTGCTTGTCTAACATTTGGCCGCCAGGTGGCAGCATGGACTGAAGAAATGGCAAGTGTGGGACAAAACACATTTCTGGCAGAGCTGTGGCTTATTAAGCGGCGAATGGTGCTTTGAACCGGATCATTTCCCTTGCTGCCGTTGCTATCAACCCTATCCTACAAAAGTAGAAGGAGGGGTGATGCTTCGACATTATCATTTTGCTTTGGAAACTTTTCCAGGGCGATCGTCCGCACTGCCTGTTTCCTCCTTTCCCTTCCCGGCAAGATGCATGCCACTAATACACGGACAAGTTACAATTTGGGGCTTTTGAGAGCTGTTGCTCTTCTGCCTGCCTTTGTGCCCCTTTGCCCACGAATCTAAGCTGGCCTGAGTTAATTGCTGATGCTTTTCATTCCTTCTGATGCGTTCGAACCCGGCCCATTTGATCCATAAGCGAGATCTTATGAGGGAGAAGTGACTACTGCTGAGAGCAGCAGCCCTGCGCCTCTCCCTCCAGTTCCATGGTTAAGGAAGAAAGAAAAAAAGACAAATGGAAGAACATAATTGCAACCAGAGTTCGCCCATCGCCATTAAGGCCTCATCGGCACAATACATTTGAAGCAATATTGCACCACTTTGAGCAGTCATGGGAATACTGGAGAATGTTGCAGAACTGGCCACAAGACACGGCACACATGCTGCATTTGAATAGCAATGTCCATCAACTTTGCAGGGGACCCTCAAAATTTTTATGGAGGGTCAAAGGGACCTTGGCACCTAGGAGCTAGCTCCTATGCTTCTCAGAGTGGTTGAACAGGTGATCCCTCTTCTGAGGGATCTCTGGCTTCCTGCTTTAGCTCCGTCCTTCTGCTCATGTTTTCGGTAGGCCTCTATACTCCAGTTGTTTCCTCTGGCTCTCCCAATATTGCCATGTCTCTATCCCTCTGCCCTCTGTGGTGGTGCAGCTTTTAATAGCTAATGGTTAATGGCTGTTTTTTAAATTGTGGTTTCCCATTGTCGGCCAAAAATGAAACGGAGGATGGTGGCGCTAAACATTGATGAAAAAGCAGACTGCGAAGAGTAGGGCTCGGTCGTAGGACATTTGCTCTGCATGCAGAAAGTTGCTGGAGAGACCTCTCAGGAGACAATGTAGGCCACTGGTACTGAAATGCTTACCAACAAACATAAACTAGCATGGGGACGAGCGATGGAGGATGCTCTCACCCCAGTGTGGCTCCCCTTTATCACATATACAGCACAAGACAATGACCTATCCCCCTCAACAGTCTATGAATCAATATGGCTAACCTGAGGCCCTCACACATACAAACAAACCACACTGCACCAGCTGAACACAACCAATGGATCCCCTAATCCTCTCTCAATGCAAATATGAATAAATAAATGTATAAATAAAGGACCTACCATGTGATGCTGGCTCAAGCCCTACACTAAGACTATGAAATAGAATGAAAGAACATCACCCTCATATCTCTCTCTCTCTCTCTCTCTCTCTCTCTCTCTCTCTCTCTCTCTCTCTGCTTTCCTTCTCCACAAACACATGATGTATATGACAACAGTGTCTCTTACTGAACGTAAACGAATTTTGAATAGAAAATGGAGACGCACTACAGTTGTACCTTGGTTGTCGAACGCCTTGCGACTTGAATGTTTTGGCTCCTGAATGCTGCAAATCCGGAAGCGTGTGTTCCGGTTTGTGAACTTTCTTTGGAACCCGAACATCCGACGTGGCTTCTGCAGCTTCCGATTGCATGCAGGAAGCTCCTGCAGCCAATCAGAAGCCATGCCTGGATTTCCGAATGTTTTCGGAATTCGAACGGACTTCCGGAACGGATTCCATTCGAAAACTAAGGTACGACTGTATGTACTTTTCCTTGTTTCTTTGTTTGTTTTGTAACACAAGAAAATCTTTCATAAAAACTAAAAGGAAGGAAGGAAGGAAGGAAGGAAGGTTCATTCAAACCCTGGTATCTCCAGGTAGAACAGGGCTGCAAATTCTGTCTAAAATCCCGAAAACCTGCTGCCAGTCTGTGTGGACAGTTTTAAGCTTGGTGGGCCAATGGTTTGACTCTGTATAAAGCCCCCTTATCTATGGTGACATTGGCTCTTCAGCCCGCTTGCTACGAAGTTCCAAAGAGGTTTTCAAGGAGAACATTGAGATGTGCAGAATGTAGTGGGAAGCAATAAAACCTCCAGCAGAACATTACAAACCATTAGGAAAACCAAACTTTATTTATCTGACTGACGGAGGGCAATTTGGGTACGATTGCAAGAGCGAGACCTTGCTTTGTCCTCCGTCTGAGATTGCTGTGGAAAGGGTTTGGCAGAAGAGTTGCTTTTGTCTTGGCCAAGAGCGCTTCTGTTGTGGGAAGGGGGAGGGGAGAGCAGCGGCTCCATCCTCACAACGTGGGCTCTTGTTAATTGTTGTCTCAAAGTTTCCCACAATCTAAATTAAGGTGGTTTAAGGCTTCTATCTACGGCTGCTGATTATTTTGACACAGCCCCCATGTTAAACAGCGAACAGCTTTTAAACTTCCTCGCATCAAGTAGCATGCTCAAGTGAGAAGGGCACTTTGTTGTCTTTTAGAAAGCAGGAACAGCAGCAAAAGAGAAATACAAGGTGTGACTGGAAAGTTCGGTCAATGGTCACACGAATGGGACAGTGAGAAATATTCAAACACAATTGGCATTGGAAACCCCACAAAATGCTCACAATTGTGTACAGAGATGAAGCTGTAACTCAAAAGACAGTGTGTGAGTGGTTTAAGCATTTCTGTGAAGAGTTGCAAACCATCGAAGATGACCCTCAGCCTGGCAGACTGTCAACGAGCAGAACAGCGGCAAATGTCGACAGAATTCATGATGCAGGATCAGGGTTTGTCTGTCTGAATAATAGTGAAAGAATTGCATACAGTGGTACCTCGGGTTACAGACATTTCAGGTTACATACGCTTCAGGTTACAGACTCTGCTAACCCAGAAATAGTACCTCGGGTTAAGAACTTTGCTTCAGGATGAGAACAGAAATCACGCGGTGGCAGCGGGAGGCCCCATTAGCTAAAGTGATACTTCAGGTTAAGAATGGTTTCAGGTTAAGAACGGACCTCCAGAATGAATTAAGTTCTTAACCTGAGGTACCACTGTGTTTTGCATGAAATCATTACTGAGGTTACTGAGTAGTCCGACCCTCCATATTCTCCTGATCTTATCCCACCGGATTTCTTTCTTTGTCCAAAACTGAAATCTGAACTGAAAGGGCACAGATTTCCCAACATTTCACACGTCCACGCTGTTGTGACGAGGAAACTGAAAGCAGTACGAAAAGAGGACTTCTCCAGAAGTTTTCAACAGTTCTATGAACGTTGTCAATGCTGCATTGTATCAAAGGGAGCCTTCTTTGAAGACCTGTAATGTATGTATGTTTGAATATTTCTCACTGTCCGATTTCTGTGACCATTCACCGAACTTCCCAGTCACACCTTGTATATTGTATTTATACTGAAAGTGGAATGATTTGCCATGTATTGATGATGATTATGAACAATCCTATTTTTCTAGAAAAAGAGGTACCGGAAGTGACCTCGAACACTTCCCTCGTACTCTTAGAATGGCAATGGCACTTACCTGAGAGGTGCCAGAACTGAGTTCCGGCGTGTTCCGGCTGAAAAATAAAAGCCCCTATTATGAAGATGCTGCTGTTTATGGTGCCCACTTTCAGGCCTGGCTGTAATTCCAACCCTCATTCCATCCTGAAGATCAGTACATTTTGGAAATTCCTAAATATGGAGAACCACAGCTTTTTTGAACAGAGAGGCACGGATGGAAGACTAGAATGTGCAGTGCCTGGGTGGAAGAGGAAGAATCAATATATTTCTACCATCACAGAGGAGTTTCAAAAGTCAGAGCTGAATGGTTACAGGTCGTTGCCACCTAATGAAAGCAACAATAATTTAAAATAATCAGACAAATGGCACCATTAGTTTTAAGAAACCCATGCTGGAATCAGCTAATTAATTTTTGGCCTCCTTAACTACAGGGTATTTGATGCCACATGTTATGAATCATTTTCAGTTGAGATATTAAAATCAGATTACAAGAGAAAAGCCTTGTAAATATTTGCCTTCAAATGAGTCTGAGAATAAATATATATTCAGTAATTCATCCATATTTAGCAGATATTAAAGAGACAAAGCATAGCTTTAAATTCAATTATCATTTTATACAAAGGGAGGAAATATGAAACTTGGCTTGATTAGCTTGTTTCTTCCCATGCTTTGTAATACCTTATTAAAATTTGAACTTTGAAATTGATATTATCAGTCAAATAATGTCAGAAGAAATATTTAATCTGTGGTTAGAGCCTCTGTTAATAGAAATTTTATTTGAAGTGTGTTACGTCTAAAAGAGAGAAAATATATGAAGGAGATCCAGACTTGATTTGGAAGGTTGATTTCACTACTGTAATTCCATTTGAAATCCTCCCACACCTAAACAAATTATTTGGAACTCATCCAAATTAGAATTACAGGGTTTATTTAGACTTGTTGAGGAAAGCATTGGCACCCAGTCTGGTGTTATCCTTGAGTTAACCACTATGCTACATATGTTGTAGGGTAAGGACTTGGCCAAAAGAAGCCCCTGTGGTAACAGTGCTTTGTTGTGGAAAGTGTGTGCTTCCTGTCCGCTTTGCTCACTTCCTTTCAAAGTACCTAGGTGTCCTGTAGGGAATGAAATACACCAGGGGAGTAGTAAGTAGAAATTACCAATTTCGCACTTTCTGAAAGAATGTCAGGGTCTGGGCAGAGGAGGAGAGGTGGAGACCGCCTCCCCATCCTGATCTTTCCAGGGAGGAGGAAGAAGACAGTTTAGATTTACAACAGGGGTTTGAGGCAGGTCACAGCTCAGAGGCAGATGACGCGAAAAGCTGGGAAATAATGGGAGAGCCAGAGCAACACCTGGCTGACATGTTGTTATTAGAAAGCATTCCAGACCCACCATCTCCCAGAACCCAGAGAGCCTTGAAAGTGGGAGAGCAAAGAGCTCAAAGATAGAGGGCACTTATCAGCGCCCATAGAGGAGGAGATGATGATGATGAATGAGAAAGTGGGAGAGACGGGGGGTGGGGGTGGAGATTCACTCAGGACAACACCATTATCCAAGAGAGTGAGTTCTGTAGCCTCTCTCTGTAAAGATTGAAATAAAAACGGACTGTAAGAAACTTTTCCTGGTCTTTATACTTTCCTGGGCAACCAGCCGGGAGCTGCTGACAGCATCCTGACATGCAAACAGAACCACAGCCATCCGTTGAAATTCACACTTGTCTGAATTTTGCAGTCAACTAATGTGTACCAAAACACATATACCAGGGCAAAGTGTGCCTAGAAATGTATATATAAAATGTATCATACGCAGGATATGATGCTTTCCCACTAGGCTAGATTCTGGAAGTGGGTTCCATTTTGCCAGAATGACTTTCCAGAAGGGTCCTAGCTTTTGAGAAAGTGAGGATGAAGACCACTCACCTATATTCGGGGTAGTCATACGACCCCCATCACATGCTTTGTACACACCTTAAAGCCCTCTTATTTCACTAACACTGTATCCATGGTCCTGGGGGTCAGTGGGCAGTGGGCATCTCCACTTTCCATTCATGTATTTGTGTTTTTGTTTTTTTTTTTGCTCTTCTGCTTCTTCCCCCAATTATAACTTTTCAAATCGACAATAATATGAGGAGGAATATCACTAATGCTAACCCTTTTCTTGCCCGCAAGCACAGCAGACTGACTGAAGGGCAAGTGTACCGAGTTCTGTGAGAATATTGCTTTTGCTAAAGAGAACGAGGACACGTTCTCTAACCTCGAAAAGGACAAAACTCACAGAACCATTTTTTAAGGCTTTGTTTGACTAGCTGGCTACATTGATAGAAACCTAAGTGCCTGCCATTTAGAGCAATCCCTGCTCATGGACGTAGCAATGTCACTATTTTATAGTCTCCTTGTAAAATATCCTTCTCCCGCACCCGTCTCCACTGACACATGTATAAAATACTGCAGAATGTCCTCCTTCTAAAGAGATACACATGAGCATGAGAGCATCAGGAATTCTTGCTGTGTGCTGCTTCCCCCTCTAACATATACAATCTGGCAGCTCAGTTGCTTATGCATTCGTATAGATTTCCCTGTGATAGACCAGGGGGTGTGGGCTGCCTGTGACCGAGATGGTGGTGGCAGTGATGAGAGAAAGAGAGAGGGAATGCATCACTCAGAATTCAGTGTCTCAGTGTGAGGTGAAAAAGCACTAAAATATAATGTTTTCTCGGAGAATTTAATCTCAGCACCACTCAGTCTTTTTCTTTTTTCTTTTAAATGAATGTCATTATTAATCAATATGCACTTTCCAGTGCCATTTTGTGTGGGAAGGAGGGAAAGGAAATCAGGAGAAAAGATGACTTGTGGCCTTGAAATGTTGGCACTTCTGTTTCCTTTTCTATTTCCAACAGCCGTGGTAAGTCTTCTGAGTTGCTTAGCCAGGGTATGACTGGAAGGGAGTGTTGTGGCGGTTTGAGTTTATTCTGTAGTGACATTAAGTAGAAAGTGGAATTGCAGGACTCTTGTTTCTAACCATGGCCACTGTGGTCCATCTCGTCCCAGATGTTTTTAAAGACCTTCAGGAAGCTGTTTGGAGAAGTAATCCAGAGGTTAGGGCTAAAACAAAGGGCGGTCAACTTTGTTGAGTCCAGGGGCACATTTGGAAGTCAGAGAGAACCATCCCCTCTGGCTGTTCCCCTTTTCCTACCCAATAGATAGAAAGAAAGCACACATTCCTGCACAACACATGCACACTTACACATACAAACACAGATTTATTTTTCCATAGGGTGTGGGTGAAAATGGAATCTGGTGGAATGAAACCAGATCCTTGCGAATTTGCATGATTTTACACACAGTCCTTAAAAAACCCACTATAAAATTAAAGATTTCACCACAGCTTGCCAGCACCCAAAAGCTTTAATCCAAGGCTTTGTCCCTCACAAAGCTTCATAATTTTGTTTTTCATATGACAACGAAACTGCTAACTTCACAGAACGCATCTGTGAATACAGAGGTGATGTAGGATTGGACGGTGGCTTTGAAGAGATTCCTTGTAAAAAATATGGGGACCCTAATCTATATTTGAATCTCTATTTTTGTGCCATGGAAGCTCTGGAAAACACCAGGTTTGTGATTTTAATTGCTCATGAAAGAGAAGTGATTTGTGATGGTGGTTACGGGTAGTGCCTGATGAAATAACCCCCCCCCCCGCTCTTTTAAATGTGCTACCCATTTTGTGTTATGCCACAAAGCCAAGGTAGCCATTTTGTGTCATACCACACTCACCGTGGGAGCCATTTTGTGACTAGCGGATACAGCACTATTTCAAAATTCCAAATGTGCCCACTGGACCCCTAAGGATTGGTGGTCCCCAGACTGGCTGGTTGCCAGGTAAGGGCACCTCTTAGGACACCCAGGGCCAGCATGTGCCACCAGCCCACCTAAGGGAGGAGGAAAAGAGTAACTCACAAGACTTTCCCTTCCCCCTGTTTGTGGTTCCTGCTATGTTTTTGCCTATTACGCTTATGATGAAATACAGTGGTACCTCGGTTTAGGAAGTTAATCCGTTCCGGAAGTCCGTTCTTAAACCAAAACTGTTCTTAAACCGAGGCGCGCTTTCCCTAGTGAGGCCTCTTGCCGCCAGTGCCCTTCCACCATTTGGATTCCGTTCTTAGACTGAGGTAAAGTTCTCAAACCGGGACACTATTTCCAGTTTTGCGGAGTTTGTAAACCAGATCGTTCTTAAATCAGACTGTTCTTAAACTGAGGTACCACTGTCATAGATGGTTATTTCAGTGCTAACATTCCTTATGGGAACATTTCTATCTATCCTTGTTGGACTCCTAAAGATCCACTCAGGGTTTTCAGACTTGTTGACCCAAGGATGGATGCTTTTTCTGCAGGCTCCAAGTTGCCTTTTCTGTGGTGTGATTTCCTTTCCCCTTCTATCAGCTCCCACCTCTGTAAGCAGAAAAGGGTGCATTTAATTGCGGCACTTTGAAAACCAAGGTTAGGAGAAGCTGAGGATGTTGATGTTGGCTGGTTAAAACTGTTGTGACAAATACAGCTCCAGGGAACTCTCTAAATGCACTGGATGAATTATGGTAGCAATCTAAGGAAGTCTGATACAGTCTCGGCTGGTTTACAGTTCTTTGACTGCCCCTAGTCATCAGGTATTAGCAAGTTATGCTACAGAGTTTACAGCACAGTGAATATACTCTAAGGCCTGTTATAACCATAATCCTTTTTTAATGCTTTATGTCAGGCCTCCCTGCTGCACTCTAACCACTCTTTAATAATAAGACAAAAGTGATATTTTAAGGTAACAGTTAATAAATAACGTGACTTATCCAATCACACCTTTCACTAAAATATTATTATCTTTTGACAGATTCATTACAGTGGAGGCATCGGGAGCTGATGAAACACTCTCTAATTCTACCACTAGTACATTTTCCGCAGTTGTCTTTCTTTTAATTTAATTCTCCTATTCTGAAAGCATACTGTCCATTGCAATTATCGAGTAAGCATTTAATCTAGCATAACTAAAGCATTTTAATCTTTTCTTATGGAAAAACGATTAAATGGTCATAACATCACTATGATGTGCATTCATTTACTCCTGACTTTTAGAAGTTTCTTGGAGCCAAATCTCAAGTGAAACTAAACTTCTTTACAAAAAGGCGGTCTGCGTGTGTATTTGCTGGTTTAGGAGCACATATACATACATACATACATACATACATACATACAGATATCTCCTCCAGTTTGCTCAGAATAATTTGCTTTTTTATATAGGCTACGAGGTGAGACACATTATTGTATAATTAATGGCAAACACCGAAGGTGTAAAGGGAATTGGGGTTGCTCGTGCGTAAGGGGGCTGCTGCTCTAGGCAACGTTGTCTGGCTAAACCTTTCCCTGGCTGGACAGCCCTTTCTCCGTGACTGTGTCAGTCACTGGCAGAATCCATCAGTGGGTGTTTCCTGAACTTCTTCCAACATAAAAGCTGCTTGACGCCAAGTCTCCGCCTAGCCTCCCTGCGTGGAAGTCTTCTGCGCAGAGTGGGCATGGCCAGCGGAGGTCCTGGGCTCTCCCCGCTGGCCTCTGTGGAAGAGTCTTGGAGCCATGTCTCCGAAGTCCTTCCCTGCTCCCCTTTCTTCCTGGTGTCACGCCGATTTCCTTCCCCAAAGGAAGTGTTCTCTCTCTCCCTGCTGGTCCCTTCTCCTGCATCGTTGGGGAGCCTTACCTCCACTCTTGGCTCCGATGGCAGTTCCCTGACATAAGGTCTACATAATCTTTGTTCCCCCCCTTTTTTGGGGTGGGCCATAAAGCCACAAACCTTAGGTTAAAAGTTCTTCTGCAAATTTCCTTCCAGAATTTTGGTAGGACACATTTCAAAGAACATTTGCAAAATGGAATTTTGTACCTGGTTGGTTTAAGAGTTTGGAATGATACCTTTCACACCCTTTTCCCAATTTGGGCTCAAAGGGTTCACAGTGACCAGAACGTAGCAGCAGTTTTATGAAATGATTTCTGGAGGCTTCATGGAAAAGATGCATGTCAAACAGTGCAAAACAGGCCGTGAAAAGTGTGTGTAGTATGAATATTCAATTTTTATTTTAAATTAAGGAAAAAATAGATTCTAGGGCACTAAGGCCTAGGCTTTCAACTCAGCATTGTACACCAAATTTATCTCTATTTAGGGTGCAATCCAATCCATGCCTACTCAGAAGTAAGCCCCACTGAGTTCAGGTAATTGTGAATAGGACTGCAGCCTGACAGAGCAATCCAAACTCCTGGTTTCAATGTTCTTTCAGCAAGGATATGTTATCCATGGAAATTCTATCCTTGCAGTGTCTATAAACACATGCATTTTAGCTTATGTTTCAGTAAATATTTTCTAGAAGAAAACAGATATGCTTCCATAGCAGATACATTTCCTTTCCCCCTCTCCAGAACTGTGTTTCTCCTCACTGTTCCACCACTAAACAGCTATGTTATTTTTAAGTTTCAGAGCACACGTTCCTCACACAGATCGTCTGTCCAAACTGTTAGTGGTCTGATCTGCCCCTTCCCTCAATTTTCTTTTTTGTTTCCATTGCTAAAGAAGAGGGCAGACAGAATGGGACAGCAGAGCCTGTCAGGACCAAGGAGAGACAAGGAAAGCAGACTTGGAGAATAGGCTTCATCAACAGACTTGGGCAGACCAGAGAAATGACCACTAGTGATGGGCGAATCCATTCATTTTGGTTTCTCTCAGTTTCTCATTTTTATAATCTTCAGTCCAGTTCTTGACATTTCCACATCAGTTTGCATTTTTTTTAAAAAAACCCAGCCTTTTAGTATGCATTTCTCCCAATACACACATTTTTGTATGTAGCCTTGCCTAATATAATCATTTCTGCAGAACAATTTCCCTCAATGCAATGCATATTTTCCCAGTCTGTTTTCCACATTTTTATGCACACCAGCAGGTGGTTGTTGTTGTTGTTTTTGTACTCGTTACTTTCAGAAATTTAGACAAGAGTGAATTTTGAAAGATGGCTGCAATTCAGTTTGTGTAATGTTTCGGGAAGTGCAATTTACATAGGTTCGCCTTTAAATGAGACTGGAAGCCAATTTATCCCCCATCCCCAGTGACAATGGCAGTATCAAGAAGGGAATTTAGCTGGGACGTAATACCTGCCAAACCATGTCACTTAGGCTGAAATTTAGCCCCTTTGAACATCGTGTTGAGTCCATAGGAGTGTGCTCTTCATGTGCTCCACTGCTTATGAAACACCATGTTTCATTTTGACAGGTGTTAACCTTGCCCTGACAGGTGTAACCTCACCCCCAACCACCAAGTGCATGTGGACAGCTTCCTCAACCCAAATTATCTCCCAAGTGGCTTTCCACTTTCCTTCCCCCCCCCCCCGTGGGGTTCCAAACACATGTTTGTGAAGGTCTAAAAAGGTAAAGGTAAAGGACCCCTGACAGTTAAGTCCCGTCATGAACAACTCTGGGGTTGTGGCGCTCATCTCGCTTTACACGCTTTATTGTCCGCAGACACTTTTTCTGTGTCATGTGCCCAGCAAGACTAAGCCGCTTCTGGTGAAACCAGAGCAGCGCATGGAAACGCCATTTACCTTCCTGCTGGAGCAGTACCTATTTCTTTACTTGCACTTTGATGTGCTTTCGAACTGCTAGGTTGGCAGGAGCAGGGACCGAGCAACGACGGGGATTCGAACTGCCGACCTTCTGATCAGCAAGTTCAGTGGTTTAGACCATAGCACCACCCGCGTTCCTGCTTTGTGAAGGTCTACTGAGGCTCAATTAAATTTTAGAGTAATTTGTCGGGAATGTACATATATCAGACATTCAAAAGGCCTTCATTGTCTGCTAATTTGACGTGGAGGAAGGAGTAATGTCTACCAGGGGTGGGGGGAAAGTATGGCATTGACAAAGTAGAGAATATGAGCTTTCTTCACACTTCCTGTAGCTTTCCTTTTCTTTCTGCCTCATATGGTTCCTGAGATAGAAAACATTCTTCCTTTGCTTAAGGGGGAAATTTAACGCAACCTTTATAATCTGTGTTACGCGCAAGTATAATTAGCAATTGAATGCCAGCAGATAACTGTTCAGAAATCAATCTGCATGGCGGGGCGGGAGGAAAATAACAGTGAATATTGTAGTAAGTGAGGAAGGGAAGACATTATTCACAACAAATTTGTGTGATAAATTGTTTGCTCTGTTACAGTCTCAACACTGGCTCCTCTTCAATTGCATTGTTTGGTTTATAAAATGGCTGGGTCTAAATGCTCTAAATTCCTAAAAAGTGGAGGGATTTGAAACTCTGGCCAATTTTTCATCAGAAGATCAGTGGTCTGTAACCTGAGGTGTTTGTAACTCGAGGTGTTTGTAACCCAAAGTACCAGTGTATTTGGTGTTAAATGCACTTTTGGTTTAATTCTGGTTTCTTCATATCATACAGCTAGAAATGATACAAAAAGACTATTAAAATCAATGAGTAAAGACTAAAGAGTTCTGAGCATGTTAGTTTAGATCAGAGGAGGGGAACCTGTGACTGTCCAGTTTTTGATGAACTACAAGTCCCATCATGTGATGGGATGGTGAGCTGCTTGTGCGTAAAATCCTGATCCCTCAGAGTTTGGCTAAGTTCCCAAACCTCTGTCTGTGATGGAGCTCCTTAAGCATGGCTCCATCAATCGCTCGTTGAATCGGACAGTGGGCGTTTGCGGAACTTCTTCCAGCATAAAAGCTCCTTAACGGAAACGCGTCTTCTGGACTCTCGGCGTGACAGTTTCCGCCGAGGAGTGGGTGTTCCTACGGGAGGTCCTGAAACCTCCCCACTGTTCTCGCTTGAAGTGTCTCTGAGCCCTCCCTCCGACTCACTTTCCCTTGGAACTCCACTTCTCCCCCTGCTGGTCCCCTCCTCCGCTGAGTGGTCTCTCTCACCCTCCATGAGCCCTTTCACCTCCTTCGTCTCAGATGACAGTTCCCTGACACATCATTCCTGACCAGTGGTCATGCCAGCTGGGGTTGAAGGGGGCTGAAGGCCAACACCATTTGCAGGGCCACAAGTTCCCTGTCCTTCCAACAATGGCGAGGAATGACAGGTATTTATACACCTATGAACCTTGTGAAGAGAAGGAATTTGTCCCTCAAAATATAGAATGGTAACTGAATCTGATTAGCAATAGTTTAGTACTGTCAAAAAAAAAGTACTTCTTTACACCACTCCTAGGGTTGTCAAGTGTTCTCATTTTCCAGGACACATCCTCTTTTTCAGGGGTAAAATTTCTGTCCAGGTGGATTTTTTAAATTTGCCAAAATGTCTCTGGCTATACTTTCTGGATGAGACATAGACGTAACTGGTGGCTGAAGACTTGCTTTCCTCTTCTCCTCTCCTGTCCCCCTCAGCAATATATCTCAGCTTCTATAGCCTACATATAGTAGGGGTATTTAAAATGAGAGTCGTCATAGCATCCTCTTTTTGCTCTTCGAAATATGGCATCCCCACTTAACCTATGGAATTGGCTATCGCAAAATGTTGCATGGATCTCTTAAAAATAGGTTATTAAACATGACAGAATATACATGTGTACCCAAATGATATGTGTTTGAATCTTTTACTAAGAATTATAGTGCTTGTGGTAGAAATTGGGCTCTCAAGGGGAGGAATTAACAAGCCAAAATTTGAGAAGAAGAAGAAGAAGAAGAAGAAGAAGAAGAAGAAGAAGAAGAAGAAGAAGAGGAGGAGGAGGAGGAGGAAGAAGAAGAAGAATTCATTAGTTATACCCCACCCATCTGGCTGGGTTTCCCCAGCCACTCTGGGCAGCTTCCAACAAAATATTAAAAATACAATAAAAAACCAGACATTAAAAACTTCCCTAAACATGGCTGTCTTCAGATGTCTTCTAAAAGTCAGATAGTTGTTTATTTCCTTGACATCTGATGGGAGAGCGTTCCACAGGACGGGTGCCACTGCCGAGAAGGCCCTCTGCCTGGTTCCCTGTAACCTCACTTCTCGCAGTGAGGGAATCGCCAGAAAGGCCCTCAGAGCTGGACCTCAGTGTCCTGGCTGAACGATGTGGGTGGAGACGCTCCTTCAGGTATAATGGGTAATCTGATACACACTTTATTAAATAAACAGAAAGCTCAATTAATTACATAGACAGCATGCAGACTGAACCCACAAGTTAAATAACAGATTGGGAACCTGTGGCCCTGAAGATATTGCTGGATTACAACTTTTTCTATTATTTATTTAAGCAATTTATATGCTGCTTAACTGCTCTAAGTTTCATGACCCCTGAAAATTAGCCATACTGGCTGATCAGAGTTGTAGTCAAAGAACATTTGGTTCCCTATCCCTGAGACAAATCTACGAGGGGCAGTAGGAGGGGAAGTCAGAAGAGAAGAGCAGCTTACTTGTGATACAAATGAGAAAGAGGTCGATTCCAAATGGTATGTTTAGCATGGGAAAGAGGAGACTGAGAGGAGATATGATAGCCACCATCAAATATCGCAAGGGCTGTCACATGGAGAATGTAGCAAGCTTGTTTTCTCCTGCTCTGGAGGGTAGGACTTGAACCAGTGGCTTCAAGTTACAAGAAAGGAGAATCTGACCAAACACCAGGAATAACTTTCTGATGGTCAGAGCTGTTTGACAGTGGAACGGACTCCCTCGGGGCATTGTGTACTCTCCTTCACTGGAACTTTCTAAGCAGAGGTTGGATGCCCATCTGTCATGGATGCTTTAGCTGAGATTCTTGCGTTTGCTGGAAGTTAGACTAGATGGCCTTTGGGGCCCCTTCCAGCTCTATGATTCTGTTACGTGCAAGTAAACATGCATGGGATAAGGCAACAAATCTCACAAGAGTTGCAAACCACGCAGTGTGGTGGGAAGCAAATGTTACTGGTAGCACAACAAACAGGTAGCCGAAGGCAGAAACTGTTGTCTAAATGCTGCAGTCATTCGAAAGCACAGGGCATTTTACGGTGGGCTTCAGGTAGCAAAATGTCTTGTACATGCACTGGAAAATTATATCACCCATTTCCCCCCTTGAAACCATTTGGGTGAATCAAACATTTAAGGCCTCGCCAGGCATCTTTTACTATTGTGCATACACGATGGTTTGTGCACATGATGACATCGGGGCATTTATTTGGGATCCCATGTTAAATGCTGTTTACACCTGCAAAATGCAATCTTGCAACATACACCTGCAAAAAAGCCAAAACAAAGCCACCAGTCTAGAGGGCCCTTAAAATATTATGTATTTATGCTAAAGTTGCATTAGATGCTTCTAAACTAGCCATTGTTTCTTCATTTGGGGGCTAAATTACAATAAATTAAATGAAAAAGTTACAATTTATCTCCAAACTGTTTGATGGTATTCTTCTTTCCAGATGGAAAGCCTATGTAGTTTCACCTAGCCCAGTTTGGCAGAAAAATCCGATTCATCTAGTTATTTCATGCACTTTGAAGCTGCTATTTTTCTGGTTAGTGGTTTTCTTGAAGACCTTTATATTTATTGTTAAGAGAATTCGTCCTGATTTGTGTGTGTGTATGTGTGTGAGTGCTGCTGGGCACTCCCCTTTCCTTCTTTTGTGCTGCCAAATTAAATTGATCCTATCTTGAACAGAATCTTAAATGGAATGTTAGCACGCATTAATTACATTTATGGTACAGGAGACCCTCTGGATGGACATGCAAGTGTCTGATGCGGGCAGAGCCACAAACCATGTGTGAGTCGCTACGTGCCTCTTGCTTGATTGTTATATTGTGCAGTAAAATATAATTAATATAAAAAAAATCAAATTACATTTTAGAAACCCAGTAAGAATCATAATCTGTCTGATAATTAGACATGGGGATCAGGGGATCAATGAGCTGAACTTTAATTTTAGTCAACTCTTCACATTTGCTGTTATAGGAGCAATGTTCTCTCGTTATGCAAACATACTGTAACAGCAGCCACACAAAACTGGGATCTGAAAACTCTTGCTAAAATGTTTGACCCTCTGGAGGAACCAGACTCCAGGAACAAAACAAAAAAACCCTTTGAACGCTGCGAAAATGTTTAATTTATCTTGTTTCTTACTGGCTTGCATATTATCCCATAGTTTGCTATCGCTTCATCTTTGCCTTTAGCTTTTGTTTCAGAATACGGATTAAGGAGACCATCTGAGGTGCGAATATGGCTGTCACAAATATCTGGAATTGTTTAAATCTGGTGCATGCATTTTAGAGGACAAATGAAGAATGTGCGTTATGTCTTTTTATAATCTTGCAGCTGGCAGGTAGGCATAAAAATATTTGATTCGGCTAGCTGTGGCGTTAGCAAAAGGATGCTGCGTTTTACTGTTTTTCTTCCTTAAGTCTCACCTAGATATGCAGGGCACTTTGAGCCACAAAATAAATAAAAAAAACTTGCAATCCTCAAACTAATCCTTAATTTGGTGTAGTCCATTCAGGCTTACGTGAAGTGAAGGGTTTGGAGACTGCAGCGAAACCTGACAAAATTCTTGCCCCCCAACCTTCTTTTGCAGGAAACAGTGTAGAATGAAATGTTATTGTGTAGGAAAATATGCAATTTGGGAGAGAAAGAAAACGATGCTTGGAATTTATGCTAATTTAACCTTTGAACTGGCTCAAACAAAGCCTGTTACCTATATATAGGTTGTTGGCATCTGTAGGTATGTTCCAGGAGTGAGCCAGCGGTCAATCACATGAAGCAAGTGGAATTAACTCTTTATTAGAAAAAAACAGGATCTGCACAGGAATGTCAGGCCTAATGAACACAGCAACTCTTCTTCCGTAGGTCTTGCCCCCATAAAGCAGTTGCTGAGACTAAGTTCCATCCTCTCCAGGGTTTTCCCCAAGCGATCGCAGACTTTGCCTGTGTGGCACTAATTTCTCCTCCACCATCTTCATGCCTCTCTTGGTCCTGGAAGACTAGGGGGAAGGGAAGCTTGTTGCTTGACGGGGAGACACCCATGACCAGCTAGACTCATCTCTGCTTCTTGGCCTTCCTCCTCTCCTGCTTCTGCTTCTGCCTCTGAGTCTGGACTGCTCTCTGCCACAAACTTCCATTGCTCACTAAGCCCTGTTACCTCTACAGCTTTCCATACCTCCTCCTTCCAGTCTTCTCTCTCTTCTTCCTCCTCTGGTCACTCATGGTCATCCCACCAACACTTCCCAGGCTCTGAGCCTTCTACATTTATCTACACACCTTAGGTGTATAGGCCACTTTTGCAACAAGCTCCATCTCTGGACCACCCAAAACTGCTGCCTTCAGTTGCCAGGACTTCCCCAAACCACTGGGCTACATTCCTCTACAGTCATATGTACCACTGGGATACACTGACTCCACCATCATGCATACTCTGGTACCTGCCCCTAAATCGTACAATTCTGATTTTAGGACTCGGCAACCCTAGACTCATATGGACCGTAAAGACTTATAGAACCTTCTGCAAGGGATAGAGAGGGCCTTACTCACACATGGACCATAGTGCCCCCTCCCACAAGTACCGTATTTTTCGCTCCATAAGACGCACCCTGGCAATAAGACACACCTAGTTTTTAGAGAAGGAAAGGGGGAAAGCCCCATTTTGGGGGGGATCAGCTCAAAGTTGTGCAGCTTCTTTTGCAAAGGGGAAAAGCCCCTTTTCTGAGGATCAGCTCAAAGTTGTTGAGCTTACTTTGCAAAGGGAAAAAATCCTGTTTTTATGGGGTTCAGCTCACAGTTCTGCGGCTTCTTTAGGAAAGGAAAGGGAGCCGTTTCTACAGTTTCCAGACAGATAATCTAATCAGCCAGTCACATGTCGCTGGGGAAACAAACAGCCTCCATCTGCAGAACATTCAACAATGGAGGCCTGGGCAAGGGGGCGGGGCAGAAAGGGAGCCAGCAATCGACCACACATTCGCTCCGTAAGACGCGCAGACATTTCCCCTTACTTTTTAGGAGGAAAAAAGTGCATCTTATGGAGCGAAAAATATGGTAATACATAGCTCATCTTTAGATAAAAGAAGGAGAAGGATTGCAATTCCTTAAACTTTGCAATGGAAATTAGTTTATTCAGTGTAGCTCCCAACCCATTTGGACAAGAGGTTGCTGACTACTGGAAATTTATTTTGGATACAGGCCTTTGGATGGTGGAAATCGGTTGGCACAAATTGCTTGCATAGAATTTTCTGGCGATGCAACCCATTTCCCTGCCAGTGTGGTAAGAAACATCGGAGACCCTACTGAATTGGGCGAAGAATCTTACTGGTCGCATCATTCTGCTTCCAACGTAGGCCAGCCAAACACTGTTGGAAAGTCTACAAGCAGGGTGTGCCGACAAAAGCTCATTCCTGCCCCAGTCTTGTTTGACCGCAGCACCTGGTTTTTCAGCTGTATGCTGCCATTGGGCGTGGGGCTGACATCACTGGGAAAGACCTCCTTAGGGCAGGAGATGACCTCAGCGCCTCTAGGGTTCTTGGAGGTCCTGTGGAGGCAGCCTAGAAATAGGCCAGAGAAGTGCTGCAGGCAACATTGATTTCTCTAGTAAAGCTATTAAGGGGTGACTAGGGGTCAGCGGAGGAGCTGGTGTCATTATGCGAGTGGCCGTTTTCACCTGGCAGCCCGGGCAGGGGAATTGGCCCTTCCTTTGTGACGGCCACAATACCGCCGTCCGTCCTTGCTGGTCTCCCTGTGTGTGCCATTGTAACCCTGTTGCCTAACCCTTTCCCTTCATTAAAAGTCTCGAGTTAAGCACATGTCAGTTTCCTTTTGTGCTTATTGATCAGACGCTGTCATCTTCTTCGCCGTCCTTATCTGCAATTGAACCCTCCATACCCGGAGACTTCTCCCTCCCTCCCGCGGAGCACCCTCCTTAACCTGGCCTGTCAGCATAATGAAGGCTTGATTTCAATGCGACTCCCTCATTTCTCTGTTCACTGCTCTGCAGGTTAATGCAGATTCCAAACTTCAACAAGCAGCTGTTAAACATGTCATTAACACTGCTCTGGCTGCAAATGAAACTCAGCTACTGGGATTATTCTGGGAGCTCCAGTTTTGTGATGAGCTTTGTCAATCACAGCTGACCTGCTGTGTACAGAATGAAACTCAGATTATCTTCTTTCTTCCTCAGACTCTTGTCATTTTTTCTCTCTCCCCCCCTCCACAAAGAATTACTATTCTACTCCCAGAAAGATTGATTACTTGCACAAATAAGAGAGTCGGAGACATTAATACAAAATTCCACAGGCTTTTCTTTATCTCAGACCTGCAACTCCCTCTACATTTCCCTCCTGGTAATTATATTAGAATTGTGTACACTAGGAATTGCCATCTGATTATTATGAAACTAGTTTTGTCATGACAAAAATGAGCTTAAGTCTTGTTTTTTTGGGAAATGATCAGTACAGTGCACTGGATGAGAGAGAGAAGGAGATTAAATCCAACTTGCTTTCATCCATGAATGCTTTCATCTCTTTTTCAAACACAGGAAATGATTACCACTGCTATAAGCTGCAGTTCATAGGAGTGAAAAAAAGGATATGAAAATATTGAAAATTCTGTAACCAGCGGTAGGACATAATATAGGTCCCTGGTACCCACTGAGAGACATGTGCTTTATTTTTCTATACTGCCAATGTCAAGGGTTTCTCATTTGAAGAGCTGCCTCACAACGAGGTCCCATTTTATATTGGGGAATATGTTAACCAGCTTGTGATTTTCCTAGGTTAGCATTTTTATTGCACAGAATACAAATATGAAAGAAGCTTTCATAAATGGCTCTTCTTGTTAGCCCAATAACAAGCCAGATGTTTTGTCCTGACAACATTCCAAGGTGCCATGCATAGAGAAACATAATTTCAAGAGGAATGGGAGGAGGGCAAAAATGTTTATTCGGAAATCTTCTGGCATGGCCAAAAAGGTCCAGAGATAGATTGGCATCATGACAACAAACTTGCTGTTCAGAGAATTAATGTGTGTGCAGGGACTATTTCCATGTATATAAAAGGATACGGTGGGTTTTCATAGTCATTTTGAAACATTAAAATACTTGTTTCTCTGTTCCATTGCCAGACCGCATAATCATATAAATCTATCTTTGTGGTACAGAAAAAATTAAAAAATTAAAAAGAATACAAAATAGAACAAAGAAAACAGAAAATATAATAAAATGCAACATGTTCGCACAAGTCTACAGAAATGATATATGAGTCATCTTCAAGACAAGGTTTGCTGGAACAACCAAGTTATGATCTGGTGACTAAAACACATTGCACACAGGGGCAGTCCACAATCTCAGTGCCACCATATTGAATGCACTATTTCTAATCAACATGACATTACATGGAACTGCCATTTGACTCCAGTTTAAAAGTTCTGAGTATAACTGGCTTTGTTTGTGTCTCTCGGAATTCTAACTGGTTTGTCATCTGAGTTTGCTGCATTTTCTTCTTATTTACAGTCCCCTGCCAACTTCTCTCTTTTTTCCCCTTCTCTTCTCAGGCAACTCATTCCCCGCCCCCCTTTCTCAAACAAGGTTCTCATTCTTCTTGCCTTTCATCCTTACAGAGCCTATCTTCTATGTCCAGTATTTCCCCAGTTCTGCAATCCAAAGTCCCCATGCCCAGGTGGGTGTGCTTGGCCCGGGTGGTGTAACATGCAATTGAGTCCTGGTATGGATCCCAATGTGAGCTGGGCAAGAGGATGTAGCTGGTTTAAATAGAATAGTGAGAAGTATTGGCAATGTGATGGGAGTGATTTGGCCTACAAAGGCCACTGAGATATAGATGAACATGTGTGTGTGGTCAGTCCACCTTATCTCTGCTATCTACATGGATTTGGATCATGTGCATCAAACTTCCAGATCATGTGCATCAAACTTCCAGAAAATTAGAAATGAGGCCTTTTTTTTCAATGACAGAGCTCACCTGAGCTCAGCTCTGGCCTCTCTCAGGTGGGCGCCATTGCCATTCTAAGAGAACAAGGGAGAAGTTAATTGTGAGCTCCAGCACCTCTTTTTCTAGAAAAATAGCACTTGGAGTGACATGGTACATGGGCTTTGGAATAAGCAGAATACACACAAAGGAAAACTGTTTCTTTGCAACATAAACTTGCACTTAATTTTGTCATTTATTTATTTGATTTGAAAGCTCACACTTCATCAGTTGACCCTAGGGGGGAAGAAACCCAACAAAAATAAAAGAAAATGGAACTATAGAACATTGACTAAGAGCTACCACAAACGCAAATATACAACTGGCAGTGAAATCAAGAAACAACTGGTACCACAATAATACACTCCATAACAACAACAACAACAACACCCCACTCATCTGACTGGGTTGCCACAGCCACTCTGGGCAGCTTCTAACACATAATAAAACATTTAACATTAAAAAAAAACCTTCCCTATACAAGTCTGCCTTCAGACGTCTTCTAAAGGTTGTATATTTACTTATCTCCTTGGCTCAGGGGTTGCATAACTCCATACCCCCTACATTTCTCTGATGAAAATGGGGACATCCTAAGGAAAAGCAGGACATTCCAGGATCAAATAAAAAACTGGCATGCTTCTCTAAATCCAGGAGTGTCCTTGAAAAATAGGGACACTTGGAGGGTCTGCAATAGGCAGATAGCTATAGGGAGAGGCATTCCTTCATATATTTTGGTTGTTTAGGTGTTTCTATGTCAGCATCAGCAGAGCTCAGAAACATATACGCAAGCAGCGCTTCTTCTTCAGGACCAGTGTTATAAGGTTTTGACTGGTCAAAACATTCAACATACCGGCACCTTTATTTGGCGCTGTGGGTTAAACCACAGAGCCTAGGACTTGCCAATCAGAAGGTCAACAGTTTGAATCCCCACGACGGGGTGAGCGCCCATTGCTCGGTCCTTGCTCCTGCCAACCTAGCCGTTCGAAAGCACGTCTAAGTGCAAGTAGATAAATAGGTACCGCTCCAGTGGGAAGGTAAACGGCATTTCCGTGCGCTGCTCTGGTTCGCCAGAAGCAGCTTAGTCATGCTGGCCACATGACCCGGAAGCTGTACGCCGGCTCCCTCAGCCAATAAAGTCAGATGAGCGCCGTAACCCCAGAGTCAGTCACGACTAGACCTAATGGTCAGGGGTCCCTTTACCTTCACCTTGTTTACAGTTTCCGAACTGTCTTCAAGGTGCAGACCCAGGGAGAGGACATTACAGCTGTTCAACAAGGAGGTTACCAGAGTGTGGGTTACTGTAGCAACACAGTCTCTGTCTAGGTGCGCAAGGCACAGCTGATAACAAGCCTTCCACACCACTGACATCCCCTGAGCTTCAGATGAGAATGCTGGACCTCGGAACACACCCAAGCTGTGTAACTGCTCTTTGAAGTAGGAAAAACCCCATTCGGAAGATGCCATCTACCCGATTCTTGGATACTCTGGTCTTTGCTTTCTTAGTCCTACATTCAGGATAGGTCCCTACTAAAGAGAGACAGAAAAGCGAATAGGCAGAGAACAGACAGGATGATAAACCACTCACCAAACAAAAAAAAGATTCCCAACTATTAAGAGCTGAATGTTTCATATTTTGATTCATTCAGGCTTTGTGAGCCCCAAATAGCACTTTTACATATTAAATTTTTTTCTCCATTGACTTTAATTAAGCTTGCCCCAGGCTGGCAATCCTGACGAACGTGGTGAATGTTTTTTTTCTAAAGGCGCAGGCTTTCTACCTAGGCAGAGTTTTCCCCCTCCGTTGAGCTCACCCAGCTGCTATTTAAACCCCATCGCTTATTATGTCATCAAGTTAAAACCTATGAAATATAAAACACCCATGTATTTAAGTGCCACCCCATAAATATTTTCCACCTGGCGACTTTGTGGAAATTATCATATTATTCCCTTATTCAGATGTGCCTGAAGATGCTAATATCCGTGATAAGTGATTGCAAAGTAGATACTGTAGCTTCGGGTAGGCTGGGGCTTGCATCTAATACTATGAAAGGGTAGTTCAGGATTTCCATTCAGAATTATCTGGAATTATGGGTCTAGCTTCGGGGTCATTTAGCTACCTCAACAGTATGAACAGAATGATAGTTCAGAGGGATGGTTCACACACGAACCGATTGTATAGGTTAAAGATGTTGCGTAGAATATGTGTGGTGTGAAGAATGTGCACTTCTTTGCCTCATATGAACACAGGGACAATGGCCAATCTAGCTCAGGGCTGTCTACACTGACAGGACTCCAACCTGGAGATGTTGGGGATTGATCCTGGCATATTCTACATGCAAAGGAGATGCTCAACCACTGAGCTATGCCACAATGTAATATGAACCAGGTTCCTATGTCCATATATGCAGATGTGAGCAGCAAGCTTCAATGCATGCTATGAAGGTGAAACAAGGTACCGTATTTTTTGCTCTATAAGACGCACCAGACCACAAGATGCACCTAGTTTTTGGAGGAGGAAAACAAGAAAAAAAAAATTCTGAATCCCAGAAGTCAGAACAGCAAGAGGTATCATTGCGCAGCAAAAGCAGTGATCCCTCTTGCTGTTCTGGCTTCTGGGATAGCTGCGCAGCCTGCATTTGCTCCATAAGACGCACACACATTTCCCCTTACTTTTTAGGAGGGAAAAAGTGAGTCTTATAGAGCAAAAAAATGGTATTATTATTATTATTGAACAAAGTCGTCATTTCGAGTGGAGAAGTCGGGGAAAGGAAATGGCTGATGAAGAACGAGATGAAACCTTTTGCCACCTACAGCTCGCCTCTTGAAAATAGCACTTTCCTGAACTACAATTCACAGAATGGTCTAGCAATCAATCTCTCTTCCAAGGGAACTCCATCAATTGAAGCTCTACAAGGGAAATTGGGGTCTTGTAACAGCTCTCAGCACCCTTAGCAAAACACATTTGCCACAATGCTTACAGTGTTGCAATACTGATTTAAATGTTACCTCAGCCAGGCCTTCTCAGCAGTGGCACCCTAGATTTATTTCTTGATGGCCACTCTGTGCTCATCTCAGCACCAAGATAAAACTGCTTATTTGAAAGACGTTTTAATGACAGAAAGTTTGAGGGTACATCGGCTGCTGCTTATATTTATTAAGCTGTTTGGCGCTGCTTATTGGGAACTAGTTGCATTTGGATCAAATGTAGTTTAGTATGCTTTTGTTTTTATTTTGTTTATGGAGTGGTCTGTACCTGCCATGGTCAGAGTGTTGGACTAAGGCCTGAGAGACCAGGGTTCAAATTCCCACTCGGCCATGAAGCCTAACCTACCTCACAGGGTTCTTTTGAGGATAAAATGGTGAGAGAAAGAACCACATAAATTTATTATTATTATCATCTATTTATTATCTATTGCATTTATTACTCACTTCTTTTTCATGAGAAGTGATCCAAAACAACTTACAAAGGTACATCACACTGAGGTACCATTAGAACCTTGGAGGAAAGGTGGGGTAGAAATGGAATAGTAATAAAAATAATAAAAATAAATGTTTTCTTGTACACAGTACTGTGGAAATGCAGAATATTAATATTCTAATAAACAAATAACTAAGTGAGTACATTGGGATTCATTATTACTTAATAAATAAAGCTGTGCATGTTGGGGAAGGATGTACAAATCTATGGATCTCTCCCAGAGTGCACCCTCACTGCAACCAGTGAATCTGGGGCATATGGGAACTGAACCTATAATCTTGAATTCTGAGAATGCAGTAAATCTTCTGTATAACATCTTGTGTATAACAATGCACTGTGCCCCTACTCCCATTTGATGGGAGCTGTCTTCCCCATTCAAGAGAATGTACTGCCACTCTCGCCCGCGTCAATAATGATTATGTTAGGGCAACTGTCCTCTTGACTCCAGTCAATACTGAAATTTACAACAAAAAAGAGAAAAGGCATTAATAAGATTTCCCCCTTAACATAGGGTTTATATTAAGCACCCTGGTTTTGTAACTGTGTGGCGACACGTTGCAATTTCTGCCCCACAGAACCGTCGGACACAGAATCCCTTGACTTACGCTATGAACTTGATGGCACTGAGACTTACAGAGGGCTGCACAAATCTGGTTGAACAAAACTGTGGAGCCTGCCAAGTCGATCGTGCATCAAACTCAGTCCTTTCCATGCAGTGACTGCAAAAGTCACTTAGAGGGGGGAGACAAAACTGGGCTCTTAAAATCCCTCAAAGTTTAATTTACTTTGTCCATTACAGTCCAACTGCTTGTTCCAGAGAAACATTACTATGATCTAGGGATTAATCAGCTAAAGCTGTTAATCAGTAGGGCTGGAAGATAACGGCACACTTTCTTTTCCTTTTCCTTTTAAAATGCAAGAATAAAAATAAATGTTTTGTTATAGAGTCGTACTATAAGAAGGAACGGAAAAAACTGTTGTTGGTGTAACAATGGGTCATTTACCTTTATTAAACTGGAAAGTATCTGAGACTTTCTTCCATATCTCCCAAAGAATTTGATAATATATGAATGCATTTAATTTCAACCAATCATTAACCAATCGGTTAAAAGACAGATAATGAATCAGCTACAAGTCTCAGTTGGTTAGAACGCGGTGCTGCCAAGGCTGCAAGTTTGACCCCTGTATGGAATAGGTGCATATTCCTCCGTTGCAGGGATTGGACTAGATGATCCTCGGGACTCCTTCCAACTCTACAACTCCATTATTCTAAGTCTTTAATCCACAGTCTGCTCTACTACCACCCCACTGACATGCATTACTAAGGCTGCACCCATGTGCCTATCACCCAAATTGCTCTCTATGATACATGATTGTACTGAAGGTAGGGCAAGTCCTGTGCAATATTTGCTCGCTGCTGCATGGCATCTCACACCTGTCAAAATTCCATCTTCTATCAAGTATTTCTTTGAGGAAAAGGAGAGGGTATCCCTTTTTACATCAGGCCATCCTTAGTCGGGCAAAAGCTCGGCTTTGCCGTTTTAGCGAAGCACAGCGGCCATGACCTTTTCACAGAAGCTGGACTGAAATGATAACGAGTGGGGGCAGGGAATAGAGATATTTGGATCAGTAGTTTAAAATATCCTGTCTATTGCTTAGTGGCACATTTGCAGTCATCCCTGTTAATAACTCTAATTGTGTCAAAATTACTCCGTGCCAACTTCTTTGACCACGCTCTCCCTTGCAGGGAAGCTTGCCTTAAAAGCCAGACGCAGACAATTCTTTTCCTGCAGAGGGTTAGGGATTCTCAATGCACATTCCGAGCCACACGCCCAAGTGCAAATAAGTCAACTACCACAGCTATTTAATCAGGAGCGTTTGTTGATTTGTGCAGAGCCCCTATGCTGTGAAATGAAAAAAGAAAACCAAATTTTCTTGAGCAATCTTGCCGTTCCTGCTTCAGGTGCTAGGGCCATTTCACTAAAGCAGCTCAGACGAGAATGTCATTAGTTCTTAAGCCCCAGGTGAATTTGCCACTGTTCCACATGATTAAGCCAGATAATTGTGTGTTGATAGCGAATGTGGTTGGTAAAATACAATTTCTGGGACCTTCCTAAACAAACACAATGTAGAAGGGAGTCAAAGTGCTGTCATTTCAGTCCTTTGTCACAGGCTTTGCGCCCCGCAGACACATCTCTGGCGAGGACCGGCGAGGAATTCGACGGCACGTCGCCGTTCTCTTAAAGGTGACCTGGCTCAGAGAGTGGATCGTGCATCTTTTGGCATTCCGTTCCGGGGAGGGGGAAACGCCATCTCATTAAAGGCGTTTGTGCAATGGAGCTGTACTGCTTTTAGCTTGTCTTAGACAATAAATGTAAGTGCTCCTTTTAAGTTTGTCTGGCAAAGCAGTTGTGATCGCAGCTGATACTTAAAAAGAAAGAGAGAAAGAAAGGGAGAAAAAGGAGACAAATGCTCATTAATAAGCTTAAATGGGACGTGCCAAAGATCCAAGCATAGGAGAAACATGTAGGAGGTATTTGAAACACAGAATATAGAAATATACAGAGGAATTCCAGTTTGGGGCTTGAACATGCAGGAAGCTTAGATAGGATTTATATGTAGAATGAAAGCGACTGCAGGTTTTGATTATCATTATTCTTAAGTTTTAGGAACACCCACTAATTGCGTGCCAAGGCCCTGTGCCCTGCAGTTCCCTAGTGGATAAATAAAGCACACGAACAAGCAGATTTTGGTTTATGGGTTCAAATAGGCCACAACTTTATTGGTTACAAATGTGAGCGGTTTGGCTTAGGTATGGGTGATGCCAGGCTATATCCCAACTCCTGTCCGTCTGCAGGGAGTCCAACTAAGGGTAAACCACCAGTAGGGGGTGCCCTATGACTTACACTACCCCGTTGGGGTAGTGATATGGCCCTAGCCCACATCTGGGCATCAGATAGAATCCACACCCCCGGATCCCTTTAACAGGATACCCTTAATGAGGAGGGGTAGGCAGAGGCTACAACCTCCCTTCCATCCAAACAAAGGCTTACCCAATGCCTAACATCACATCATCATCAAACCTTTTACTGGCATCACATACAAGCATCCAAAACAAATCAATACAGAAGCACCACTTCCCCAGTGGCACAAAACATTTGCTAAAAGAAACGAGGCAGAGCAGTCTATCATCACATCTCTAGGTCTCCAGGGAGACAAAGTTGTGACGATCGCTATGAGATAGGTGAAAACCAAATGGCTGGAGCCAATTTGACAAGTGGAAAAATTCCTGCCCGGTCCCAAAAATATGGCGACAAACATTAGTCCACAGCAAGGTTGTAACGCAGGAAAGCAGAAAAAGAGGACAGGTGGGAGGTAGATTTGGCGAAGGGTGCAAGAGGACGATCTCCTCGCCGGGCAGTGGTTTAAATTCCCCACGGCCATGCCCCAGTCACTGCTGAATGGTCACTGGGACCTGCCCCTTGAGCAGGGCCCTGCCCAGTGCCAACAGCATCACCGAGGGGCCCGGGGCCCAGCTGCAGCGCTGCCCACCCAATAAGTTGAGAGGACTTGGCAGTATCTCAGAACTACAAGCTCCTATGGGGGGATGTCATATAATTTAAATTATAAATATAAACACAAAATACTGTTTTGGAATTGGGGTTGGGCTGCATGCCCCCCTGGGCTGTTCCTTTCAGCCCTGCGGTTTTATAATTTTAAAATGTAGGTCTTCAGAAGAAAAGGAAGATGATGGTGATGATGATTAATGGTCAGACTAGTTTCTTTTCTTATGTAGATAGCCCACACATTCCTTTTTGCTGGGAAACATGGTCTCTGCATAACTAAAAAAATAGTCAAGTACAGGTGATTTGTTGCCATTAGAGCTAATAGCTGGAGATCCTTCTGGAAAGTGTCTTCCTTCTCTGCTCTCCTGGCCATATCACCTCTGTCACTGGCAGTCTTGGGAATGGACCTTGAAAAGCACAGAGACTTGGCTGTCCTCTAGAAACTGCATGGAGCATCTGGATCTGTTGGAGTGTGAATACTGTGAGTCTTCCGTCTCATGTTCAGCATGTAAAGGTAAAGGTAAAGGGACCCTTGACCATGTTCAGCATGTACCGGTATGTGCAAATGAAAATTTTGTATAGTCAAAACACATTGGTTTCAATGGCAGGTAGGATTGCTAAAGTCTTTTCTCCTTGATGCCCATGCCCTTTCTGTCTCCTTCTCCTTCTCCTTCTCCTTCTCCTTCTCCTTCTTCTTCTTCTTCTTCTTCTTCTTCTTCTTCTTCTTCTTCTTCTTCTTCTTCTTCTTCTGCCTAATGTGTAAAGCTGAATGCACAGAAGTTAAATGTGAATAAGTTGTAGGCTTAGTGTATCGCAGAAAATGCTGCAAGCTTCCAGTGGCCTTCATTTCAAGGAAACAAAACCCAGAGTATGCACTGGCCCTCTGAAATCTCTTGCTGCTCAGAAATGGGTATGCTTAACAATATAAATGTTAAACACGGGGAGCAATACCCAATGAAGTAATTTTGCTAGGGCAAAGACTCCTGGCTGCGCCATGAAAATTTCCTTCCCTTTCCTCACCTCTCCTGGTGTGCCCTGTGACCCCTAAAACTGCTCTGGTCCCCCCCACCCCAACCCTACAGAGCAGATTTGGGAAGAAGAGGGAGGGACAGGCATAAATGATTGCACTTGTGGAATCACTTCACTGGACACCATCCACAGCTGGATAGTGTCCACTGGTGGGTTGGGATCTAAAATGGTGTTTTGACTTAATATACAGGGGGTGCATCAAAATTACTATTTTGTAAAATGGAAAGAGCAGAGAGTAGTATAAAGAAAGGGAAGGAAGCCAGCAATCCTATCTTGCTATCTTGGACTATAGGTGAGTCTAAAGAGATGAATATTGCTATATTATTATTGTTATGTGACTTTTAATAATGTGTACTATGGAGTGAAGGGACGTGGGTTAAACCACAGAGCCTAAGACTTGCCGATCAGAAGGTTGGCGGTTCGAATCCCCGTGACGGGGTGAGCTCCCGTTGCTCGGTCCCTGCTCCTGCCAACCTAGCAGTTCAAAAGCACGTCAAAGTGCAAGTAGATAAATAGGTACCTGTCAGGGAACTGCCATCGGAACTAGAGGAGGAGGCGAGGCCCCACAACGATGCTGGAGAGGGGCCAAGCAGGGAGAGAGGCAAGTCTCCTGTTGGGGAAGAAAATCAGCGCAACACCAGGGATAGAGGGGGGCCAATGGGGGAAGCAGAGAGCAGGCTCCGGGACTCTTCACTGGACACCAGCGGGGAGAGCACAGGTCCTCTGCTACCCACGCCCTCCCTGCGCAGAAGACTTCCGTGCAGGGAGAGTAGGAGGAGACTGGGCGTCAAACAACTTTTATGTTGGAAAAGGTTTAAGAAACGCCCACTGACGGATTCTGCCAGCGACTGAACAGCCACGGAGTGGATGGCTGTCCAGCGAGAAATGGTTTAACCAGCCAACCTAGCCCAGAGCGGCAGCTATTTACGCACAAGCAACCCCTAAAGCCATTACAGCACCGCTCCGGCGGGAAGGTAAACGGCGTTTCCGTGCACTGCTCTGGTTCATGGTGGCCACATGACCCGGAAGCTGTATGCCGGCTCCCTCGGCCAATAAAGGGAGATGAGCGCCGCAACCCCAGAGTCGGCCACGACTGGACCTAATGGTCAGGGGTCCCTTTACTTTTACTATGTAGTGGCAGGACAGTTTTACAAGCCCTATTTTATGTATTCTTATTTTACAGATGGGAAACTGAGGCCTCCCTCCCTGAGATGTGGCTGCAGTGGGACTTGGACTTAACGTTTCACAGATCCATATTTAATCTCCTATCCAATGACCCCAGTTCCACGTGCTGGGAACAGCTGTTCCTGTTTGCATCAAATCCAGGGTAGAGTTAGGATCTAGGGCTAACATCCTAGGTTAGTTCTGGGGCAGTGAGTGCCTCATTCAATTGGACTGTGCTTTCCCCCCAATGTTTGTTGAGGTTTCTGATTGGTTGGAATGGAGAAGAACGTGGTCCAGTGTACATCTATGAATGTTACTGTAAACAGGACAGCAATCTTGGCACTTCACTTATTGATAAGATTTCTTACCCGCCCTTCACCATTTCGTCTCCGGTCTGGTTTCAACAACATAACCATGCAATTTAAGACAAGCAAAACTGTTTATATAATTATATTGGTCATGCCATCTGTTTCTACTGTCCACAATGCAAATGGTTGTTGTTGTTGTTGTTGTTTAGTCGTTTAGTCATGTCCGACTCTTCGTGACCCCATGGACCAGAGCACGCCAGGCACTCCTGTCTTCCACTGCCTCCCGCAGTTTGGTCAGACTCATGTTTGTGGCTTCGAGAACACTGTCCAACCATCTTGTCCTCTGTCGTCCCCTTCTCCTTGTGCCCTCAATCTTTCCCAACATCAGGGTCTTTTCCAGGGAGTCTTCTCTTCTCATGAGGTGGCCAAAGTATTGGAGCCTCAGCTTCATGATCTGTCCTTCCAGTGACCACTCAGGGCTGATTTCCTTAAGAATGGATGCGTTTGATCTTCTTGCAGTCTCTCAAGAGTCTCCTCCAGCACCATAATTCAAAAGCATCAATTCTTCGGCGATCAGCCTTCTTTATGGTCCAGCTCTCACTTCCATACATCACTACTGGGAAAACCATGGCTTTAACTATACGGACCTTTGTTGGCAAGGTGATGTCTCTGCTTTTTAAGATGCTGTCTAGGTTTGCCATCGCCTTTCTCCCAAGGAGCAGGCATCTTTTAATTTTGTGACTGTTGTCACCATCTGCAGTGATCATGGAGCCCAAGAAAGTAAAATCTCTCACTGCCTCCATTTCTTCCCCTTCTATTGCCAGGAGGTGATGGGCCCAGTGGCCATGATCTTCGTTGTGATCAACGAAGTGTGTGGTTGCTGACCTTGAGCCAGACATCCTGGAGAGTGAAATCAAATGGGCCTTAGAAAGCACTGCTAATAACAAGGCCAGTGGAAGTGATGATATTCCAGCTGAACTATTTAAAATTTTAAAAGATGATGCTGTTAAGGTGCTACACTCAATATGCCAGCAAATTTGGAAAACTCAGCAGTGGCCAGAGGATTGGAGAAGATCAGTCTACATCCCAATCCCCAAGAAGGGCAGTGTCAAAGAATGCTCTAACTACCGCACAATTGCACTCATTTCACACGCTAGCAAGGTTATGCTTAAAATTCTACAAGGCAGGCTTAAGCAGTATGTGGACTGAGAACTCCCAGAAGTGCAAGCTGGATTTCGAAGGGGCAGAGGAACCAGAGACCAAATTGCAAACATGCGCTGGATTATGGAGAAAGCTAGAGAGTTCCAGAAAGACATCTACTTGTGCTTCATTGACTATGCAAAAGCCTTTGACTGTGTTGACCACAGCAAACTATGGCAAGTTCCTAAAGAAATGGGAGTGCCTGATCACCTCATTTGTCTCCTGAGAAATCTCTATGTGGGACAAGAAGCTACAGTTAGAACAGGATATGGAACAACTGATTGGTTCAAAACTGGGAAAGGAGTACGGCAAGGCTGTATATTGTCTCCCTGCTTATTTAACTTATATGCAGAATTCATCATGTGAAAGGCTGGGCTGGATGAATCCCAAGCCGGAATTAAGATCGCTGGAAGAAATATCAACAACCTCAGATATGCAGTTGATACAACCTTGATGGCAGAAAGTGAGGAGGAATTAAAGAACCTTTTAATGAGGGTGAAAGAGGAGAGCGCAAAATATGGTCTGAAGCTCAACATCAAAAAAACGAAGATCATGGCAAATGGTGGTAACAGGATTATTAAGGCCCAGAATGAAGTATGCATGGCATGAAGAATGATGAGGCTGGAAAAAGGGATACTCACAAAATTCCACATAGTGCCAAATTTACTCTCTTGACTCAACCTTACTTGCCATCAGGGCAATCTTTAGTGACTCCACAGAGTTCATAATTTTTTTTTAAGGATCAGCAACTGCAATACATGTTAAACATTTAGGTGAAACATTTTCCCCCATAAGGGTATCAGGGTTAGACCGCGCAGCAAAAAAACAGCAAAGAATCTTTAGTCTCTTGTTAGTCTTTAAGATGACCCCAAGGCTCTTCAAAGTTTAACATGAGTTACTTAGAAGTGATGTACTCTTTGCATTCTTTCATTTCAAAATACGTTTTCCTTGCAACCAACCATATTTCATATTGCCAGCTATGAAATGCCATTACTTTTTCCCATCATGGGTGGGCAGGGGATGGATACAAAGGACAGTGTGCAGATCTGTTTAAGCAAAATTCTGCGCCCTCCTCAAAAAATAAATAAATAGGTAGGTAATATTATTTTCCAAGATGGGTTTCCCCAAGAGACAGCAGATGATTAGATTCAGAGGGGAGAGTGAGGAAGTTAAACTTAACATTCTCCATGTGCTAGGGTCTCTTTTTATATCTCACTGCACAGATATAATAAGAGTAAACAGCTATACATAATATATTATCATGTGCCTTCAAGTTTCATGCTCAGATCTTGCTGGTGCAATAGAAGAGGGGATGGCTTTTGTGCATCAGAGCATATTTAGACATGAACTTCCTCATTTTAGATCCTAATAAGAAGATATCCATTAAACACTATCATCTATCTATCTATCTTGCTTCGTTGATACATTCTTATAGGAAGATGATAGATGATAGATAGATAGATAGATGATAGATAATGATTTTTTGGGGGGTGGGAGTAGGATGTATGCAAGATCTTCCTAACCCCTTGATCCAGAAAGTGTTTAAATATAAGCCAGGCTAGTTTTCTGTATTGAGGTGGTCACCTGTGTGATGGGCCATTAGGGGTTATAAGAGAGGAGAAAATATTTCCTATATCCACTTTCTTCATGCCACACACAATTCTATTAATTTTCATCATGTCACTTCTTACTTGCTTTTTCTCTAGATGAAAAAGTCCGAGATGTTGCAACCTTTGAGTTGCTCCACCCCCTTGGGTCTGTGTTCACACAGCAGTTTATTCCAGTTTATAACTATTCATTTCCACGTTATATTTGAGCTTTCACATGATGCAAAAGCCACTTCCAGAAAACTAACAGAACATAGCACTTGTTGAGCAAACATTTCTGTGTTGCTTGAGTCCAGAAGAAAATCTATTCGCAGTCCCCTTAACCTGGAAAATTGTAGGAGTATGGTGATGAAAGTTGGGGTGGTATTCTGGCATAGATTTCTTGGGTGAACCATGGGACGGGAGACAGGACAGAAGCACACATGTGTGAAAAGAATGCAGGACTAGCAACATTGCACAATGCCATTCACTGTTGTGTTGCACCATACCCACTGGTATGAGTGAAATTTAGTGTGACATGTCAGTATATTGGTCAAAAAGTCTCAGTTTTATAACTAAAATGAACATTAGAAAATGGGACAGAAGCACCAGCATTATAATCAGGAAAATCTAGTATCCAATAATCGGGAAAATCAGAAAAACTAACACAAGATTCCCCATTTCTGAATGCACCCTTGTCTGGCCTTTTATGAACCTTTTCCAACGTTGCAATGTTTCCACTCTTTTTCACTTTGACAAAGAAGAATCTAACTTTTCGAGAGAGTGAATGGCCAATGGTAGCACACTCAGACACTAATTTGAGGTCACGCAGGTCTGGTCCAGAATTCTAGTCCCCATGGACCACATTCATTCTCATTTAGCAAAGCAGGTGCCACTTTCCAATTGTACAAAACAAGAAGGGAATTAATTGGGTTATGGTCTCCGTGTGGCCAATAGGGCCTTAATTGTATGACTCAATTTGATTCTAATGAAATGGAAATTTTAATTTTAATGGGAACTCATAGGTCGAAATCACTAGACACCACACTAAATTGTTACTTTTTCATACTTAACCATGTTAACTGAAGACACCTGAGGCTTGGGGAAATTACTGAAAAGTTTCTGCATTTCTGATAATATCTTGGTTGCTCCTTAAACCCTCCATAGGGACAAGAAGATCCTGTAAAATAGTGATTGGATTTGTCATGCAGAGAACTGTCGATCAATTTTTTTTCTTTTAAAAAAGTGATTATCAGATCCCATTATGAAATATGCATTGTAGGCATATATTCCACTGAGAAAGGAGACAAAAAGTTGATATGCGGTTCCATTTTCACCCATGAATTGCAAAGTTGTGTCAGTTTTGTTGTTTCACTAATTAGTTTACTTACGAGAGGTGCAATTGTAACACACCGTTCTTAGGCAGGGGTATGTGTGTGTACTCTGTCGGGGGGGAGGGAAATCCTGATTCTGCAGTAAAATAATACAAATTCAGAACAAATAAAAATCAAATCTGTGATCTGACTAATTCTGTGGGAAAAATTCCTAGGTATTGATCCAGGAAAAAACACACATTGGCTCAAAAGGGCAACATGCACAGCTAGGCATTCAGGCCTGTGCTTCAGATCCTTCTTGTACTGGGTAGTTGGGTCTTTTATTCAAAAGAACGAAGTAGGAAATGTTTTAAGTAAGTATGTAATATATCTATATCTATATCATCTATATATATATCTATATCATCTATATCTATATCTATATCTATATCTATATCTATATCATCTATATCTATATCATCTATATCTTTATCATCTATATCTATATCATCTATTATATCTATCTAATCTATATCTATATCATCTATATCTCTATCTATCTATCTATCTATCTATCTATCTATCATCTATCATCTAACTCAAATAGAATCATAGAAGTACAGAGTTGGACCACGAGGGTCAACTAGTCCAGCCCTCTGCAATGCAGGAATCTTTTGCCCAACATGGGGCTCGAACCCTTGAAGCTGAGATTAGAGAGTCTCATGCTCTTCCGACTGAGCTGAATAAAACATGGATATTTCACCACAGCTTTCACCACATTCTGTGCAGCATTGCAGTTTCCTGTAAAAGCTCCTATTGAAAGTATCCATTTAAAATCTTACTGTACAATGAGCCAAATTTTACCGTGTAGAAGTTCGCTTCTGAAAGAAGAGTTAAAGGACCTCTTCTCTCAGAGCTGTCTTCGCAGTCCCGAAATGAGCAATTGAGAGGGAAAGCAAAGGGAATTTTAAATAATATGAAATAATTGTGGCCAAATAGCCTTGCTATTCCCTTGAACTATTAAATCTTCTTAATGCCTCTGCATCTAAAAAAAGAAAGAAAAGAGACTCCAAATGGGCTTAAACAGATTTGATGAATGTGGAACTCGTCTCGGGGGCTAGTAACATTTCTGGCAACTACAGTTAAATTGATTTTGTACATGAACACAAATCATTAGAAAATCGGACCCTTTGTGTTTCAAACGACTTTGGATGGTGGTTAACCCTTGGTAAAATGAGCAGTTTCCCCTAATCATAGCTTTGAAAGGTGGGCTTTTTGAAGAGAGGACTGATTTCACATAATCTTTATGTATCACTTCAGGGTTTTCAAAGGTTCAACATTCTGGCCACTGGCATTTGCTCATCCTGCTCTTAGCTCTGCTTAGTAGTTGCATGGAGCTAAAGAGCCAGAGGCAAGTTACTATCTCAGAGCCTCCTGTCTGCAATATGGGGAGAATAGTAAGAGCTGGACCAAAAGTTCTGCTGAGAAATTTCTATTACTATTATTTAATTCATATTCCGCTTAATTGGCAAGGCGGCTTCCAACTGGTTCACAAGTATAAAACAAATCACGGAAAACACACACACAATTAGAACGCACAATAAAACAATTTCATCAAAACATTAAAACAGAACTCTACAGTTAAATGTCCAATGAAACAAGCCCATTGAGAGAGAGAGAGGGAGAGGGAGAGGGAGAGGGAGAGGGAGAGGGAGAGGGAGAGGGAGAGGGAGAGAAACATTTCCAGAGGGATTGAGAGATTAATCAGCAACAGAGGTTTTCCCTTTACAGTGGTACCTCGGTTAAGTACTTAATTCGTTCTGGAGGTCTGTTCTTAACCTGAAACTGTTCTTAACCTGAAGCACCATTTTAGCTAATGGGGCCTCCCGTTGCCACTGTGCTGCCGCCACGTGATTTCTGTTCTTATCCTGAAGCAAAGTTCTTAACCCAAGGTATTTCTGGGTTAGCAGAGTATGTAACCCGAAGCGTATGAAACCTGAGGTACCACTGTATTTTTATTTTTGAAAACGGTGACGTTTTCCCCACATTGAAAAGTAGGTAGATTCAGTGGCGGACTTTGGGTTCTCAAATTTCTGTGGTGCCCTGTGCGACACTAACCTCCCCCCCCCCGTCTCTCATGCTCCATTCTACAGTATTGTTTCGGTGCCCCCTGCAGGGTGGGGCCCAGTGTGACCACACTGGTTGCGGTACCTTAAAACGACTTCTAGTAGAATGGGCCTCATCCTTCCACTTCCTGGTAAGCAGCAGTGATCGGTTTGCCAGGAAGTGAGTGTCATGGCTCTGCCCCATCCAGCAAGCTGTTTCCGGTGGTTTCCTGGGCACTGGTCCTCTGCTGGAACAGAGCGAACTCCAGGGATCAACATTTGAACACATTTCTAAGTAAATTTCATTGCCAGTGGTGAACTCAACAGCAACGTTCATAACACAACATGCTGCCTCTAAATTGTATGCAAAGGTAACAAAAGGTAAAGGTAAAGGACCCCTGGGTGCTTAAGTCCAGTCAAAGGCGACAATGGGGTTGCAGCGCTCATTTCGCTTTCAGGCTGAGGGGGCCAGCGTTTCTCCACAGACAGCTTTCCGGGTCATGTGGCCAGCATGACTAAACCGCTTCTAGCACTGTGACGGAAACCAGAGCACATGGAAACGCCGTTTACCTTCCTGCCGCAGTGGTACCTATTTATCTACTTGCACTGGTGTGCTTTTGAACTATAATAATAATAATAATTTATTATTTATACCCCGCCCATCTGACTGAGTTACCCCAGCCACTCTGGGTGGCTTCCAATTGAGTGTTAAAAACAATACAGCATTAAATATTAAAAACTTCCCTAAACAAACTGCTAGGTTGGCAGGAGTTGGGGCAGAGTAAGGGGAGCTCACCCCATCAGAGGGATTCAAACTGCCAACCTTCTGATCAGCAAGCCCAAGAGGTTCAGTGGTTTGGACCACAGTGCCACCTGCACCCTAAATCGTATGCAAGCTGCTCCCTGCAAGGTGACTCGTATGCAGATTTATGACAGCGGTCAGTTTCAGGCAACCGTTTTGCTCATGAGGCATTCCCTTTGCTACTAGAAAGCCACTCCCTACATAAGGAGGGGGGGTTGCGGGCTCATGCCCCCATATACATCCTCGCGGGGCTGGCTGCAGCCCTGCGGGACTTAGGGATTCCCGGGTTCATTAATATTCATCAATCGGCTGGCGGTGGGGGCGGGCTTACTAGGGGGCATTTAAGGTCGGGGCAGTCCTTGCTCGCCCCTTTTCTTCCCTTTCAGCAGCTGCGGTTTCCCACCCACCCACCCTCTAGGTTTGCATTTGGACTTTGCTATGGGCTTCGGCTGGTCGCTGCAAGGGGCCTGGTAGGAGTTTTTCCATTTGGCTAATTGGCTGTATTTTGGAAGCCACTTGGTTTTTTCGCCTTCCTCGTAGCAAAACGTCACAACACCTTTGGTTTGGGCAGTTAGGCATTGGCAGGGGTATTGTTATGCAAATGAGTTGGGGGGGGAGGAATGCCATCACCTCCCCCAAATCTTGAAGGGTAGTTCGTTAAATGACTCCGGGGGGCGTCGCCTTGTCTGAAACCTATGGAGGCTAGGGCCTAAAGCGCGCTCCCGAGCGGTAACCCCTCGGGGAGCGCCTAGGGATGTGCATCTTGGGGGCTCCCCCTGTTGGTGCTTAACCCTTCCCAGTTATACCGGTTAGTCTGATAGGCCAATGCCTAAAGCCAATACCGCTCTTACCTGTAATCAATAAAGTTGTGGCCATTTTTCGCCCATTAACCTAAATTCTGGTGTCCGGTGTCTTTATTTATTCCATCTGTGGGAGGGGGCGGGAATCGCCACGCAACAGTGTGTTTACCAACATTCAAGCTTTGAAAGACGAGTTCAAAATCTGAACTGCTATCAGTTTGGCAAGATGGAAATAGAAAATTGGGAAGGGGGTATATGTGACAGGTGGCTTTGAGAGCCTCAGGCCCTGTTTGGAAAGTTGCCTTTAATACCTATTAGGAATCTGGGTGAAGGTTAAACTTGTCAGGCGGTGAAAAATGGAATCGGTGTTGGCTGACCTGCGAGAAGGCCGTAAAGTTCTATTCTTCACAATAGCAAGATATATTATTGCTGTAACGCCATTATTCCGCTCCATCACTTTTAAACCTTGTTCCCATTATCTACAAGTTAAATATAACCCTATGTAAAAACAGGAAGGACAGAGCTAAGTTGTCCGGCTTAACAGCACACACTTAAAACATAATAGAGCACTTGTTACTGTATTTTATGGAACGGAAACTCCAAATGTAAAGACGTATTAAGGAAATATCTCAAAGTTATTAGGAAAGGATATTTACAATTACAGATTGCTTTATATTATGCTTTTATGAACATCTCAGGAAATGAAATAGCCCTCAGCTGTAGCGAGTGAAGAGGGAGGTAATTTTCCTTAATACGGGTGATAAAATTAATCTGATTGAAATCGCTAGCGATTATTTCACAGAATACTGAGTGGCAGTACAATCACTTACACTCTTTTATATATTTTTTTTTCAGTCAAAGCTCGTGTAGATGAAAGCTAATTACAAAGTAGTGATGTGAAGCGCTAAGGAAATAGTTTGTGTATAGCAGAGAACAGGCACAGCTAATTGGGGTTTGTGATTACACAGATTGTTGTTAGGGAGAATTAACTACCAGCAGTCTCTCCTGCAAAGCTCCTCATCAAGGAAAATAAAAATAGACACTAGATCTGTTATTTATCTAATTATGCCATGAATATTTTCAGTCATATGGTTTGTTGTTCAAAAACCTTCAGTCCCCACGCTGCTGGTGATCAAAAGTATCCATAGAAAGAATTACCTTCCCTTAAACCTCTTGCCTGAGGGTATTTTGCAGTTACTTCTCCCCCCCCAGTTGCATTCCTACTGTATTTTCAGCACAAGTGATGTCACCCCTGAAAAAACAACGCACAGTCTTCCATTGAGTTTTGTTTTGTTTTTAAGCCGTTTGTGTTTCCATCTCTCACAATGTGCAACGTGTTCCCAGACGACTGCCCTAGAATGCTTCCCTGTTAACATGTTTATTCTGGATTCCTCACTCTTCGCTCACTCACTTTTTGTGGGATCTCCACACATCATTGTCATCAAGTCATTCTCCTGTGCTTTTCTCCCTTTTCGATGGGGAGAAATTCGGTTTGGTTCACACTCGAAAGAGAACCTACCCACTTCACACTTCCTGAAACAATATGCAAATTGAAATGCAGCCAGCCACCTTTGAAATTCACACTTCTCTGAATTTTGTGGCATGAGTCTCTATCAAAAAAAGCTAAGGGAAATGTGTGTATCAGGGGAAAGTGTGCATAAGGACGCACATGTTGCTGAAAATTACATACAAAATTGGAGTATATTGGAGGAAATGACGCGCAAGAGTGTGTACAACAGACAAATAATATTATTATTATTAATAAAAGAAAAAATGCATACTAAAATGCTGATGAATTCAGCGCTGTTGAAATGTGCCTGAAAATGCTGGTGAACTGCGAGGACTCCCCCCTCTTAACAAAACAGTTTGAAACCTGATGCTCAAACACAGTAGAGTAAACTTAAGATCAGAAAAAGAGGCTCTCAGAGAAACCAGCCCTACACTCTGCTTCATTTTCTGATATGTTCATAAAAGCATAATACCGTACTGGCCTGAATATAAGCCTCACTTTCCCCCCAAATTCCAACCGTGAAAAGTTAAAGTGCGGCTTATATTTGTGACCTTATGGTATGCAGCCAGGAGTGAGGGGCAAACAGTGCCAGGAGCATGGTGAAGCAGCGCCCGCCCCACGCATAGTCCCCCTTCCTCTCCCCCAAAGCCGGAAAGGGAGAGAGCGAGGAATGGGAAAGGCTGCTGGCAACGCAGCACCCCCCCCCCAGTACGCAGCCTGGAGCAGCGAGGAAGCGAGCAGCTTATATTCGGTTATTTTTTCTCCCCCCCTCCAATTTTAAAGGTGCGGCTTATATTCGGGTGCGGCTTATGTTCCAGCCAATACAGTATAAAGCAATCTGTAGTACGATGTTTCATGTGGGGCCCGATAGCTACACGCCTTCATTGCTGCTCCTGAACACACTTTCACTGTTACCTTTCCAGTCAGCAGCCTTGCAAGAACGTTGCTTTTAAATCCGTTTATTATTGTTGTTGTTCTCAGTACCCTTTTCGCCCATGTTAATTCAAAAGTTCATGCAGTAACACTTAATGGTGACCAAGCCTTCATTTCATTGAAGTGTAAGTGTAAAAATGAAAAATGAGATTTTAGAAATGAAGAAATTGTGGGTTAAGAAAACAAGCAATTCAAGAGTGGGAGGAGGTGCTTTCTTCTCAGTGCCACCCGGGAAGAGACTCTCAGTTTGCATTTCTTAGTGCAGAAAGTATTGATCTGATGTGTAGAGATCTTTCCTATTCAACTTAATTCAAGAAGGTTCTGGAAGCTTCTCTGTGTGAAAGAAACAAGCAGAAGGTTCATGATGTCTGGGTTATTCCTTCAGAGAAGATGAGTACAGCTGGTGTAAACTGGTTGTCATCTCTTTCTGTCATGGTCATGCAGACTATAATAGTGAGGCCAGAAGGAGCCTGGGTTTCACTTTCGCTTTCTATCTCTCTTCATTCTGGTGTGGTGTTCTGTACATAGTATGCTTAGTGTTAAGGTTTAGACTTATTAGAAGTTATTGTAAGTTTATGTTAAGTCTGCTGCAACTGGATTTCTTATGGACTGTGCCAGTCCTGGAGGCAATTGGATTTGTGACCATTATGCTCATTTGCCTTCACAGTAGCAGTAAAGCTCTGCTGGATGAAATACAATTGCCTCTGGTCTATTTTTTTGGGAATCCTTCAACGTGTTTAAGTCATTACTCTGCTAACTATACATTGAAATCTACTCTGGATCAATACTGAGTAGAATTTCAATGACAGAGACCATTCACAACGCCTTCCCAGAGCCAGCCTATTAGATGGTGTCCCATGCAAGCTTACCACTTCTGATACAAGCCCTTGCCAAATTCATTCCCCTACATTGTCTCTGGGCTCCAGGCATTTTTTCTGAAAATAGGGATATCCTATCATACCCTCCTAAGGGATGCGGGTGGCACTGTGGGTTAAACCACAGAGCCTAGGACTTGCTGATCAGAAGGTCAGCAGTTCGAATCCCCGCAACGGGGTGAGCTCCTGTTGCTCGGTCCCTGCTCCTGCCAACCTAGCAGTTCGAAAGCACATCAAAGTGCAAGTAGATAAATAGGTACCGCTCCAGCGGGAAGGTAAATGGTGTTTCTGTGTGCTGCTCTGGTTTGCCAGAAGCGGCTTAGTCATGCTGGCCACATGACCCGGAGGCTGTACGCCGGCTCCCTCAGCCAATAAAGCGACATGAGCGCCGCAACCCCAGAGTCGGTCACGACTGGACCTAATGGTCAGGGGTCCCTTTATCTTTACCTACCATACCCTCCAACATTTCTCCAGTGAAAATAGGGACATCCTAAGGAAAAGTGGGACATTCTGGGATCAAATCAGAAACTGGTACAGCTTCTGGAAATCAGGGACGAGCCTGGAAAATAGGAACACTTGGAGAGTCTGGGTGTACAGCGTTTTTATTAAAAAATCCTTTTGTATGGTAAACTAGAAATAGTTATTCTGAACTCTGTAGCAGCTGAGCTGCTGGTTCTTACTAGAATTCTAGCTCTTTGAATTGCACACGATATGCCCATGCTTGAAGAACGAATCTTGAAAATGGTAAGTAAATTTCCAGTAGTTCAGTTGCAAACCGCTGCAAACATATAACTTTCCCATTCTTGGAAAACTGTAAGTCAAGGAAGAATTATTGCACTGAATGCTGCTACTGGTGCAATACTATTGGCATACATAGATGTTTATCACCAGGGGGTGATCTTTAGCTTCCCAACCAAATGCAACATAAACATTCACGCCATCTGGTTACTTTTACATGAGCGAATAAATCCACATAAAGACTGATAAGATATTTTGCATGTTTGTGGCAAATTAGCCATTTTCAAATGCTCATCTTTCCATTGTTTGAACAGTTGGGTGTATTTGGTACGTGGTCTGTGTGTACCCTTAGAAGTTTCAAAGATGAGCATTTTGGCAAATTTCTGGTTACACATTTCCTAAAGGTTGGCGGTTCAAATCCCCGCGACGGGTGAGCTCCCGTTGCTTGGTCCCTGCTCCTGCCAACCTAGCAGTTCGAAAGCACACCAACGTGCAAGTAGATAAATAGGTACCGCTGCAGCAGGAAGGTAAACGCCGTTTCCGTGCGCTGCTCTGGTTCGCCAGAAGCGGCTTAGTCATGCTGGCCACATGACCCGGAAGCTGTATGCCGGCTCCCTCAGCCAATAAAGCAAGATGAGCGCTGCAACCCCAGAGTCGGCCACGACTGGACCTAATGGTCAGGGGTCCCTTTACCTTTACCTTTAAAGAGGGTAAACAAAGCATGCATTAGATATAGCCCAGAAGATACAAGGGCTAGCCCAGAGCCCTAGCACAGTACCCAGACAACCAGAGTCCATGCAGCACAATCCATTTTATTTTCTTTAAGAATAGTGGTTGAAAAGGAAATGTGCATTGGGACTTCCGGGTTGGCGCCTCTGGACAATGGCGGAATTCCTCTGATCGGGAGGAATTCGCTGCGTGGAAATTAGGGTCTGGCCGCCACGGCGAAGGCGGGGACCCATAAAAATCACAGGCGGGAGAAGCCTGTGAACGTGGGATTCGGCTGGCACCTTTTGCGCCTCCCCTACTTGCGGGGAAACCCGGTTTCGGGGATCCGGAGTGACGTGGGTTGAGTGGCGCGGTGCTTTGAATCGACTGCTTTTTTCACAGAGTGAAGCCGCATTGCTCTTGCCGGAGAGCGCTGACTTTTTCCTGTGGACAATTTGATCTTGAAACAACTACCCGTGAGTAGAATGGAAAATTGGATTTTTAAACGTCTTAATTTGGCACCGAAACGGGGAGGTTTTAAACAGGAAGTCTGCCTCCCCCTTTTGTAAATAGACTGAAGCAAAGAGGCTGCAAGCTAAAGTCTTGGAAAGTCTTCTGTAAAGAATTAAACCTCCATCGGCTAAAATCGTTAACCCCTCCTTGGAAGCAGGAGAAGAGGGGGGAAATTTTAGATCGCCTAAGCCTGCAGGAGAGAGAGAGAAGAAAGATAAATTACCACCGTTTCGAACCTGGAAACGGGCTGCCAGTAAGATTGACGTTTTGGGAAAGTTCATTGACTGTGAATAAAACGTATGTTCACAGATAGTTAAACAAGAGAAATATATTGTTTCCATTGTTTCCTTCTGCACTTAAAAAGGAGCAAGAGTAACTGAAAATTGAAACTAATTTTGTTGCTGGATCTGCGTTTAAAAGGACAAATAGAAATTGTTTCCTCTAGAGGGAGCCTTTGAAACTGTTACAGGAGTGGAGCTGGGGAATTTTCCAGCTGCAGAGATAAAAGACCGTGAGAATCAGGGATTGACCTTGGACTGGTAAGAATGTCGACAGAAGAAGCCTTAGTGATTGCATTTTGCAAGATAAGTGCTTCATTGGAACAGCTTCATAAGAAGACGGATGTGATGACTATTAAAATTGATAATCTGGGACAAAAAGTGACTGATTTGGGACAAAAAGTGAACATCTATACAGAAACTACTCAGGAACCGATTCAGGAATCTACTTTGACATGGCAAGCTGTGGAGAAGGTGAGGGAGAAAGTTGTTGTTGAACCTCAAGTAATACAAGTGGAGAGAGCCCCAGCCTTACAGAGGCAATTTGATGAATATAAGTTGTTGCCTTCTATGAGTGAATTTAGAGAAAGTCAGATTTTGAGGATTGGAGCCCTGCTTGGATTGGAGAAGGAAAGTTGGACAGATCCCCTTATGCAGGTATGTTCTGGCTTTTGGGACCTGGATTTGGGTCAGGAGGAGATTGGAGTTGTGGGGGCCTTCAGTTTTGGAGGGATTTTGAAACACGTCCTGAAATATCTTTTGGACTTTAGTTTTGACTACGGAGAATGGGCTGACCTGTCGAGAAGGAATAAAGACATTGTTAGGTTGGAGCTTCCCCGAGATCTACTCCTTAGCGCCAAAGGAAGGAATTTAAGAACAAGATCAGCAGAAGATAAAGTAAAGTGTATGTATAAATATGAAGAAGATCTGCAGAAGGGACATGGAAAAGAGTTAAGAGCCTTGGACAGAAGATCACCAGGTTGATGGACTATATGGAATTGATAGAAAGGACTGGCAGAATCCGAGACCAGGGAGAAGAGACGGTGGAAGAAGATTGGAAAAAAGTTTAAAATTTATTTATAGAAATATTGTAAAATTAATGAGTGTTAGAAAAATGTTGGAATGAAATTACATGGCTTTAGTAGAAATGTTATAAGGAGTTAAGTACAAATAAGTTTTATGGTATTAATGGTAAGATAAGGTTAAAATAAATTAAGATAATTATATGGCAAAAAACAGAGAAAGATGGAAAGGATTTGCTGAAATAATTAATAACTAGAATACAAAAAAGGGAGGTGTGAGGAGGTCGATGAAACAAGTAAATGAAAGACAAAGATGGAAATATTGGATGTGTTTTTAATTGTTTTTGCTTTTGTTTTTGTTTTGATGTATTTTTTTTTATGTATTGTAATGTATTGTTTTGTTTAATCTTTCTCTCTTTTTCTTCTTTCTGTAATCTTTAAACTTTTAATAAATATATTTTTTTTTAAAAAAGGAAATGTGCATTGTCTCAGCCAAAATTATGGGCAAACCACTCAATGCACTACAACTGTCTATCTGTCTGTCTGACGACTTCTTCTTCTTCTTCTTCTTCTTCTTCTTCTTCTTCGTATTTATATCCTGCCTTTCTCCCAAGTTGGAATTGAAGGCAGCTTAAAACATGTAAAACATTATAAAATACAAAGTATTAAAAAAAAAAACTTAAAGGAATAATTAACACAATTCAAATCAATAATTAAAATCCAGTTTGCCCTGACAGCAGTCCTTTTGTCACTTGAGGTGAAAGAGGGAAGTGCTGTCCTGTTGCTGCTGCCTCCACCTCCAATTTTGGGTAAGATCTCACCCGAAATTGGCACCAATACCAGCACTGCTTCTTCGCTGTTGGCGGAGGTGGCACGGCAGGCTGTGCAGGCTTCACCTTGGGGGGCTTGCATTGCCTGAGGTGGCGGCAGCACCCTGCCTGCTGGGTGCACCAGCCCTGGTCCCAGCCAACAGGGCCAGAAGTCAGGGTTGCTGGAAGGTGGAGTCTAAGAAACATTGGACGGTCACAATTTTCTATGCCTGAGCTCAGAATTCCTTCCATTGTCTAAAATCAGCTGGTCCTTCCTGGGGTCCCTTGGTAATGAAGATGGTTTTCAGTAAGCCTGAATGAATTCAGCAAGATACCACAGTCTTTTCTCTTCCAGTGCAGAGTTAACCTTTTCATGTACAGTTCAGGCTCTGTCACAAATAATGTGTATTAGTAAGATTTCATCTGTTCATAGAAATGAGAGTTGATGACATCTGAAGGCAGCCCTGTTTAGGGAAGTTTTTAATGTTTGATGTTTTATTGTGTTTTTAATATCCTGTTGGAAGCTGCCCAGAGTTGCTGGGGAGGCCTGGCCAGATGGGCAGGGTATAATAAATAAACTATTATTATTATTATTATTATTATTATTATTATTATTATTATTATCATCATCATCATCATCATCATCATTACTATTATTACGTCGAACCTCTACTTACCACCGCCTCTTCTTACAGTCGTTCCAAGTCGCAACCGCGGCAAACCTGGAAGTAACTGGTGGGTTTGCCGCCATTCGCGCATGTGCAGGAGTGGTGATTGCCATTTGCACATGCGCAGAAACGGGCAATTGCCGCCCATGCCTGCGCACAACAGCGTCTCTCCCAGCAACCTGTTTCAACCTCCGAACGGACCTCCGGAACAGATTGTGGTTGCAAATAGAAGATCCACATTATTATTATTATTATTATTATTATTATTATTATTATTATTATTATTAACCACTAAACCATTTGGCTTAAGACTTTTCACTCAGTTTGGTCCAGCTGATCAGAATGGAAGAGCTAAATTTCCCCACTGAAAACAATGGGACCTACAAGTACTTAACAATAATAGGGCAGGACCCAGTATAATTACCAAAGTAAACAACAACAACAACAACAACAATGAACAACAACTATTTATTTATTTATTTATTTATTTATTTATACCCCGCAAATCTGGCTGGGTTTCCCCAGCCACTCTGGGCAGCTTCCAACAAAATATTAAAATACAGTAATGCATCAAACATTAAAAGCTTCCCTAAACAGAGCTGCCTTCAGATGTCTTCTAAAAGTCTGGTAGTTGTTGTTCTCTTTGACATGTGATGGGAGGGCAGGCACCACTACCGAGAAGGCCTTCTGCCTGGTTCCCTATATCTTTAGTGTAATGTAACCTTTACCTTCCTAAGGGGTTTAAAAGTGTGTTAGGAACAAAATGGTTTTGGTTTCAATCGGACTAATGGTGGACTCCCTGTCTGAGGATCCTGATGTCGCCATAGAGGCATGGTCTGCACACCATGAGGAAGAGACTGTCAGACTTGGAGGAAACCCACATTGTGCAGGAATGCATAAAAAGGAGGGGTAAACCCCCCAAACAGCCTCGTGAGCATACAGAATGCTGGCTGACTATTGGAGGGGCAAAATGGGGTGGAGGAATGCAATAAATGAAGTGATGGTATTGGCAGGAACCCTGAACCGGATCACACCATTTTGTTGCAGGACCCATTAACAGCTGCCCACCCTTCCAAATGGATACTTTCCCATACAAATGGCAGACACATAGCATGTAAGGGAGGCAGTGGGACCATAGCTCATCATGCACCTAGCCTGTCCTGGGGCCTAATTCTGTGCTGCAGCAATAATGGGAAATAGAAAGTTTCTGTGGATGCATTGCAGGCAAGAGGCTTGTACATTCATTGGGCCATTTTCCCACCACCATCTCCACTTGCTTAAGTGGTGGTCCCATAACCATTTAACAGACCATAATATCATGTCTGTGCGAATGCTTATCCCAAACTCCAGCTAGGTTTGAATAGCTGGGTCCGATGTTCGGCAGCCCCTTATTAATTCAATACTGCGATATAACTTAGGCTCGCACAGAGTCCTCAGTACACTTGGCAATTTGTAACCTACTATTTACCAAATAGATAAGTGCACAATTAGATTAAAATCCTGTTAGTTTTGCTCCTGACGGTACTGCTTTTCTAAGTCTCCCAGGGTGTTAATTGATATATTTCCCTTAACAGCTACATACAGCTCTCTGTTAGACCGATGAAACATGGCATTTTTCTGACAGTGCTTGAGATTTAGAAGCCAGCCTCCTCTTAACATGCATATGAACTGGGATATTCAGCCAGAACAGCAAAATATTAGTTTGGCTGCATTCCGAAACCTTCAGACATTGCTTATTGTTGAGCTTTCTTCTCAAAATGTCTCGGTTGTTCCACATTATTAGAAGAAAGAGGTGGTGGTGAACACTGCAATTTGTTTTTAATTTGCAGGCCAGTCTGGTGTAATGGAAGGGTAGAGTGTTTTGGTTTAAAATGTAAGACAGCCAATTCTCTGCTCAATCATGAAGCAATACCTTTGACCTCATCAAGCTGCTAGTTCTCAACGTGAACCTGGCACCTTTTTATTATGGGGATAAGACAATATCCCCGTTGTAAGTCGTAAGGGTAAATTAAAAGGATATTATAAAAAAGCAATCATTATTCTGGGAAAATGAAATTGTTTGAATGTTGTATTTCTGTATCCTGCTTAGAGATTTTGAAATATTAGTTTAGCAATGCTTTTTGAAAAAAAGAAACTTAAACCCCCACACCCTGGCTTAAACTCAACAGTGACCTTTGTCCACTCATCATGTAAAGAAAAAAAATAATACCAAGGATTCAGGTCTAAAAATGCTTATCTGAGGCCTCTGGGTTGGGGGGTGGGGCAAGAAGGAGATTTATTTTTGAGGCAAACATGTCTTGGGCCATCTTCTACGTAATGATGCTTCTGTTTTCATTTTCAAATCCATCTTATTCGGAGTGAAGAACTACACATAAAATGCAACCAATATTTCATATCACATAAGGGAGACGTTCATGATGTAAATATCATGCCACACAATCCATTTGTCTTTAAGATGCTCTATTACTGTTATTGCTGGAACACAAAAACATCATGTCCCTTATGGACCAATTACATTATTTTATTTTAGCAATTGAAAAAGGAGGGGAGGAGCATTCTGTGGCTTCTTAAAGATAAGGCACGTGGTGGCCTAACCACTTACACCAACAACCTCACAGAGAAACTCACAGACAGGTATCTTTCTTCCTGTGGGACACCAGAAGGACATCATACTAAAAGGACTGAAGTGTGAAATGGTTGGAGTAGAATTTGTTGGCAAGTCTAAGTCTACTGTTTAGGAGCCACTAGAAACCAAGAGTTTGCCTTCCATTACAGGTATTGGGAAGCCAGGAAGATTGTGTGCTGATGATGTGAATCATTGCTCTGCTTACCATGTATACGTTTGAGAGTCAAACAGAAATGTCGCAAATGGTGCCTCTTACCTGCTCTTCTGCCCCTACCCTTTTACAGCTGTATGTATGTCAATGAAGAATACACTTCATGCATAAGGATGGAAAAATCTGTCAATTTCAGTTTCTCAATTATACCAATATTAAGTTAGTTTGCCACATTTCAAGATCAGTTTGCATTTTGACTTCTTTTTTTAAAGTCCTTATGAAAATTCACAAACTATTTAGGCTATATTTCTTCTAAATATACATTTGGTACACAATTTTGCCTAACGCACATATTTATTAAATCATTTTCTCTTAAAATAATGGATTTCTGTATGCTGTTTTCACTAATGCATGCGTTTTTATACACATTTTCCTTAATACACACATATTTTGCTAAGTTTCATGGTTGTAGAATTGCAAATCACAAAAGTGTGAATTTTCAAGGATCGCTAATGTTTTGGCTTGCTTAGTGTTTTGTAAAGTGCAGATCAGTTAAGTTTGAATAAAAATGTAAACCAAAGCAAATTTCTTTCTCATTCCTAGTCATACAGATGATGGAGTAGGCTTTCGTCCATAAAAGCTCATACCACAATTAATCTTTGTCTCTAAGGTACCACAAGTCTCCTTTTTATTTCCTCTCTTAAAGTACTACATTTAACAAAGCAGGATCTAGTCCACAAAACCTGGTGACATAATAAATCCATTGGTCTTTAATGTTCTCCAGGAATCTTCTTGGTTAAGGCTGAAATCCTGTGCACACTTACCTGAGAGTAAGCCCTGTTGGAACACAGCAGAATTTCCCTGCGAATAAAATGCACAGAATTGTGCTGCATGTCACTTTCTTGTCCAGTAGGAGCCAGGTACCTCAGTAATCGAAATGGAAAAAGTAGTCGCAGGCAGTAATCTACCTAGCTAAGGCACCTTTTGCAAGAAATATCCAGCAGGGGAAGCTCTTAGCACACAAGTGCGTCCACCGTTCTTTAATGGACTGGAAAACTTTAGTGAAAATTGGAGTGGAGAAAAGGAAGTAAAAGGGGAAAAAAATATAGATTCCACTTAAGAGCTATCCTTGCATATAATTAATGAGCACATATATTTGTTGAGTGTGATTGTATGTCTCAAATGCCATCTGTGGGCTACATAGTGTTTTGTCTGTTTAAAATTGATAAATAGAAGCGGTCTGCAAGGCTATGTGCGAGAAGGAATCCGTTCTTAGGGTGACAGCCTGCTTCTATGTCCCATCCCACCTTGTTCTAGCAAAAGCATCATTGTTATGTACACAAATTCTTCAGTGAGAACTGTGATTGTGCCCCATTCACCTTGGTGAGAGGAGAAAGAATTCCTAATTCCACAAATTCCAGAAATGATAAATTCAATGTCTGCAGAAAGGCAGTCACCTAATTGCACACTGAAGCAGAAGAAAGCTTTGCAAATGGTATACAATTTTCAAAGTGTTCCAAGCCTTAGGCAAAAGCCTTTCAACTGTGTCTAAAACTGAATGATAAAATATGTTGTACAAATTATCTGTGAACAGGAAACATGTGGTAGTGGCAGGGGACTGAAATGTAACACTTGTAAAGAAATGGGAACTGCCAGTCATTTATATACCCTTTCCCTTTTTCTTTCGCTTACAAGTTCCATCATTTCCTTTTTAAATGCAAACTGACGTTCAAGTTTTTATAATAGGACGTTTATCAGATCTTGCTGAGCCAATTGCTGCTTTTGTATTTTAGAAAGAGAGAGAAAGGAAACCTTAAAAGGACAACAAGAGAAGCTCTGCATGGAAGCAAAAAGGCCTCATAGTATCGGTCCCTTTCGGTACAAGATTTCTGATTTATCATTTTGAGAGGACGCAACTGAAATGGGGGGGGGGAAGGTAACTCTGGAAATCATGCATGGCATGCCAATCCACAACACTGAAGGCCAAAGTAATCAAAAGTTTGAAGAAGCTTTCTGAAGTCTTCTCCCCCCCCCCCAGTCTCTCTCTCTCTCTCACACACACACACAAAATGGAGGGAGGAAAATGTAATGTGCAATTGCTGTTCAACAAGAAGCTGAAAAGCAACTATTTGGAAAGATTGTTTCTGCTCCTTCACACTTTAAATTCCTACCGGTAATGGTGTATCGTATGATAGCTCCTTTTTAAAAGATGTAATCTTCATCACCAATACCAACCACTGTGCACTGTGGTCCTCATTGATGGGTTTTTCTTTTTTTGATAGATTATGTTTCAAAAAATGCTTTCAGATAGGGAGAAAGAAGTCCTGTGTTCTCTGCTTCAACTTCTGAAGGCATAACTCTATTCATGTGTTCAGTTCTGGGGCCAGTAGGAATGAGCGTCTGAAATGGTCTTCCTTCTATGCACATAGGGTTTCCAGTTTAGGGACAGGAAGTCTGAGGCTGTTCGCATCTTGGCCAGTGGTGTGACTTGTATGCATGTATATGACGGGGAGCGCCTAGTCCCCCTCATTCCCACTGGCCCCATTCACATATTTAGAAGTGATCACCTGAACTAGGCTCAAGAAAGTACATGGAACTAGTAGATTTATTGCATCAAATCTTTTCTTTGAAAATAATTATAGGGCGGTGCTTCTCATGATTCACCGCCATGTCAATTTATTTATATGCCACATTTCCCACAGCTACATTTGTGGTCCAAGCAGTCCACATTAAAAAAAAACAACAAAAAAGTAAAGGGTAAAGGGACCCCTGACCATTAGGTCCAGTTGTGGCCGACTCTGGGGTTGCAGTGCTCATCTCGCTTTATTGGCCGAGGGAGCTGGCGTACAGCTTCCGGGTCATGTGGCCAGCATGACTGAGCCGCTTCTGGCAAACCAGAGCAGCACACGAAAACGCCGTTTACCTTCCCGCCGGAGCGGTACCTATTTATCTACTTGCACTTTGACGTGTTTTGGAACTGCTAGGTTGGCAGGAGCAGGGACTGAGCAACGGGCGCTCACCCCATCGCGGGGATTCGAACCACTGACCTTCTGGTCGGCAAGTCCTAGGCTCTGTTGTTTAACCCACAGCGCCACCCACGTCCCATAAAAAAAACAAAACACAGTCTAAATACAACAGAACAATAATAGGTAATAAAAATATATAATGTCATCACCACCACAACAGAACACTAGTCACAATTAACACTTCATTGAACATGCATCAACATTAAAGTAAGCATAAACCATGGTCAAATAAAAATATCCATTCAAAAGTAGCCCCAAAACTGATAATATTAGTGCTTAGTAACACCCAATCCAGTCTTTTATGCTTCAACCCAAAAGGACAGAAAGTTCACTCAGTTCCCCCCCACCCTCAATGTAGCTCCATTATGAAGGTTCCTAGAGCTGCAAGACAAGAGCTATCCCCTAATGGCAAACATAGAGTCTCTCTTCCTTTTATCACACATACCTGAAATCATACCGACCAACCTTAATTTTTAAAGGCCACCATCCTGCTCTCTCTCTCTTGGTGTGGGGATGCCTTTGATGTGTCCATTGTGGTTCTTTTAACACAAAAAATGAGGTAGTAATAGGGACTTGCTCTTGATTATGCACTTAATTTTATCCATGCACTTAATTTTATCTCTGCTATAGAAATTATTAAGTTGTCTTAAGCACCATTTCACTCATAATTGGTAATTTCATTGCTGTCTTTGTGGGAAGGAGAAGACCTTAGATATCACAATGACATCAGTTTCGGAAATGTTGGTAGCAAAGAGAAGTAACAATTTGTTTTAAAAGGGACTCACAGCAGTATTAATGGATACAGAAATCAAATGCCTCTCTAGGAAACATCTACCCTTGATCTTACCACGGGAAAGAGCTAGTGCAGGATTGCACTGAGAGCCTCAGTTCCTACTCCATTGAAAGCCCAATGATATATCATACAAAGGAGCCATCTTTTCCCTTCTAGTCAAACTAGTATTGTAACGATGAGGGGTAGAGTTGGGTGAGAAATTCAATTCACTTCACATTTAAGAGCAAACCTACCCGATTCACACTTTTCTGAAGCAATATGAGAACAAAAACTGTCATTCTCCAAAGTTCACACTTCTTTGAACTTTGCAATGCAGTTCTCCAGCCAAATAATGTGGCAAAAATGCACATTTTGGGGCAGAATGTGCATAATAATGCAAGTATTAGTGAAAATAACATACAGATAAGCATTATAATCACAGAATTTCTTTTGCAGAAATAGATATTTTAGGCAAAGTTATAAAAGTGCGTATATTAGGGGAATTCCAGATGGATGAATTTTCATGAGGACTTAAAAAATAATAATGTGGAAATGTGGAGAAATGAGATTGGAAAAATAAGAATCCAAAATGGACAGATCCACCCACCCCTAATGAGGAGTGAATGTTTTCATGTATGTGGAGTGGCTATATAGATGCTAATCACCAGTGCAGTGAACTTGTGCTAATGCCGCCATATAAATACGCTCATGGTGATATAAAGAAGTAATCACATTTGGGTAGAAAAATATTATATGTCTCGCATTTGTACCAGATGATAATGTCAAATGTTCTAGTAGATTAGCTTGGAGCACAGGAAAAATCACTTTGCCAAGTAGCATTGCATGTTGAAAATTCTACTAATGTTAGGTAAATATAATTTGTAGAATTATTGTGTTTTCATTTTTTGCATTCTAAACCACTATGCTTCAAATCTTCCCATATAATTCCAGAATCTTCCATCCTCACCGCTTTGACTGTTATCGACAGGAATGGCAATTAAGTCAAAATCATTCTGGTACCACTTGGAAGAGTAATGACTCTTAAGTTTGATTCTTCTTCTTCTTCTTCTTCTTCTTCTTCCTCTTCTTCTTCTTCTTCTTCTTCTTCTAAAAATAAAAAAGCTCTCTACGTTTGAATCTTATGCTAAATCAGCATTGTTTCCAGTGAAATATTTGTAAATCAGTGTTTGTTACAGGATACCCAGCAGGAACATATGCTGGTACACAAGGATTAAGGGCAAAATTGATGCCTGACACAGGACTGCTACCAAAATGGTAGCCCCTTCTCCTGTTTCTCATTCACATTCATAATATTTAATTATACTTATCCAGACCATTCCCCTACCTTCACCAGCAGACCATTCTGCGGAGCATGGATGAATTTCACAGAGAAGTCTACCAAAACAGAGGGAGGAAGATTCTGCCATGGCACTGGCATTGTTTCTCTTCCCCAGATGATGTGAGAATGGCCACCTAGGCCTTTACAACTTGGGAGAGATTGGGGCACATTTTACAAAGCTCCTGGACCTGATCTGGACCTGATCTGAACAACAAAATGGCCTCTCCGTAGCATAAATATTTCAATTGCTTCCGTAAAGCAGCTAAGGATTGCCCAAGTGATTAAACTATTTAAGGGGAACTAGACACAGGGCTATCATTTTCAGTGGTAGCCTCTGCTGAGGGTGACACATCCAATCTTGGCTCCCAAGTGCTGCCAGAGAGCTCATCTGTGTGAACACCAAAATGCGCTAATTTGCTGCATCGTTCCTTCCTCCCGGGTTTTATTTTCAAGTTTGAACTCAACGGGTCAAGAAACGGGAACATCCATTTGCTCGGGGGCCCAACACAACTTGGATTACCTGCAGGAAAGAATTTGTAGCACTTCTCAGAACTACACATTCTTTGTCCAAAGCCTTTGATGAATGTTTATGAGAATAAACACATTTGCAAGACTCAGGATTACTTCATTAATTATTTGTGAGCTAAAAAAAAAAAGGAGGGGGGAAGGCTATATTCACAATGAATATTATTTGCAGTGCATAATTCACCCAGCTCTAATTATTTAACACCTGTAGAGGAGGCAGAGGCAAAGAGATATTCAGATAGGGAAGTTGCCTCTTTACTGCCTAACTATGACAAATCCACAAAGTCAGAGAGGGGGCAAGACTCTCCCCGAAATCTCTAATTGGCAGCCAAGGAAGATAGCTTAGCTTTTGCAATGGATGTTTGTGTGTGTGTGAGAGAGAGTGTGTGGCTAAACAAATTTAATGCATGGGTGACTGTGCAAAGAGATATGGAAGAAATCTTAAAATGAGTTGAACTGAATATAAGCATAATGAACACAATATAATATGATAATCAAATGGATAATAAAATTAAAAAAAATGAAAGAAATCAGTGATGCAATGAAATATAACTCATAAATACATTATTCAAATAATACAAAAAGAGCACATCCAGAGCTGCAGCAACAAAACGTAAATAAAACAGCAGTCTGAGCAGTAAAACATATTGGTTAAAAGTCATTTGAAACAGGTGGCTTTTCAAAGCCATTTTAAATATTGCAAATGAGCAGGTCAACCATAATTATTTTGGGAGGGTTCTATAAGACAGGGGCCTCTGCTGAAAAGGCCCTGCCCCCAGTACCTGCCAATCTAACTGATCTTAAAGACAGGCCAATGAGTAGGGTCTCCAATGTTGACAAGTTCCCCTCACATTTTAAATTTTTTTGTGTTTATGTTTTTCAAAAACCTATGCCATGTGGTATGGATTAATTTCTAAATGATAGGTAAGGAACTCATTCTTGGGGTCATTCTTGGGCCCTCTTATATGGAAACTCTTCCCCGATACACTTTTTTAAAAAAGAGAAGAGGGCACAATGGCACTCTGCACATGTGAAATGGCGCACTTTCCTTAAACAGTGCAGTGCAAGTCCTACATTGGCTCTCAGCATGTTTCCGAGCACAATTCAAAGTGTTGGTGCTGACCTTTAAAGCCCTAAACGGCCTCGGCCCAGTATACCTGAAGGAGTGTCTCCACCCCATCATTCTGCCCGGACACGGAGATCCAGCTCCGAGGACCTTCTGCTGGTTCCCTCACTGCGAGAAGTGAGGTTACAGGGGACCAGGCAGAGGACCTTCTCGGTAGTGGTGCCCACCCTGTTGAATGCCCTCCCATCAGCTGTCAAGGAAATAAAGAACTATCTCACTTTTAGAAGACATCTGAAGGCAGTCCTGTTTAGGAAAGTTTCTAATGTTTGATGTTTTATTGTGTTTTTAATAACCTGTTGGAAGCCACCCAGAGTGGCTGGGAGGCCTGGCCAGATGGGTGGGGTATAAGTAATAATTTATTGTTGTTTTTACTACTACTACTACTACTACTACTACTACTACTACTAATATTGTGATGAAAACAGCAAGGTTAAAAATTGCCATCCTACCTGCAAGTCAAAATGTTGGGTGAGTGGGCCAGGTTTGGTGGTAAGGGAATATTTCCTGAAGGCTGTTTGCTCCTCTAAAGTCTACTTTCACCTGAAGTACCTGTTTTGTTCTGTTTTTTTCCCTAAAACAGTGAACATATAACCCTGCCTGGCTCAAACCAATTTCTCGTCGCCAGCGAAATGGCTACCTGCCCCCTCCATTATGCAGGCACAGCACATTCTGCTACCAGCTCTCTATACTTGTTAAAGCGAGCATGGCTTTATTAATAGGAAGGTGCTAAAAAAGATTTAGGTCATCATTAAAAACTCTCCGTTATATTGGAATCTTTCATGCATTGCATTGTGTAGAAAAAATGGAGCCACGTGTAGTTTGCTCGTTAGGACCATGTCGCTAATCTACATTGCTCTTCACAATACAATGCTTTATTTATTTATCTGCTAGTAGTTTCTAAAGACCAGTGACGATGCCATATAACAGAGTTCTCAGGTTGGCTCATGATGGGGAGGGAGGAGGCGGTGGCAGCAATTGTCAGTCATAATATAAAAAATTAAGGTATAAAATGACGTAAAAAAGAGTTAGAAAAACAGCTTAAAGGTAAAATGGATTAAAAAGCCTTTCCCTTGCTTGGTTTGGCCATTTAATGGTGACCTACAAATATGGGGCATATTTTCATTTTAATGATTAACACTTATATATTTGAAATATAATGCATTCCATAAAATGTTAAAAATAATGGCGATTGAATATTGACCAAAAGAGCAAACTGAACAGCAGTCATATATGATATATTTGTATTTGGGGAGAGGGGGGGGGAGTTGCAGTCATATCAGCCTGAATGGATAGTCCTCATCTCATCTGTTTTCTATTTTGTTACTCAAGTCATACGCACCTTAGTAAGTATAGATAACAGCTGTTTATTTTTGCCTACGAGGGAAAACAGCTGGCAGTGGGGGTTGTTTGTGAAAAAACATGCCCAAGGGTTATGAACTGCCATACCAGTTTTCTGCTGAAGATAGTAGTCTCCACAGCTACATTTTGTAAAAAAAGAAAAACTTTTTTTGGAGGAGTGTGCTACATGTAGCTGAACATCATATATAGTTTGGTTCCATAATTTGCTCCATCTACCAATAAGTGCTCAGAATGGAACGGCTAATCTACTTACACAAGGTTATAAACCAACATGGTATTCCAGTACTTCAGGGACAATTTATCAGATGCTAGTTAAAGCTATGGTTTTCCCAGTAGTGATGTATGGAAGTGAGAGCTGGACCATAAAGAAGGCTGATCGCAGAAGAATTGATGCTTTTGAATTGTGGTGCTGGAGGAGACTCTTGAGAGTCCCATGGACTGCAAGAAGATCAAACCTATCCATTCTTAAGGAAATCAGCCCTGAGTGCTCACTGGAAGGACGGATCCTGAAGCTGAGACTCCAATACTCTGGCCCCCTCATGAGAAGACTCCCTGGAAAGGACCCTGATGCTGGGAAAGATGGAGGGCACAAGGAGAAGGGGATGACAGAGGATGAGATGGTTGGACAGTGTTCTCGAAGCTACCAGCGTGAGTTTGACCAAACTGCGGGAGGCAGTGGAAGACAGGAGTGCCTGGCATGCTGTGGTCCATGGGGTCACGAAGAAGGAATACTACTACTATTACTACTACTACTACTACTACTACTACTACTAATAATAATAATTCCCTGTCTCAAAAAACTCATTCATTATGGATTACTGGGAATGTTGGGGTGAATACATTTTCTTCTTTCACATTTTCTCAGTAAATTTCAGTTCTTATTGTCTGTCTGGATAATCTCTTAAACAGAGACGGAGCGGGGAAAGAAGCTAAAACCTTGATTGAAATTGGATCTAGAATAACTTATTGCAAACAACATGTTTATCTTCTTTCCTCTTGAGTCAACAAGAGCTCAGACAATGAACCCTAGGAGTTCTTCGTCTTTTCTTATCTAGAGGCTTGTGAGGAATTTTTGTTTGTTCAATTGTGCAACACGGTCTTCTGCTGACACCAACCCCTGCTTGGCTTTTTCAACAGAGCCTGTTCTGCTGAAACTGAATAGCTGAATGTTTCCCGTTGCTTTGAAATGCTCAGTATGTTTTGGCATTGATCCTAATAAACTACAAGTTGGGCATACGTCACTCCAAACTGTACTAGCTTTCTTGAGTTGGGCTCAGAAGTGTGGAATCTTTGGCCCCCCCAAATGATGCTGAACTACAACCCTTTCTTTCCTGGCCATGACAGGTGGGACCTACCAGAGTTGAAGGTCATCAACATCTGGAGGATCAAGGGTTAGGTTACCCATACCTGACCAATGATCCGACATGTGTTGGGAGCTATGAGACATAAGAAGCTACTTTATACCGAGTCAGACGGTTGGTCTATCTAGCTCAGTATTACCTGCATCATGGTAGCTAACAAGTATTTGGCCTTCATCCAGGCCTCCAAGAGCTGTATGCTAGCAGTGGGTGGGGCCGCTTCATACACTTCAGACACACAAGGAGGCACACATACTTTCCTCTTCCGTGCAGATCAAGGAGTTATCAACCCTCCTCTGCTAATCACATGATCAATGTGATGACTGATTATTTGCTGAGGTGGGAGCAGATCAGGCTCCCAAACAAGCTACACACTTACTCGCAGTTGATCTAGAGGGGTGTCTGCCTTAGCTCTGTTTGGCGATGCTGAGGCTTCATTGAATCATAGAATTGTAGTTAGGGGGGACCAAAGGGTCGTCTGGTTTCAGCCCCCTGCAATGAAGGAATCACAGCTAAAGAATCCTGGACAGATGGCCATCCAACCACTGTTTAAAAACCTCCAAGGAAGGAGAGTCCACCACCTTCTGAGTTCATCTGCTCTACTGTTGAACATCTCTTACCATCAGAGCATTCTTCCTAATGTAGTTTCAGCATTGCCTTGTCATTCGAATCTGGTGGTTCAGGTCCTACCCACTGGAACGGCAAAAAACAAGCTTGCTCTATCCTCCATGTGGCAGCCCTTCAGATATTCTAAGACAGCTATCATATCACCTCTGGGACTGCTAGGGCAGAAGGCAGGGAGACCAAAGTTGGTGGAGCCAAGGACATTAATAGGCAAAGCCAATTAATCCTACCTTTGTTCCTGCTGAGTTCTAGGAAGGATAACACTGAGATTTAGGTGGAGGAAGCTAACAGGCAGTGCCACACTTCTGGATAAGTTCATACTAACAAGCTGGTGGGATTTGGGTGATGGCAGACTGAGGTTGATGGGGCAGTGCCCCATTTGCCCAAGTGGACTAACCTCACCTGATCTAAATCCATTGGGAAGTTGGGAAACTGAAAAATTCCATAGACACTGGGGATGGGGCAAGAGGAATGCCCTCCCTTGATTCCCTGGGTGTAATAGTCCTCCTGATCTCTGCATGACAACAGCAGCAGCATCCTGGGTACCATGAACTTTTCTTCCACCCTTGAAGATATTCAGTGACTTGCAGATGCCCTTGTTTTTTTTCCTACATACCTGGTAGGTTTTACAAGATGCATGTAGAATTCTAAGGCAGAAAAAAACACCTCGATTGCATCCTTTGTATGAAAGCAAGGACTGCATTACACCCATTTTGTCTTTGAAATTGCCTTTAAATGTAAACTTCACAGAGCAGAATTGAAATTGGAATAAGGTCTTAGCAGAACACCCTGAATAAAGCAAAATCCACATGAAATATTTCAGCATGGAAACAATTAAAGCCGTGGTACCATACATAAAGTGTACTCTATTTCTAAATAATAATAATAAAAATAATAAAAATCAGATAAAATCTGGAATAAAGTAATGTGTTGCTTACCACTTTAGAAGGCTTTGCTCCCTGGGGAATAAAAGGATAGTGAAGAGAAACATTAATACAAACTATGCTTTCATGATCATTTTACCTCCTTCGCTTTTTTCTTTCCATTGGCATATCATAGCTGCACGCTGTCCTCTTCAGATTTACTGAAGCTTTCATATGACTTTATATTTCAAAGCTACAGGTGGTCTACAAGTGTTGCACTTCAAAGAGTGTTTTGATTAAATGAAACAATGTTTGTGTAATACGGATCCCCAGATCTTTGAACTTTTCCCATTCAATTCATCCTACAAAAATTCAATTAGAGAAGATCAGAGGGACCCAGTGCCATCCCCAGTTTGCATCTGTCACTCAAGTTTGTCTTATCAAATAGCTTCAATATGAAACCCAAGCCAAAAACATTGTTATGATACCATAATAATGATTATACTTTCCGCCCTCAACTAGCAGATTATCATTTATTCTAACAATGACAACTTGCAACAGTAAGGGTATTCGTCCAAATGATACTAAGCATATCTTTTAGTCTCTTGGTTGTGTTCTGTTGCTAGTTGATGGTGTGTTGTTAGATTTTCTTATTAAATTTCCAGGCTTATACAAACAACCCTATCTTATCCTTGGTGTATTGATCCTCTACCCACCGGGACAGGATAAGATTACACCAGCGATGCTCCAATATACACTGATGTGTGGTGACCCCATTGTGTTCATGCACGTAGAACACCATCAATAGAAGGAAGAAATACGGAACAATGTAAAGGAGAAATAGATATCGTCATGGTCCTTGGCTTGCTCAGGTGTTAACCTCACCCTGATGAATGAGTGGTGCTGGGTTTGTAAAGAGGGAGACCTGGGCTGGAAATAGTTGCAGACCCACTCAAAGTGACCTTCACCCCCAGGGAGCAACACCTAGTCTGTGAGGGTGTACAAACCAGACAAGACAATGTTCTGGGATTTTAAATTGGCCACAAATTTTCCAGATTCCAGATGTAGGTAGGCTTCGGCTTAGGCGCTGGGTGTAGGAAAGGGTTGAGCCTAGGATTGTGGGTCCTCCACAAGATGTGGGTCTACTGGGGTGGCTCCCAAGCTGCTGGAGGAAGTTCTATAGCCCATGTGCCGCTCATCTTGGTTTGGAACAGAGACTTCCAACTAGACCCCTCTAACGGGGTACCCTGTGATCGCACCTATTTTGAGGTGGTGGTGATGCACCACTTCACCCTTGTCTGATATTAGACTAAAAGGATTCCACCCAATGCCTGATCCGCCTAGGTTTGCTCAGGTGTTAACAACACCCTGATGAATGAGCAATGTTAGATCTGTAAAGAGAGAGACATGGGCTGTAAATAGTTGTTGTTGAAGGCAATGCCTGTCTCTCAGTTCCCCCTATTCTGGCACCTTAGTAAGGATGTAAAGAAATTCCTGCTAATCTAGCCTAAGATTCTGTCCTCAGAGTGGCCAGTTAGATGCCCATGGGAAGCCCACAAGCAAGACAGTGTTTTTTCACCCAGAATCTCCACAATGGAAAGTAGGCTGTCCAGGAACAACATACTACCAGGGATATATAAGACTCAGCCAAGAACACATATTTTCTTCAATCGTTCATTTAAGGTTTTATATACCATTCTTCAAGAAAAATTCCCAGGACAATTTACAAGAATATAAAAACAACATCATAAGAACCAACATCATAGGAACCAAAACACCACATGCCCATGCACACAGAGACAGAGTCAAACAGCACCGGCAGTGAAAACAGTTTGGAAACTCATGGGAGTATTAAGACGGCATTTGCCTTGCATTGTCAAAACAACTGCGTAGATCACAGAAGAGCCTCCCTGAGGAGAAACTTCGAAAGATGAATCTTCTTCATGTCTTACTCATGTGTATCTTGAAAGTGTCCTCAGGGCCATGTTCTTAGCCCAGGTCTCAATGTCATACTGCTCTTCAATGCCCCCCAACATTGCCATCATTATATTGAGAATGATGTCCATGGTAGGGATGGATGGACTTGTCTATTCCTGTTTCTCTGTTTTCCCTCTTTACATTTCTTCATCAGTTTGCATTTAAAAAGTCATTATGGGCATTTATCAGATTTTGCCACAGCAAGATGAATAACAGCTTTTGGTGGAAGGCAAACCGGAGCAGAGTGGAAACAGTGCTGCTGCATGCAGTGACTACAGGGCAGAATGAAAAATGGTGCCTGTTTACATCTCTGGAGGCAACCCATCACCCCTGGCCTGGGACCATGAAAGAGTTGGGTGAGGGTGAATGTGGTCCTTGCGCCAAGAAAGGTTAGCTACCTGTGTCCTGCATAATGACATCACAACGTGTGTAAGCATTCCTAAACATTATGAAGGATAGATGGAACATGACTACCATTTGGGACAGAATCAGAGATACCTATAGCGTATAATTTCACAGGAGAAGCAAGCAGTGATTTCAGTCTCCTAAAAGTGACTGGATCAATATACTATATTAAGTGAATAAGCACATTCCAGCTTCCTTCTGATTCATCATTTTGTTACCACTGCAAATCTTGCTGTTGTTAACACCCCCTTCCTGTCAACAAATGCACCAGTATCTGTGAGTGAAGCCTCTTTAGCATAGGTGCATCAGGCAAGGTTCGTCCTCCCATCCCCCATTTTGCCGCCAGCAAAAGAAAAACTGATCTTAACAGTTTTAAACTTGTTAATTCAAGCCATATGTCAGAAAGCCAGCTTCCATATGGTGTAGAAGTACCTGATACTGGGTGCTGCTTTTCAGGAAGGGGGGGGGATGAACAACCCACATTTCAGAAACATCCCTGTAGAGTACAGGATGCCATATCTTCACACTGAGGCAAATTTAGCTTGTAGAATAATGTGGTCTTCATTTGGTACTGAAAAAAAATAGCACCATAGGGGTCAGCCAAGCTCTTTGAGGGGTGAACCACCTGTCGAAGTACTCTAATGGTGGGGGCACCCAGAGACAGAGCAGAAGCAGATGATATCATTCCCAGCACCAGATATGGTGGCAGATGTTTCTTCAGGTATCCTCATTCTAAGCCACATAGAACTTTGAAGGTAGGCACTAGCACGTCTGCTTGGAAATGAACCAGTAACCAATGAAGAATGAGTGCAGCATATTCTCACATATTCAGTGGAGGCCAATCTATTAGGGAGAACGGGGCACTGCCCCACCAACCTCACTCCATCTTCAACCAAATCCACAAGGAGGTGGCGTTTTGGGCTTCATGGCCCCACCACGCGCGTGGCAGCTGGAGCCCAGCCCCGCACGATTGGGGGAATTCCTGGCCACATCATCCCCTGGCCAGCCAATCGGCTGGCTCTGGGGGCGTGGCCTGCCCTACTTAAGGCAGGATGCAGCTGGGGATGTCCCTCTTTCCCCAACTGCCAGCTGTTTCTGTTTTTCCCACCCTACAAGGTTTTCATTCCTTGACCTTCCTATGGACCTTGGTTGGTAGCCGTTGAGGGGCCTGGTAGGAATTTTTCCACTTGGCAAATTGGCACCAGCCACTTGGTTTTTGCCTACCTCATAGCAAATCATCACAACTATCTTGGTACTGGTGGTTAGGCATTGGTATTGTTCTGTAGATGGAAGAGGGGAGGTAGCGCCATCAACTGTCCCACATATTGAAGGGTAGTCCGATAAAGGATTCGGGGGGGGGGGTGGCCCTGTCTGAAGCCTAGGGAGGTGAAGGCCTAAGGCACGCCCCCCGGGAAAGTTCCTAGTTGATGTGAATCAGCAGGACTTACCCAATGGTGGTTAACCCTTCCCGGACTTCAAGCGAACGGGCTGAAGTCAGATATAGTTGGTTAGGACCAATGCCTAAGCCAATACCGCTCATCACCTGTAACCAATAAAGTTGTGGCCTTATTTAACCCATTAACCTTAATAATTGTGTCATGTGTCATTATTTTCACTGGAGGGGGGGGGGAATCATCACACAACCACTCCCTGCCTACCTTCTTATTTACAACCTTTCAGGGGGTGGCTTTGCCTTGTCAATGGCTCCTGTTCCACTGTTCTCCCTGCCTCCTGCCCTACCAATAAGCGCTAGCCACTGCTGCATCTATTGATAATCATGGCTGCCTGAAGTTGAACAGCCACCATGACATGAGTACTTTGTCGAAGGAAGGGATATGAATGATGTTATATCGGTGTCCAATAACTTTTGCAATCCACAATCCTTTCAGCCTCACAGACACCTCTTTCAAGACAGAAGGAAAGCAAGCATTCGCCGCATATTGGACCCACTTGGCCAACCCTCGGCTCCTAGATGATGATGATGATAACAACAACAACAACAATTTATTTATACCCCGTCCATCTGGCTGGGCCTCCCCAGCCACCCTGGGCGGCTTCCAACAGAATATTAAAATACAATAGTCTATTAAACATTAAAAGCTTCCCTAAACAGGGCTGCCTTCAGATGTCTTCTAAAAGTCTGGTAGTTGTTCTTCTCTTTGACAACTGGTGGGAGGGCGTTCCACAGGGTGGGTCCCACTCCCGAGAAGGTCCTCTGCCTGGTCCCCTGTAACCTCACTTCTCGCAGTGAGGGAACCACCAGAAGGCCCTTGGAGCTGGACCTCAGAACGATGGGGATGGTGACGCTCCTTCAGGTATACTGGATGTTTTATCAGCTGTAGTGGGCAAGGATTGAGCAAACAGGTGGTGGGCTGAACCTTCCAAACACATTGCCCGCAACCTCAGACCACAATAACTGAAAGTCATCCAATGAAATATGACCTGGGAGTGTTATGATGTGGAGCCAAATGCAAACACAAGATGGCCCTGAATCAATAAAGGAAATGGCAAGAATTAAATTAAAGCAATTAGGTGTGCTCATTGCTGAAGGGAGTACAATCCAGCTGTGCCTAGCCAGCTGTTTTCTACATGCACAGTGTTTCACCAGTGCACATTGGTAGAAAAATGTATGGTAGAAAACAGCTGGCTCAGCTATGAAAACACCTAATTAATTTATTGTCATTTCCTTTATTGATGCAGGACTTCCTTGTGGTTGCACATACCAGTTTGGGCCCATTCTTCTCTATATAAAATAAATCTTGATTTCAGGGGTCCTGCTTGTAAGGGGCAATTTATACAACCAGCAACTTCTACAGGGAGTCACTTCTGCGTTTAGAGAAACACGTGGAACCTGGTCTTGTGAATAAGTACAGCACATGCTTGGCTACCCACTTCCTGCAACTTGACTTTTATTTTTTTAGGAAGGCATGTAAATATACTTTCTGACAGATAGAAACAAAAAAAAAAAAAAAAAAGCTTCTGATTTTGTCATTATTTTTTTTTTAAAAAGAGCATAGAATCCAATTGCATTTTGTGAATTAGTATCTCATCACAGTGGAGATAATGCCAGGACATCAGTTCCATGGACCTTACTCTGAGTGGATATGTACAGTGGTACCTTGGGTTACATACGCTTCAGGTTACATACGCTTCAGCTTACAGACTCCGCTAACCCAGAAATAGTACCTTGGGTTAAGAACTTTGCTTCAGGACGAGGACAGAAATCGTGCTCCGGCGGCGCGGCGGCAGCAGGAGGCCCCATTAGCTAAAGTGGTGCTTCAGGTTAAGAACAGTTTCAGGTTAAGAATGGACCTCCGGAACGAATTAAGTACTTAACCCGAGGTACCACTGTATAGGATTGAATTGTTAGGTTGTCTTCTATACACACTTATCTGGGACCAAGTGTCATTGAACTCAATAGGACTTACTCTTGGTAGATAAAAAATAAAATAAAAATTGTCCAGGAGCACCTTAGAGACCAACTAAGTTTGTTCTGGGTATAAGCTTTCATGTGCATGCACACCTCTTCAGAATCATGTACACGAACGCTTATACCCAGAACAAACTTAGTTGGTCTCTAAGGTGCTACTGGACAATTTTACTTGTTTGTTTGTTTGTTTGTTTGTTTGTTTGTTTGTTTGTTTCGACTGTGTCAGACCAACATGGCTACCTACCTGAATCTAGAATCTTGGTAGCTATGCATTGATTGGCTTGTTTATATGGATAGCTCAATTGGTGGAGCATGAGCTACTTAATCTCAGGATTGCAGTGTTAATTCTGTAAATATATTCAAAAGGCCACCTCTTATTTGCATCCTTCTCCATCTATTTGTATGTCTTCTAGAACCTGTTGATAAAGATAAGAGTGATGGGGCAGTCATTTCATATAAGTACGTAAGTCCATGTCATTAATAAACTTTGCAAGCACATGTACACAGCTATAGAGCATATGTGACTGAAGAGCCTTGGGGGGGGGATGATGCTGCATTTAATAAACAGAACAGCATAAATGCCACTTTCATAAGTTAACATTAAAGTTCTCCTAGAAAATGGGACCCATAAGAGCTAAATTCTGAAATGAAGAGACACAAACAAGTGAACCAAATCGTTTTGCATCTAACACCACTGGTCACAAAAAACCCCCAAAACAACAGCAACCCTATTTTAATTGATTATCTTCTGAAATGCACACAGGTGGTTTATTTACAGTGTGCTTTTGTACATAGTGGTTTGAAGTTGTATACACCTTCCTGTGATGAGATCATCTAAAGCATCAGCTACTATCTGTGTTGTCTGTACAAACACAGATGTTTTCAAACTAGGGTGCAATGGTGTTCTTTATTCGCCTCCCCTCGATTAGTGTCCACGCAGTTCTTTCAAAGTGAGGGGTTGGATACTGGTGTATTGATATTTTGATGTACAGGGAAAAAAGGAATGTCAGTATGGAGAGACAGCTAAGTTACTAACTGCAGTGCTTCCTATTTCATTCATAGACAAGTTTAACATGGTGAGTAGGCTGGAGTGAGGGTGATGTATTGCCTATCATTTGAATACATTCTGTATAAAATGAAGTTTTTTAAAAGAGAGAGTGAGGGAGAAGCCCGTATTCAAGACAGAAAGCAAAGATTAGTGTTTATGGCAGTCTCACTTGTTAAGACCATGCCTGGAGAGTCCACTACGTGATATAGTGCCTTAGTCATTCACTGATGACCTCTTGTAAAGACTAAGGAAGAGTAATATGGCATGATTTATGGTGGCAGATTAGCCAGGTGATTATTTCAGTCAGGAAAGGTGTCCTTTCTGATAATAGCTCTGTCAAGTTTCTCCTTGTGCTGCTGAACAGAAATATATATTTTGCATGCAGGTTTTACTGGCTTCATTAGCAGTGAAATTAAGAGGTCAATGCTTGGGTCACCACCAATGGAAGCCCCAACCGACTCAGAAGTCTGGATGGAAATATATGAGCCAGAATAGCTTTCAATACAATTTTTTAGGCACTTCTGGTATCTATCCTTCCTTTTCCAGGAGATCCTCATATGCCATTAATGGAAATAATGGGCTGTGGACCTTGACACTTAGTTGTTTGCAGCAAGCAGGTTTTGCTATTATAAGGAGAACAGTCAGATACCAGACTCAAGAGCAGGTTTCAGATGTCCTTGAAGAGGAACATAAAAACACACACACACAAAACAGGAAGCTGCAAACAAGAAGGTCACTTGCCTCAAATACAGGCATCTCTATCTAACCTTAGAGAATCTTCATAGGCCACACCCTCTCCCCAGCCACTCCTGTTTTGCACCCTGACTGTTTCCTACCCGTGTTCTAGTACCCCATTCTATGACAACCTTGGTGATGCCCTCAGTTCCACAGTTCTCCTGCACTAGCCCCATTGAAATGAACGGGAGTCCCTAAACTTGTCAACTTTCCTATCATCTTCAAAGAACTAGTCCTATTGTCAAGGAAGCATGCACACCTGAGTAAGAACGCATCTAAGACAGCAATCCTATACAACAGTGTTTCCCAAATTTGGGTCTCGGGCTGTTTTTGGACTACAACTCCCATCATCCCTAGCTGGCAGGACCAGTGGTCAGGGATGATGGGAATAGCAGTCCCAAAAAACAACTGGAGACCCAAGTTTGAGAAACACTGCTATACACACTTGGTTGGGAGTCAATCCCTTTTAATTCAACAGGACTTCCAGACAAATACGCTTAGGATTGTGCTGTACACTGCATTTTCATTAGGTAGCATTGTCCTCAGAGTTTTGGAAGGCTCTACAATGTCTAAAGCAGGCACCCCCAACCTTTGGCCCTCCAGATGTTTTGGACTACAGTTCCCATCATCCCTGACCACTGGTCCTCTTAGCTAGGGATCATGAGAGTTGTAGGCCAAAACATCTGGAGGGCCACAGGTTGGGAATGCCTGGTCTAAAACAACCCCTAATTGGCAGAGTCGCCTAATACATTACAGATTAGGTTAATGGACCACTAGCCTAGTTTCCTTCACAATTAATAAATTGCATGTATCGAACTGTCACCCAGGTTTTTGCCTCTAATAAGAAATGTAGTAGAACAGAAGTGAAATGTTTCTTTTCCATCTGCATGAAATAGCTTTAAATTTTTTGTTGTTGATTTGTTTCTACATAAATAAAAGGAATAACAAATATCAATATTAATCAAGCATTTAAAATGTTTAATAAGAGATTGTGTCACTTAAAAACAACAACAACACCTTTTGACTCGTAGGCTTCAATCCTTAACCTCACTTACCTGGGAGAAAGTCCCATTAAATTCATGTGAGTACGATTGCATTGTTAATGTGTTTTGCCCTATTTCTGTGATACTGCTTCTACGTGAAGTCAACTCAAGTTATGTCAAGGGAGGCTACATCTTCATAAAAAGCTGGAAGAAATGTTATGTTAAATAATCAGGTTTTAAAATAAGCAGAATAGAAAGGTCACATATTTATTAATAAGCAGAACATCTCTGATTATTCTGGTAATATTATACAGCTGTCGTGCCTTCATTGCATGCCTGTTTAGCTATTTGCCTTTGATGCATAGAAAGCAGTCATGTGTTTTCAGGTATTCTTATTTACAGCCTGATCCAAAAGTAGACATTGAAGTGGAAGGGAAGGAGCTATGTTGCTCATTGTAACAAACCATCTCCCTTTCTGCACAGTAATAACTATAGAAATATTTAAATATTAAATATTAACAATGCTTGTGCTTTCGGAGGAAAGTAAGAAATACTGTAGTTTGAAAATTGGGATAATGCGATTTTCCTGGTATAAGAGTTTGCTCTCGTGGAAATGAGCATAACAAATGGACGTTAACGTCCAGACCTGTTCAACAGCCCTTGTGCACTGTACAGAAGTAGATGTTGTGGTGCTGTGACCTCCTTTGGCTTCTGTAGCCTGAGAAGACCACAAATGTACCCAGAGGCTGGATAGCACACAGCTCCTGTTGTCATCCTTGTTCCAGTGACATTACTGCTTATCCATAATTCCCTGTTCCCCATGGACCCTTACCATTCAAGTAGTTGAGACACTACTCATCTGTGAATGGGGAGAAAATGCCACCAGTTCTCTCAGCAGCTAAGTTCTCTTGCCCTATGTGCATAGCTGTCAACGTTTCCATTTTTAAAGGGAAATTCCCTTATTCCGAAAAGTTGACAGCTATGCCCATGTGTAGAAGCAGAGCAGCAGGAGAAGAGCCTGCAAGCCTACGACGATGACTGGGAAGAGAAGAGGAGGCACCAGGGTAGTCTTCCGGTCACATATGGTCTACCTGTCCCCCTCCCTAAAGGAGAGACCAATCAGAGTCTTTTTTCTCTAGGAGGGGGTGGAGCAAACTCGCCTCCACCAACAGTGGGAATGTAATTCCCGAACTCATGCCTGTAGGCTGGCCAGTTATGCAATGCCAAAATGGGGGATTGACAGTTTCCAGTATTCTCTGGAGAAGCAGTTGATTGAAATGTGCCTTGAAGGTATGGTTTAAAGGTAAAGGTAAAGGGACCCCTGACCATTAGGTCCAATCGTGGCCGATTCTGGGGTTGTGGTGCTCATCTCGCTTTATAGGCCGAGGGAGCCGGTGTACAGCTTCCGGGTCATGTGGCTAGCATGACTAAGCTGCTTCTGGCGAACCAAAGCAGGGCACGGAAATGCTGTTTACCTTCCTGCCGGAGTGGTACCTATTTATCTACTTGCACTTTTGACATGCTTTCAAACTGCTAGGTTGGCAGGAGCTGGGACTGAGCAACGGGAGCTCACCCCGTCACGTGGATTTGAACTTCCGATCAGCAAGTCCTAGGCTCTGTGGTTTAACCCACAGCGCCACCCGTGTCCCACAGAAGGTATGGTTTAGGTGTGACCTAAACCAAACTAACACTATTTCAATTGTACCCCTAAGCCCAAATATGGTTTGGTGCAAGCACACAAGCCTGTAGACTTCTAGAGAGGAGATTGTGGCTGCTCTGCTCCTTCTCTGTTCCTGCTTCTGGGAGCTAAGACATAGTTTGGCTCATGATGTCTTCTGAAATTGGGCTCATGACTTGAGGAAAGCAACAAATCCAACTTTTGATTACGTGCTAAAGGAAACCATGGCTTAACTCATGGCAGTGCAGCAAAGTGCAGGCTGAGGGAGGAGCACAGCAGCTACAATATTCACTCCGGAAACCCTCATGCTTGCACATCCACACTAAACCATGGTGTGGTTGAGCATCACATCCGCTCACTATGTAATTACATGGCTGACATTTAACCAGTTCTGCTGTTATTTCCTCTCAGTGCTATGGCTATAATGCAGAAGAAGTCAAACACTTTCCTCAAAGAAAGAGACCTGTCTTCTACATCTAGCATAATTCTACCTAAAATCTTACTATGAGAGTAAGGTCAGTCAGGAAGCTGAAGGGAAAATGAATTCTCTGAGGAAGGTATGAATCAAAATGACAGGGCTCTCAAGGGTAAAGCAAAAGACAAGATGACAATAGGACTTTGCTTTTCATGAGTTTCCTATGCTCAAGGAATGCAACAGGCTTCTACACTTTGCTTTTGAAGGGTAATAAGGACCCCCCTGTCATGTGACAGTCTGTAGGAAGAAAGCACTGGGGTATTAAATAAGCACTCATGAAGATCATGCTGGAGTGTTTGCCAAAAGCTACCAGCTGGGAAGGCTGAAGACTTGGAGGAGTCCACCCTTCCTTACAATATGTTTTTACAATTTGTAAATGAATGAATGTGCGTGGATGGGTGGCCTAACCTGTCTCACAGATTTGTTGTGGGAATTCAGTTAGAGGGAGGGAGGGCCACGTACACCACCTTGAGCTCCTTGGAAGAAAAGGTGGTACAGTAGTACCTCGGTTCCCAAACGCCTCCGTTGTTGTATGTTTCAGTTATCGAAGTAAATGCATCTGTTTTCGAATGTTTTTTGGAACCCTATCGTGCGACGCAGTTTCCATTGAGTGCAAGAAGCTCTTGCAACCAATGGGAAGCCACACATCAGTTTTTGAAAGTTTCAGAAGCCGAATGGGCTTCTGAAATGGATTCCATTCGAGAATCAAGGTAGCACTGTATACAAATGTAAGAAATAGATAGATATAGATAAGATAGATAGATAGATAGATAGATAGATAGATAGATATAGATGATAGATAGATAAAAAGTTCGTAGACACCATGTTGTAGAAGTGTTTCCTCAGAGTTTCAGGCCAGCATCTGGGAACAGGGAATTGTGTTATGTTTACATAGCAATAAACATAGATCTTTCTGTTTTCACTCTCAGGACATTAGAAAGTGTGTCCTCCCTAAAAGAGGGCATGTGTTGTGGTGAGACATGGAGACTGACCTCCTGGTTTGGGTGGGTATACTGGACAGCCACAACACCCGACTGGTAGGTCCCTCGTTGCTGGGTTTAATCTGGCCAATGGGGAGCTGTCTAAACGGAGCAAGGGACCTATATATCCCTATGCACCTGACTCAGAGCTTCCTCTTTCAGCTCATGCATCGGAACACCCGCCCACCCGTCCCTATATTTAGGGCATTTTGCGATTGACCTTGCTATGCCGTGGTGTGTCGTCTGTCATTCGGACAGGGGCATGGCAGGAATTTCCCCCATTTGGCTGATTGGCTGTTGCCATTTGGGTTTCGCCTGCCACGTAGCAAATCGTCACAACTTGTAAGGTTGCAGATAGGCACTGGTTCAGGTGATAGGGATGGGAGAACGGTCTCACCATCCCTATGTGAAGGGTATTCCATTAAAGGAATCCAGGGACTCAACTTGGTTTGGTCAACCCCCGAGAGGGGGTGTTGCCCATGCCTGAGTCCACGGGAGCATCTGGGGAGTGGACATAGTCTGTTCCCAGGCTTTCCACCTACCCCAGGTGTTCACTCTTGGCTGACCTATGATAGAGCTCTGGGTCAGCGCTACCTGCAAGGGTGCAGGGAGCTAGTCGAACCAGAGCCTATGCAACCACTCCCTTTCTGTAATCAATAAAGTTGTGGCCTAAATTCTGCCAAAAAACAAAACTAAAATTTGAGTCAAATGTGTATTTGGCAGGGAGGTCTCTGCATCTGAACACGCAACAAGGAGGAAATCAGTTTAAATTCCTGGACATATTTCCATACACCAGGTGTTGGAATTTTTAAATGTATTTTTGGAATTTGTGTTATCTTGGTGTTTGTTCTTACAAAGGCTTTATCTTGTTACTCTAATAGAATGGTGACTGATAGTAAATAGAGAGACTTGTGCACAGAAGAGCTCAAAAGGAAGCTGGGTGTGTATTGGCACATTTTCATGCAGGAAATATTTAACGTATGAAGTAGCTGTAAGGTACGTAATTTCAATCATATACATCTACTAAACTGGAACCCACCTGGGGTTTTCACTGCTGGGGAAGAAAATATATATGTTATGACCTAACATTAAATCTGTCTCCTTCCTGCACCTTTTCTCTAACTATTGATCTGGTTAGCTATGTATTATGTTAATCATGTTAACAACATGAATAGTAATCAAGTTGTGTGTGTTTAGAACAATAACAAAACAGGCACAGGGAGTTAGTGGGATAGTCACTGGAACCTTGTCCCACCACAATCATGATAAAGACTGCCTGATAGTTAGCATTAATCGGCATTAATTAGTATTTTCCTAGAGCTAATTGTCATGTGAGGAAAATGAGCTTGCTAATCACATTATTAACATAACAGGTAGTTAGACCCTAACGTGTATTTGTACATGCAGCCTTGCTGAAGAGGTACACGCATGCACTCTGATTCACTTAGGAATATCATAAGAACATAATAAAAGCCTGCAGGATCAAGCCCAAGGCCCATCTGGTCCATCATCCTGATCTCACAATGGCCAACCAGGTACCTGTGGGAAACCTGCAAGCAAGAACTATGGGATAACCAGCTTCATATAACCAACATGCTTAAGTCTAATAAATGCATGAAGGGGTTAAGACCATAGAGTAAGCGGTCCTGCCAGGCTTCCTCTCACTTTGGGAGGAAGGTAATCAAGCCTATTATTCCCCTTCAGTCTACAAGAAAAGACCAGCATGTAAAGAGGTCTGAGCTGGTTGCTCCAAGCTCAGACTGCATGGCTCTTACAAGCCATTCTTGTGTTCCTAGGAACTTTCACCACCAGTGCAACAAGTTTCACTGCCTGTGTTTTCTGACTGATGTATGGAAAAAGCACATGAATCTGACCTTCGGAGAGTTTATAAGTAAATAATTTCTAACTTAAGAAATGTGTGGTCTTTTCTGTGCTAAGGGAAAGTTCTGGAACTCACAAAGGCGTATTTTAAAGGTCTAACAGTCTATATTTCCATGCTTAATTTGCTGCATATTTTGTGATTTTAAAAAAATCTATCACCAGATTATTTGCCCCCAAATGTGGATCTTGGCATCCAGGGAATTTTTGATTTTTAGAAAACCTATTTTCCCCTTGCCATCAACAAAGAGCACATTCCTCTACTTTGGTTTTGAGCAATTGACGTTCAGAAGTGTAACTGTTTTTGATTGTGGACATCCACGGCTAGAATGGGCATAAGGCTCCAATCCTGTGTGCACTTGGAGGTAAATATATTGTGGGATTATTCTGTGAGGCTGGACTCCTATACTCAGCTTACTTCTGACTATATTTCTATATAAGATTGCACTGAAAGGCTTTGTAGAAAACATACTACATGTTAAGCAAAGTAACTTTCTGGCAATTATAAAACATTTCTTTTCATTAAGAGATAAAAATATATAGATATGTTGGGCGCTTAAACTCTGTTAATATGTGATTAAATATATATGAATTATTAGAAGTTAAACTTTATAAAAATAATATAAACAGGAAAGGGGAGAGAAATAGCCATAGGTTAATGATGAATATTTAACAAGATAGTGTTCAAAATAATAAAACAAAACTTTTATGTTCATTAATTACATTCATTGCCAAGTTGCAGAGGGATACGTTGGTGGGCTACAAAGGAGAGAAATAAAGTGAAAAACAATCAAAAGGAACAGTCTTGAAGTTATACTTCAAAAGAGCAAATGGAGCAGTTGAGAATAACATATGTTAAATATATAACTAGGGGAAAATATACTTTTCCTAAGGTTTTGAGGGCAGACAACGAAAGCTTTTTCATTATTGCAAAAGCAACTGAGCAGTGATATCACTGACACCATAATATTGAAGGGGCTTGAAGATATACCTGAAAAGAAAAGTGTGTGCTCTCTCACACATGGATGTCTACACCGTGTACACACCGGCCATTAAAATGATCATTTGGGAAGCCCATGACCAGGGAATAATGGCAAACGCCCTGCCAGAAAATGGAGTAAGAGAAATTGACAAGTGGAACCTACAACAAAATGTGGCTTTGTCATGTGTTCTGGTTCAGGATTCTAGCCATTTAATTCAATTTGCCCACATTTTCTCTCCTACTCACAAAATGCGCATTCTATGGCCACATTCTCCTTGGGCTGTTTTGGGGACTCCCCACCTCATTCCTCCCCCCTTTTTTAGTTCTAGAAACCTTGGGGTTCCTCTTAATACTTTCGTCTTGTGGAGCCATTTTGGCTACGCAAGCAACTCACACCTGATCGCTGTGGCTGAGGGAATGACTTTCCCGCCATTAGCTAGCATGGTTCTCCTTTAAAGCTATCTAATTTGTGGCACTGGATTCCTCAGGACAATTCCATAGACCAGCCTAGTACCTGGGGATGCTTGGGAATTCTGAGATTCCAGTCTGACCAGTAAGAAGCCTCTTGAACAGTAATGGGCCACAGCAGGTCATGTGACAAGGCCTGAACCAGGGGAAACCAATGAGGTGCCCCCCAGATGTTATTGGTCTCCATTTCCCATCAGCCCTGCCCATGCTTGGGCTGATGGAAGGCCAAAGGTTCCCCACACTCAATCTATACTATGACAACAGAAAGTAGATTCCCATGGCATACCCCCAACATTTTAAGAGGGCAAATCAGGGCACCCCCCCATCCTGCTGACCCCACCACTCACCCCTTCCACCCTACTACCTTTGTCTGCTGATGTCTGCCGGCCTCCTCCTCCTTCACGGTCTCCGCCACCTTGGGAGATGCTCCACCGACTGGCACGGTCTAGGGCAGTGGTTCTCAACCTGTGGGTCCCCAGATGTTGTTGGACTACAACTCCCATCATCCTTGAGCTCTGGCCTTGCTAGTTAGGGGTGATGGGAGTTGTACAGTGGTACCTCAGGTTACATACGCTTCAGCTTACAGACTCTGCTAACCCAGAAATAGTACCTCAAGTTAAGAACTTTGCTTCAGGATGAGAACAGAAATCATGCAGCAGTGGTGCGGCGGCAGCAGGAGGCCCCATTAGCTCTAAAGTGGTGCTTCAGGTTAAGAACAGTTTCAGGTTAAGAACAGACCTCCAGAACGAAGTAAGTATGTAACCAGAGGTACCACTGTAGTTCAACAACATCTGGGGACCCACAGGTTGAGAAAGGCTGGTCTAGGGGAAGGTGCAGTCTCCTCTTCGTCCTTTTGTCGGCACTACAGGTGTACGTCCGGATGCCAGCTTCCAGATGAACCGCAATGGAAGGAGGAAGAAGAGTAGTGGGGTGAAGGTAAATCCCCCCTTTTTTGGTCCCATGCTCTGGTGTGAACCAAAATGGGACATCCTGGACTGGGATCAGAAGCCAGGAGCTTCTGTCAGTCTGGGACGTCTTGCTTAAAATGGGACACATGGAGGGAATGCCATAGTCAACATCAGTCTGGTGCCCTCCATCTGCCCCAGACTTCGTGACCATGCTGCTGTGGAGTGATGGCCTTTGTGGTCCAAAACATCTGGATGGGACCAAGTTGGGGAAGGCTGATATATGGGGACAACTTTGAAAACAACAGACTTGAAAAAGACATCTGTTCTTCAATTGTGTGAACAAAACGCAAGCTTTGACAGCCAAACATTTCATTCGACTCCTATCTTCAATAATTCCCCTCCCCTTGGTAATTTGTCCCTCTGAACTCTCTCTCTCTCTTTAAGCACAGGAAGTAGTCTTTCTCAGCAGTATGATATTTGGTTGTAGATGACGATGAAGCAAAAAGCATACCGCTATTTCATATCGCTAAAAAAGAAATTGCTATTATATTGCCGCACGATAGGCTACAAAGAGTTAGTGCGCATCATTAAAAGAATCAGGGAGCTTTTGATTTTAATTGTAATTGTAATCCTCTCCACTGAAGCCTCAAATGCGGCGTTTGAAATCTAGCAGGGATGCGAGTTTCCACAGCAGCCACTTTACATCGGTGAGACATTAAAAGGTGTAATCCAAGTGAAATGTAAATCACTGTTCTTGAAAACAAATTACAAATGAAGATAACAGGGCAGCCGCAGCACAAAAGCATCCGAGGAGCCATTGGAGGAGGTTTTTCTTTCAGGACCAAATTGCAGCAGCCCCTGTTATCACGGCTAATAGGGTGCTGCTAAGGCAGGTTGATTACAAGCCTATGGTAAACAATCCTTTCAAATGGAGGCCTTGGATGGAAAGGCGCCCACAACATTAATCAATGGAATTCAAACAGAACCGTGAGGGGAAAAGTAGCTCCCCTGCCCTGTTGCTTTAACTCACAGTAAGTGGTCAAAGAACGATGGCGGCTTGTTAAAACACTAGTGGTTGCTCCTTCATAATCAGCAACACACTTTTTATTTTTTTGGAGGAGAAGGGACACACATGCTTAATTGCAGACCCTGCCCACCAGAAAACGAACACTTTGACTCCCGTTCTTATAATAAATTGGGATTTGCTCCTGGAGATTGGCATTTCCAACAAACAAAATAAGTGGGGGGAGTTGTCTCACAGTGTTTGGCTGGCATGCAGGCTTTAGGAAGTACTTAAGAAGGTGCAATAAACAAACTCTTATAATGCGATTTGGGTTTGTGTACCTTGGCACCCTGACTTCGCAACGGTTAGATGATGTGCAGAAGAAAGGACAAGAACATTTGCTGTGGTTTAAAGCAAAGGTAGAGGACTCACGGCTCTGCAGATGTGGCTGGACTACCATGGGCAGTGACCCTGGGCATTGGCTATGTTTGCAGAAGGTTGGGAGTCCAACCACACCAGGAAGCCACAGGTTCCCTATGTCTGGGAATGGGAGCGCACTGAGGGAAGGATGAAGGGAGAGACAAAGCTAGTGATGGATGAATGCAGCCCCGTGACATTGTAAGTACTTCCATTTCATTTCAGTTGGGAGTGAGGAAAAGGACTTAGGCTAAAAGACATTACAGAAGTAATGGCTTTGTCATGGCTGCACCTTCAAGCAGTGACTGGGGCATGGATTTGGGTTATGGAAACACCAGATACAGGCTCTGACGACACTCGAGACATCGTTTCCCAAAGCCAGAAAACTCCAGAACTGGAGTCTGTCCAAACCAAAACACTCTGAATTGACACACCCTCCTCCTACAGATTACTGCTGTGTTCATCCAAATTCAACCATTTCGCTATCACTGACGGAAGATGAAAATGTGCCTAGCTTGAAACAACTAAGCGACAAAGTTATCAGCCCACAGCTGTTCAAAACCCTGCTGTCACTGACTGACTGGGTCAGCTACCAACAAACCTATGTATGGCTGCTATCTATTTGAAGGTCTATGATTCGGTCTGCTCCCTGCTTCTAAAAGTTCCTCTTGGCTGATGGTTAGGGCCATGACAAGACAGGCCTGAAGCTGCAGAGTTCAAAGGAGCATTTCAGTGTGAAGGAGGAAGCATATATTACCTCAGGAAAAAATGGGAAAACAAGTGAGCAGCATAGATGCAGTTGGCAGAGGGATAGATTGAGGGGCAGCCTCCTCCCCCCCCTTTCATAACTATTTTAAAACCTGTTTTTATTGAATTTTCAAACTCTCCAAGTGTCCCTATTTTCCAGGGACAGTCCCAGATTTACAGAAGCCTGTCCTGGTTTCTGATTTGAAATATCCTGCTTTTCCTTAGGGCATACCTATTTTCATCAGAGAAATGTTGGTGGGTATGGAGTTATGCGACCCCCGAGCCAAAGAGATAAGTAACTAGACAACCTTTAGAAGACATCTGAAGGCAGCCCTGTATAGAGAAGTTTTTGTGTTTTTTTTAATTATGTTTTTATATAGTATGTTGTAAGCTACCCAGAGTGGCTGGGGCAACCCATCCAGATGGGCAGGGTATAAATATAATAAATCTACTACTACTACTACTACTACTACTACTACTACTACTACAACTACTACTACTAAATAGAATAGGTAAAGGTAAAGGTACCCCTGCCCGTTCGGGCCAGTCTTGCCAGACTCTAGGGTTTTGCGCTCATCTCACTCTATAGGCCGGGAGCCAGCGCTGTCCGCAGACACTTCCGGGTCACGTGGCCAGCGTGACAAGCTGCATCTGGTGAGCCAGCGCAGCACACGGAACGCCGTTTACCTTCCCGCTGGTAAGCGGTCCCTATTTATCTACTTGCACTTAAGGGTGCTTTCGAACTGCTAGGTTGGCAGGCGCTGGGACCGAACGACGGGAGCGCACCCCGTCGCGGGGATTCGAACCGCCGACCATGCGATCGGCAAGTCCTAGGCGCTGAGGTTTTACCCACAGCGCCACCTGCGTCCCTATATAGAATAGGATGTCCCTATTTTTATCAGAGAAATATTGGAGGGTATGCATTTTGCGCATTGCCTTGAGATGTGTATATGGAAGGCAAAACAACAACAACAACAACACTTCAATCCTTTGATTCAGATGATTCAGATCAGATCAGCCAGAGAAAGTGGAAGCTGAAACATTTTGCTATTTAAAAAATAATCTTTGTTTTGTTAGTTACTGCATTATAGGCAATGTTTTTATAAAACAAGCAAAATCCAAAGATCAATGGATCTGTGCATATTGTTGTTGTTGTTTAGTCGTTTAGTCGTGTCCGACTCTTCGTGACCCCATGGACCAGAGCATATAGATCTGTGCATATAGATCTGTGTAAAGGTATCCTCCGGCAAATTCAATGCCATGAATGAAGGTCACTGACAGCACAAATTGGTAACAAATTGAGCAATCCAAGATGCCGCTGCAATCAGGAGTGGCATGAAACACAGCCATTCATTTGTCTAAAAGGGGTTGGAAAATATTCACTGTGCTTCTCTCGCGACCCCCCTTGCTAGTGATCATAATCATACACCGAGGCTACAGGATAAGGCCTGCTTTCTCGGTTCATGACCATTAGAAAACAACTCCCCCATTGTTGCTTTGCATGTGGAGAGGCTGCAAATGGTGGGCCGCGCAGGAAACAATGATGTGGGAATCATTTAGTGCAACCCTACACTGCGACAGGTGCCACCACGAGACGTTTTAATTGATCTCATTTGTTAACTTATACCTGTAAATCGTGCTGCTTATCGTCATTGAACAAGCCATGGAAACCAGAATTTGTCACCGAGTAAAGATAGCAAAGTAGGCCCCCAAATGGACTAGTAATATAGTTTTACTGGCTTAATTTCACAACAGTACATTAGATTGAAAGGGGATCCTTGGAAGAATCCAAATTACACGCAGGCCTCTTGTTTCTTTATGTTACATTGACACAAAACAAGATTCAAAAGGTACTGCCAAGAGGACAGCGTATGTTATAGTTTTCTTCTTTTATATGGAGGAGAGAGAGTCAGTCATTCCTGAAGTTGTGAATGGATCTCTGTTACTAAGAGCTAAAATGAATCTTTAACCTTATCTGAAGCCGTGGAAGATTGCAATATATGTTATCATGCCGGATATACCATTAACAGGGGCATTATAGATCTGGTGGCTGAGAGACCTGCAGATGTGCTGTTCTCAGATTCTCAGAAAGGGGAATTATATCTCTCACCGTTCTGTATTAAAGCATCTCTCTAACCACACCACTGTGCCCCAGCATCAAGAGCTACTAAGTGAAGTTCTTCTGATATTATAAATACGAAAAGTGTGCTTAGGGAGAAATGGTCTTTTGGGAGCAAGCATTTTCACGTATGATGACAGGAAACCAACACAGCTTTCTTGGAGTCAAAGCTCTGCCAGTAGTGAATCTTGACATGAAGGACGTTTCTTCCCATAGAAAGATATTCCCCATTACTTCTTCCCAAAGGAAATTTGAAATCTGGAAATATTGTTTATACCCATGATTTCCTAGGGATTGTTAAGAAACTAAACAGGAAAACAAAAGCATAAAATATGCATATAACAACAGGAATTACAACACTGCAGCTTCAAAGTCCTGAGAGGTACCTTTCGAGATGTGGAAATAAATCAATAGATATTAAAACCTGAATGTGCTTGTGAAGTCAGTGGTTTAAAGCTGTAAGGCTCAACATGAAAGATTGCTGTGGAAAAATCAGAACAATCTGTTATAATGCAGAGGGGGCAATGCATTTTAAAGCAGAGTTTGGGTTGACCGAGAACCAAAGTGAACATTGGGGAGAACATCAACAGACATTACCCCATGATGGAACTGACAAGCAACAAAAGGGAGTTGGGGTCTTCTGCTGTGCATCTGTCTTCACGTTGCCATGGCCAGCCTTTTCTTGCTCCCCAGACATGGAAAGGACTGAGTTCAACAACCATAGATGTATGAACTTTGACTGCTTATTTAGGTCTTTGGGCACATTGAATTTTAGCCAGTCTTGGCTGATGGCAACATACAAATATGGGCAGATCTTTCATATCACTCGAAGACAGTATGCTTGTCTTGAGCAGGATTAATTTTTGCTTTGTATTTGTAGGCTACTTTCTTCTTGTCTTTCAATCTCTCCTCCAGATGGATTTCTGTCTTGCCTTGTGGCACCCATAGGAGCCAACTCCTAGGGGCTGTGGGAGCTTTGGTCCCCACAATAAAATATTTGAGGGGGCTGGCACCCCACAAAGTTTATGGGCATTCCCATTCAAATGATGTGTTTGCACTATGTCATGGGATTGATTATGCAGGGCGGGACTTACCAGGGCCCCCTCAATATTTTATTCAAGTTGGCACCCCTGGTGTCACCTGCCCCTTCCATTCTTCATACTCAGTTGTTACCGTGACATTTCTCTTCATTTTTGTATTGTCTACAGTATCCTTCCTTCCTTCCTTCCTTCCTTCCTTCCTTCCTTCCTTCCTTCCTGGTTTTCAATTTTATACATTTCAATAATTTTACAGTCATTTTAACATTTCAAGACTTGACTTCCTTCTCCCTCTTTCTGCGGTTCCTTTAATTTATTTTTAAATATTTTCTGCATATCCAAATTAACTCAATTTGTTCATTTATTCATCTACTTTAAATATATACCCTCATGAAACTGCAGGTTATTACAATAAACCTGCCAATGTTCTTAGCCGTTTATAATTAAATATTCAATAGACTTCCGGAGGCGGCGCGACCGGTAATGGCTGCCTTCTCCGAGTAAGGAGAAGGGAGCTCCGCTGTAAACGGGTCGTCCGCTACGGCGAAGCGGAGACCCACTCAGGAAAACCACAGGTGGCAGAAGCCTGTGGTCTCGGGACCCGGCGGGCGCCAGAAGCAGCCCCCAAAACGCTGAAGGGACCCCGTAAGGGGCTCCGGATCGCGGAGGGGGTAGCGGCGCTGTGGGTCGTTGCGCAAACAGCGAAGTGAAGCCGCATTGCTGTTGCCGGTCAGCGCTGTCCTTTCTTCCTGCAACTTTTCTGAACTTTGGAAACTACAACCCGTGAGTAAATTTGGACATTGAAAACTTTCTGAAACTTTTGTCAACTTTCTGAAACTTTTTGAGAACTTTATGAAACTTTTAAAACTTTTTTAAAAAGTTGAAATCTGGCTGAAAACGGAGTGAGGATAAGCAGGAAGCCCATCTCCCGCTATACTGAACTTTAAGCAAAGAGCAGGAGGAGTGGAGACAAAAAGTTATGCGTTAACTAAATGCTGGCACCCTGTTAAAGCAGTTTTCTGAGTGAAAGACTTTGAGCTATTGACTTTTGCTGGTCATATTCGGGGTGCACTGATATCCTTCTTCTGTGGCACCAGTGGATTATAAAATAAATAAGAATCTCTGGTGCTGGAGCTGCCTGGATGAGCACCAGTTTGCAACTTTGGATACATTGAATTCAGGTTTTGAAACATTCTGAGTTGGAACTGGATACTTTGAAACTGTTGCAGTCAAGGCACTGTAAGAAACACTGTTTTGCTTTAAGTTTTACTCTGCTAAAAATAATACATTGTGGAGGCGATAGACATGGATTTAAATTTATAAGTTTAACTTGGATTTGATCTTTTCCCTGAAGACGTATTAAGCTCCCTCTAGAGGATTTTGGACTTACAGCAGTGACTTTGTTTTACTTTCCCTTTCCCGGCCTCTGTTTGACTATTGCATCTGGGACTCTGCTTTCTCATGGGAACAACTTGGATTGACCTTGGATTACAGATAACTTTGGAATGAGTGGCGCAAGGAGAAGAGGAAGGACTAAACAAACAACTCTAACTTTATCTGCAGCCTCACAGCGTAGATCTTCTGTGCCGGCCTTGCCTTCCACTTTGCCTCCAGACATAGAGGCGGCCTCCCTAATACAGGCAGGGGAGGGTGAGACAGAGGAGCTGCACCTGGGAGATATGGCTTCAGGGACAAGTAGCTCTGTCTTGGAGAAAATTTTGGAGAAACTGGAGGCTCTGGACAAGAAGGCTGATTTGCATACAGCTAAAATTGAACAGAACACAGAAAGCTTGAATAAGCTGACTGGACAAGTCGCACAGAATGCCCAGTCTATTGGAGAATTAAAGGAGGCTGTAGGTGAAAATCGTAAACTGGCTGAAGATACTAGTCAAAGATTGGAAGAACTTGAGAAAGAAGTAAGACCACTCAGCAAACAAGTTGGAGAACATCAGATTTACTTTTTGATGACAGAACTGCGAAACAGGGAGACCAACTTGAGGATACGGTCAATACCAGAGGTGGAAGAAGATAATTTTATTGAATTTCTAACTAAGGAATTTGCCAAGTTTTGGAAGTTAGAGGAAAAAGACTTTAAAATTGTATCTGCTTTCAGGCTTGGCAGAGTCAGAAGGACAGAGAAGCCCAGAGATTGTTTGATAACACTGAGATCAAAGGAGGAAAGGGACAAGATTTTGGGCCTGCACTACGAAAAGTCACTAGACATTTTGGGCAAGAGAATTGAAATCTACAAGGACATTCCTAAGCAGTTGCTGGACCTTAGATCTAACTACACGGAATTGGCAAGACTGTTGAGAAGCAACGCAATTATCTTCAGGTGGGAGTTTCCACAAGGATTATCCTTTACCTACAGAGGGAGAAAGATCAAAATCAAAACAGTGGAAGATAGAGACAAGTTTTTGGGAGCACACGGAGAAGACCTCCACAAAGGACTTGGATTGCCAGCGCCAGAACTTCCAGGGGAGCCCGCCCCCTCGGATCCTCAAGGACCGGAGAACAAGGTACCACCCCAGAAAGAATAACCAGACCTATCCAGGATGTCTCTGCAGCTTTTGAGTTGGAACATAAATGGCTGTAACAGTCCCGAAAAAAGGTCTAAAATTTTTCATATTTTAAAAAAGGAACAATTGGACATTATATGCTTACAAGAAACACATGTGATTAGGCTCCATAGAAAGGTGTTAATAAATAAAAGGCTTGGTCAAGAATTTATATCATCGGATACAGTTAAAAAGAGAGGTGTAGTGATCTATGCAAAAGAGAGCCTCTCACCAAAATTTCTCTTTAAAGATGAAAGTGGAAGAATCCTCGCAATAGAAGTACAGTATCAAGGAGAAAAAATTTTGATATTAGGAATTTATGCTCCAAATGAAGGAAAATCGGATTTTTATAAGAAGCTGCACGAGATCATGCTGGATTATCTGGATTACAACAACGTCATCATGATGGGGGACATGAACGGGGTCGTATCAACAAATATGGATAAGTCACAGAACCAGAACATTACTAAAGAGGGAAGACTACCTAAGACCTTTTTTGAAATGACTGACAATATGGACTGGGTTGACATCTGGAGAGTTAGAAACCCCCTGGGAAGAGAAGGAACATTCTTTTCTGAAGCTCAACTGACTTGGACACGAATCGACCAAATATGGATAACTAGAAGTCTGGCACCTAAGGTGAGGAAGGTGGAAATCTGCCCCAAAACATGCTCCGACCATAACGCCTTGAGAATGGATATGACATTGATCCCAATCGGCTCCTTTAGATGGAAGATGAATGATGGCCTGTTTAGAGATCAAAGAATTGTAAAGAAGGCCCAAAAAACCTTAAAGGACTATTTTGAGATTAATTTGAACACTACGGTGGAAAAAAGAACTATCTGGGATGCAAGTAAAGCTGTGATGAGAGGGTTCTTGATTCAACAGAATTCCTTAAAGAAAAGACTGCAAAATGAAAAGAAAGATAAAATTCTGGAAAGTATCAAAGAGTTGGAGAAGAAGTTAAGATCTAACTCGAAGTCCCAACCGATTCTGAGAGAAATTAAACTTTATCAGGCGCAATATTCCAAGCTGATAAATCAGGAAATAGAATGGAAGATTAAAACAATGAAACAAAAAACTTTTGAATCGGCAAATAAATGTGGGAAACTGCTAGCTTGGCAGTTGAAAAGGAGACAAAGATTAAATACAGTAACAAACTTAGAGGTTGAAGGAAGGAACATTCAGAACCCGGGAGAGATTAGAAAGTGCTTCCAGAGGTATTTTAAAAAGTTATATACTCAAGGGCCACAAGATGAAATAGAGATTACTCAATTTTTGGAGAGAAATGGATTAGCAAAGCTGTCAGAAGAAAATAGAACAATTTTAAATGGCAAAATAACACGACAAGAGATTGAACAGGCCATCCTGAGTCTGAAACAGGGCAAATCACCAGGGCCAGATGGACTGACCTCTAACTACTATAAGACATTGAAGGATTATTTGATACAACCTTTGTTGGAGGTCAGTAATGAAATAATGGAGGGGAAGAAGGCGCCTGAATCGTGGAAAGAAGCATTTATCACATTGATTCCAAAGTCAGAAACTGAAAAGACACAACTCAAGAATTACCGTCCCATCTCCCTTTTAAATGTGGATTACAAAATATTTGCAGATGTTTTGGCACGAAGATTTAAGAAAGTTTTAAGTGAGATAATCCATAAAGACCAGGCAGGCTTTCTCCCGGGCAGACATATGTTTACTAACACAAGGAACATCATAGACATATTGGAACTTTTACAAACAAACATAAACACTAAAGCAGTTTTAATTTTTATAGACGCGGAGAAAGCCTTTGACAACATTTCTTGGAAATTTATGAAGGGGAATTTAAAAGAAATGGGAGTGGGACGGGGGTTTGAGAACGGGATTGAGGCAATATATTCAGAACAAAAGGCTAAACTGATAGTTAACAATGTGGTTACAGAAGAGTTTAAAATTGAAAAAGGTACACGACAAGGCTGCCCGATTTCCCCATTACTGTTTATTTCGGTTCTGGAAGTGCTCCTGAATATGATTAGGGGGGACCGGTTGGTGGAAGGGATTCAGGTCGGAGCGAAACAATATAAACTTAAAGCTTTTGCAGATGACCTAGTTCTGACATTACAGGAGCCGGAGTCTAGTTTGAAAAGAGTACTACAACTGATTCAAAACTTTGGTCGAGTGGCAGGATTTAAGTTAAATAAGCAAAAAACTAAAGTTTTGGGGAAAAACGTGACAGATATTGAGTTGGAACAGCTTCAGAAAGAGACAGAACTAAATGTGGTTAAAAAAGTTAAATACCTAGGGGTAAACATAACAGCAAAAAATCTGAGTTTATTTAAAGATAATTATGAAAAATGTTGGTCAGAGATTAAGAGAGACTTGGATAGTTGGTCAAGACTAAAACTTTCTTTGTTAGGCCGAATAGCTGCCATCAAGATGAATGTATTGCCAAAAATGTTATTTTTGTTTCAGACACTGCAGATTGTAGACAAGACAGAGTGCTTCCGGAAGTGGCAGAAAGATATTTCTAAATTTGTCTGGCAGGGCAAAAAGCCCAGAATCAAATTTAAAATACTAACAGATGCGAAAGAAAGAGGGGGCTTTGCCCTGCCAGATTTAAAGTTGTATTATGAAGCTGCAGCTTTCTGCTGGTTAAAAGATTGGTTACTTCTTGAAGATACGGATGTCTTGGATTTGGAAGGTTTTAATAATGCGTTTGGATGGCATGCATATTTATGGTATGATAAAGCTAAGATAAATAAGGCCTTCAAGAACCATATTGTCAGAAAATCAGTTTTTAATGTCTGGACAAAATATAAAGACTTACTGGAGAATAAAACTCCGAGGTGGCTGTCACCCCTGGAGGCTAAGGCTCGGAAAAGAGCCAATATGGAGGCCAACTGGCCAAAATATTGGGAGATAATAGAAAAGGATGGTGACAACTGGAAATTGCAGAGTTTAGAAAAGATGAGAGACAAAGTGCGAGACTGGTTACACTATGCTCAGATTAAAGAAGTGTTTAAAAATGACAAAAAGCTAGGATTCCAAGTGGAAAAGTCAAAGTTAGAAACTGAACTGTTAGAACCTAAGACTAAGGTACTTTCAAGAATGTATAACTTGCTGCTGAAATGGAACACACATGACGAAATGGTAAAATCAACAATGATAAAATGGGCGCAGGATATTGGGTATAATATTATGTTTGAAGATTGGGAAAGGTTGTGGACCTCTGGGCTGAACTTCACTGCATGTAATGCGTTGAAGGAAAATGTGATGAAAATGATGTATAGATGGTACATGACCCCTGTTAAACTGGCTAAAATATACCATTCGTCTGATAGCAAATGTTGGAAATGTAAGGAAAATGAAGGAACATTTTTTCACCTCTGGTGGACCTGCCCTAGAGTGAAGGCCTTTTGGGAGAAGATATATAATGAATTAAAAAAGGTGTTTAAATACACCTTTACCAAGAAATCAGAGGCCTTTCTCCTGGGTATTGTCGGCCAGAGTGTGTTAAAAGAGGACAGAACATTCTTTTTGTACGCAACAACAGCAGCAAGAATATTAATTGCCAAGAATTGGAAAACTCAGGAGCTACCCACTGTGGAAGAATGGCAGATGCAACTGATGGACTATATGCAATTAGCCGAGATGACCGGCAGAATTCGAGACCAGGGAGAAGAAAGGATGGAAGAAGACTGGAGGAAATTTAAGATTTATTTACAAAAATATTGTAATTTGGCTGAGTGCTGAATTGGATGCCAGTGCAGACAATTGTCTACCATTAAATTAGATTTAAGGCTGAATTATATGTCAAACCAAATTAAGATTATTAATTAAGATGAGTTAAATGATAATTTGTTTGAAATTAATTTAATAATGATGTAAGTGTATGCGGGAGGTGTGGGGGAGTCCCATGTAACAATTGAGAGATGTTAAATGGATAATGATAAGTGCTTATCTAATATATGCTTTATTTGAAAACTTTAATAAATATATTATATAATTAAATATTCAATAAACCATTTCCATTCTTTTATAAAAAGTTTGTTATCTTGATTTCTTATTTTTTCCGGTAAGTTTCACCAGTTCTGCATATTCCATAAGTAACATACAGAATACATTCTAAATCCTCTGCATAGGACTATACACTTCTGTACAGGCTACTGCATTGCACTTAGCAGCTTATAGGGAATTAAACCTCAAATTACTGAATGACTTCTATTGTAAGAGGGCCTTCACAGAGAAGCTCATCTCATATATTCTGGCCTTTGGAAAGTCCCCTTTGTTGACTGTAATACACAAAAAGCACCACGAAAATTTCACCCCAGTGGCACATCATTCATTATAGGTTCACATGGGTGAGATCCATAGGAAAGGACTGAACTTAGATGTTCTTCAGTACACACAATAAGCTGGTTTGTTAACAGCTTGTAAAGTGTCCCAGCCTGAAGGGGAAAGGACTGTAGCTCGGTGGCTGTGCACACACTTTGAATACAGAAGATTTCAGGTTCAATTCCAGCCATTTACAGGTAGTGCTGCGAAAGACCCATCCGTGGAACTTAGAGGCTTCTAAGTTGAGACAATACTGACCTAAATGGACCAATCTCAAGATTTCTCTGCTTCTAAAGTGACTGTAAGGTATGTGAAGCATTTGGAAAACTTTGACAAGCACCACAGAAATGCTAGTTACATGAATATGAGCCAGGGAATGTGAAAGAACAGGAATTTTGCCAGCTCTGCCAGTGAAGCAACAGTTGGTTGAATGTATACAGTGTTTTTCTTTCTCTCTTCAGGACATCTCAGTATCTTACATTAAAAGCCTAGTGCTTTATTTTTCTTCAAGGACAAGGATGGCTGATGCTTTTTCCCTTGGACACTATGCATTTCAAGAGTACCAGGGGATTGCAAGTCTCTCTCTAAAAACTGATGTGGAAATCATTGCTCTCTGGCACTCTGCTTCTCACTGCACAGTTCTTTTCCTGAGACCCATGTGCAATTACCCAGTGTGTTATTTTATCCTAATTTCCTAATAAATCACATCACTGTTTTTTTCCCTTGTATCCATCATCCACGTATCTGCCTGGAAGACAAAATGGATCCAATGATTAATCAAGGCCAATGGCACCCGCTCTGGTACAGGGGCACCATGTTTCAACTGTCAGGTGGCATCCATCCCAGCCCCTCTTTGTCAGCAATAAAGAAAATGAAATTGGACTAATATGAGTCTTACTTCTGCCCTGATTAAAGGCCTATGTTTTCCCTAGGCACTGCCTGACCAGGTCTTGACTTGTGAGATATTCAATGTTCTTGTAATGTCATTCGGACAGAGTGCGCTTGTCTCCTTAGGTCATCGTTCTTCAGATTCACTTGTTTTACACGGAATATAGGCTAGAAAATCTAGACTTCCTTTGGGGTGTTAATTAAGAGGAGCATCCAAAATTAATCAGCAGATTCACTAGGGCGAAGGGGAGCTGTCTGAAGGTCTTGATATAAAAATGTGCTTCTAGTGCAGAGAAATGAGCCTTCGGCTATTGACAAAGAGAAAACAACTGCACAGACGGCAATCTGACATAAACATTCATATACGTGTACAATTTTACATTCATTTTTCTTGTCAGCTTGTCACCTTTAATTATAAAGGTTGATTCGCTATTTGGCAGATTTGAAAATTGTAAACGCTTGGCTATTTGAATATGATCATATGGTCAACGTCTTCAAAAAAGAATGACACCGGAATGCGCCCAGACAAGAATGTTGAGAAACCCAGACCGAATGGAGAGTTGTAGACTGACCATATTGAAGAAGAATTTCACATACAACCTCATGACAAGTGACCATGGACTCTGGCTCAAAATGTCAACACTTGGGATGTGGCATATATGTACAAGTTGCAGTATATGTACAAGTTGTACATTCTTTTGCATAGTCTTTTTCATGTTCTATTTCCTCTATTAGCTCATTCTAACATTATTAGTGTTTCGTGTTGTGGTTTTGCTTGGCCTTTGGGCTAGGAATGACCTTTATCCTGTGTTTTGCCCATTAAAAAAAAAAGACTGCAAGACACTGCTTGTTCATTCAACATCTCCAATGAATGCTTCTTAACTCCTTAATGCCACTAAGTCTGAAAGACATTTTCTGTATCTCTACAGATGCGGTTGTGGAAGTTCCCATAAATGATAAGGAAGGTTATGTGATTTAGTTGCTATCTGCCATATTTATCAGTTCATTGAAGCCTTCCCCTCTACTGAAGATACCTTCTGTGCATCATTTCTGGGATCTGGGAAAGGTAGGGGATATCATGAGGTGACAACAAATGCAGCACATTTCTGTTCCAAACCTGTAGCATGTTTCTTCCTCAGAACTGTGAATATCTGCAGAATTCTTCTTCTGCCATTACTAACAAAGAAACTGTGAAAAACAAATATCTCAATGAGGTTAGAAGACAATTCAGTTGGAGACCCAAAGATCCACATATCATAGAGAATCCAGGGTTGCTGAATTGCAATAAATCTCAGATTGGAATGAACTTATATGTTATTATCAAATATGAGGATATAGGCAATTTGCAACATATATTTTTTGTATTGTAAACCAAGGTAATCTCCTTTTTTAAATAGCGATTTCATAGATAGGAAAATACTGATAACTAGTTTCTTAAAATCCAGGCTTCCCAGTATTCAAAACTTGAATCCACAGAGTAAATATCATAATAGTAGAAATAACAACAATGAATAAAATCAGTAGTCATCCATGTTTGGCTACTTAATTTTATGGATAGTTGAAGTCTATTGAACCTCGTAGATGGTGGAACTATGGCATCAGGCCTGTAAATGGTTCTACAGAATAGTAAATTCCTCCTTTTATTTATTTTTTTGCTTCTATAAAATGGGCAAGTAAAGATAGACTAAATCAAGTTCTGTTAAGAATGATTTTTGACCAGTCCAAAAGTGAGCCATTTTCTGTTGAGGAAATTTTTTTATCTTTCAGTTGAAGGATCTGTATTCATCCGATGTGTGGTGAGTGTCTTGACTTTCTTTTCAGAACTTTATTCTGTTCATCAGTGAATGCATCCAGAAAACTCCCTGAATACTCAATTGCAAGTGAAAATTTTGAGAGCAATAATTAATCAGTAATTAATTCAGAGTAAATTAAAATTTTAGTAACTCAAGGCATTTCCCCAGCTATTTTTTTTTAAACCTTCTTGAGAACTTCACAGGAGAGTTTTGTTATGGTATCATGTAGTGAAATTCCCCAAGCTTTTCCTGATGTGATTCTTCCAAATAAAGAGAGGGAGAGAGAAGACTAAAATAACTCACGTATTCCAAGGAACGCAGGTTCGTAAACAACCTGAAAGCAGCAGGACACATCTGAATATTTTTTCACATCTGAATATATTTTCCCAGAGCTATCTATGGTTAGGTTCTAACAGAAGTGCCTGGCATTAAGAAACTCAGAGAGTTGCAATTTCCCCTGTCTAATCAATTTGGGTATACTGCATTTCACAAATTGTTGCGGACTAACCACATAAATCTACTATGGAGAGAGATGGAGGTGAGGAACACCTGGGCTGGTACACTTGCTTTTCCTCCTTCCTTCTGTAGTAACAGCAGTCCTTCTTTCTTAGGTGAAGAAGAATTGCTGCTACCATTGAGGGAAGCAAGAATAGTAAGAAGCCTTGCTTTCTTCTTGCAGAACTATATCCTTCAGAGATCAGCCCATTGGTACCCACTCTTCTGCAAGTAATGACAGTGGTGCAAGTGCAGAGCTATCATACCTTTCCCCCTCTGCTTAACTTGACCAAAGAAGTGCAGCCCTTACTTGGCTGTTGTCACAGATTCCCTGGCTATTTAGGAAGTGGCTCCACATACCCCGCTGTCACCACCATGTTGCATCCCCCCGTCTTTGCTAAGAGTTTGTGGGTGACTGGGATTCGATCCAAATTGTGTGAGTAGGAGAACCTCTCGTGCAAAAAGGCTCCTCCACCTCCTTTCCCTCTCTGCGACGTCTCACACCTTTTGAAACAGGTGCACTCCATAATGGTGTCAGATGTGTACCAGAGGGATGGGGGAATCGTAGCAAATGAAGTGGGCTCTTCTTGCATGAGTGACACTCTTTAGTAGGAAAGACCAATCAGGAAAGCCCCATGGTCTAAGCACAGTTTGGCTCAGACAACCCTGGTTCTACACCAATTTGCAGGTAATGAAATGCAGCACCATTTTTTATTTTTGCAAAAGCCTGTGGTAGAAGCAAATCAAGGAGGCATTTCATCAAAAAGCGGGAGGTGGGATTGCCTGGGAGCCTAATAGAGACAAGGCATTGTCACCCACTCTCTGGTTTTGCCCAGCTGTGTTCAGAAGTGCAGAGTAGGGGACTTGAGATCAAGTGGCAATTAGCAAGCGTAAGTTCTCAGTCTTGGGCTCTAGGCTGGACTGACCACCTTATTTTTCAATCACACTGCTTTTCTCTAAATAAAAGATATTTAATAAATAATAACACTAGAAAAGAATATTTACCGTATTTTTTGCTCTGTAAGACTCACTTTTTCCCTCCTAAAAAGTAAGGGGAAATGTGTGTGCATCTTATGGAGCGAATGCAGGCTGTGCAGCTATCCCAGAAGCCAGAACAGCAAGAGGGATTGCTGCTTTCACTGCGAAGCGATCCCTCTTGCTGTTTTGGCTTCTGAGATACAGAATATTTTTTTTTCTTGTTTTCCTCCTCCAAAAACTAGGTGCGTCTTGCGGTCTGGTGCGTCTTATAGAGCGAAAAATACGGTATATTGTATTTTGTGCTCAAAGTGCTTTACACACATTAATGTAGTATTTCTGACAATGCCCCTGCAACATAGGCCAGTGTTGTTATCCCCAAATTACAGGTGTGGGTCTCAAGCTAAAAAAAAGTAGCTTGTTGAATATGACTCAGTATGTTTATAGCTGAGGGCTTACCTAGCTCCTAGCTTGTCCTCTTAATCATTATGTCACACAAGCTATGATTTCTATTTTCAGTTCTGGTTTCCTGTATTTACATCCCTTAGTTGGAGGGCAAAAGAACTTCACAATTTTACATATAGTGGTATGAAATTTCACTGACTTCAACAAAACCCGTTTCCATAATATTCTCTTTTTGTGTGTGTGTGACTTTACACCACATGACTGTGTGTAAGTTTAATAATAAACTTATTAAAATAATACCAAAGCAGGACTGAAGTAATATGTGTGATATTTACTGTATATTATAATTTAGATTTCAAAACGTGGATGTAAAAAAAAATAAAAATCAACCTGCCTCTTGAGTTATGTTGCGCTTTCTTTGTTTGCAAAGCCTCTAAAGTCCGACTAACAAATATTTTATCGTTTGGATGACAAATGTTTTTATGAAAGACGCGTGCAAGCGTTCATTTCTCCTAATATTATTTTTCATGGTTTTCTCCTCTTAGATTAAAACTTGCTGGTGAATACAAGAACAGTTGAATCCACTTAATTGGTTGTTAAGTGGCTTTGGATGTGCTAAAGGAGCAGGGAGACAGGAAGCCCAGATGTAGCAGTTCCTGTCACTAAGCTTTTTCACATAACATTTTTAAAAAGTTGAGAACGTTGAGAGTTGAGAACGTTTAAGCTTTTCTTCACACATCTAGAGCATGTGAACCCCATTTCTGTGCAAATCCTTTTCAGATTGGCACCTCAAGAGAATGTCCACAGCCATTCTGTTCATTATTTACTTCTTTGCTAAACAGGAGCATGGAAAGCTACATCATACCATGTGGGACCACTGGTTTATGTCAGAGGTGTTCAACGCTTTTAGTTCCACAGCTCCCTTAACCAACTACCTTCTTTCTGTGGTACCCTTGTGGGGCTGAGGAGCCCAGTCATGTCACCCCTTGCCTGCTGAGCTCTCAACCTCACACTCTTTTCCGGAGACCCTCCCTTGTGGAGTGTTCCCTCATTCGCCCACCCAAAGAAAGGTGCATCTTCACACTGCCCCACAGGCACACACTCCCCTGGCCCGGCCCAGAGGCACCATTTGCCTGGGGCCTTGTAACCAGGGCTGCCACAACAAACAACTGTGCAAGCCTTTGGGAGGCAGAGACGCAAGAGGGCATCAGAGGAGGGAGGGAAGGAAAGAGGCATAGAGGCCAGTGCTGCCTGCGGCACCCCCGGCTATCATTCAAAGCACCCCAGGGTGCCACAGAACACTGGTTGAAAACCACTGGTCTATGTAGCTTAGAATTGCCTACAATGACCAGGAGCAGTTGTCAGGTTTCAGACAGGGCTGCACCCCAGCCCTACTGGGGGATGCTGAGGATTGAACCCAGCATACAAAGTAATATATTACCGCCACAGTATATTTCCCTGCATATTTTCACCTGGGTTTTAAACTAACTAACAAAATCAAAGCAGTTTAAAACACAACAGAACATTCAAAGATCTTGCTACTAAGAAGTGTTATTCTGTGTATGTTAACAGGTTTGGTCTGAAGCTTTCCTTTCTAGGCTAATATGTTTAGAACTGGGAGAATTTGGCTTTTGTCATCAATGGCCGCATCAATGCAAACATTTCTGTCTCCGTCCCTCCCCAAAAGTCAGTTTCAGCTTTATACCGTTAGAAGGCAAATTCAACTTAGAGAATTATTCCAAGAAATGTATTTGCCGATTTCAATATTTATGTGTATGAAACTAGGTAAGGAGGGGGAAAAGTTGCACAGACACAGGTTTCTTTCAGAGATATATCTTCCTAGTTTGAGAGAAAATGGCATATGCTTAACAATGTATATCAGTCAGAAAATCATAGTGCTAATACATGAAAATAGCAACCAGCAGGAATTGCCCAGTTGTTAACTGTTGCTTAATTCTCATTCTTTAACCACACACATTTCTAAAACTATTATGCCCTGAATGAGGCAGAAAGAGCATTCTGCCTTCTCTGAAGTTAACATTGACAGTTATATATATTGACTTTACTGGATTGCCGCATGTATCACATGTATTCTTCTGTATGTCTTCTCAGAAATAAGCCCCATTGAGTCCAATGGGGCTTACTATGTATAGCAGAGATAGGCAATGTGATGCTGCCCAGATGCTGTTAGACCATGTTCAATGGTCAGAGATTATGAGAACTGTAGTCCAATGGCATCTGAAAGTCACCACATTGACTACCCCAGGATATGGGATTGCAGCCTAAGATACTAACTGTAGTTCTCATAAGAGATGCAAGCTGGGGTCCAAAGAGACATTTAGTCTTATGTAAGAGGTGTGAATGCTCCCAGTCAATTTCTTAAAATATTTTTTCTTTGCAGAGCTGACCCATGCCCTTTCAGAAGGAGTTTGCTGTTCAAGGGGTGGGTGGGGGAAGTACTCTAAATCTCATTTGGATTCATGGAACAAATTTTGTATTGCTTTTGATCCTGACACAGAGAAGCAAACATAAAAACATGTTGGCAGAATTTGCATATTCCTGAACATACTTTAGAGACCAACATTTGGTGCTTTTCTATGCACTGATGTGCAAGAGCTCTCCCAAACAATTGCGCACAAACAGTGAGGCGCGCACGGGAACAAATTAGTTCTGCAAAATTCATCCTCTCCTGGAAGTTGGATTTTCCTTATGTGGAACAGGTTCTCTGAGTGAGACTTGGTTTTCTTCTTCAGCATCCTTGATGGTCTTGCTAACAGTCGTTAGGTCTGATGTGTGCTGAATCGAGAGAACTAAACTTTTCATAGAGTTGGATGCACACACAAATACTTCATAGGAATAACTGGTAGGTCTTTTGACCCCATAGACTGAAGAGCACTCCAAATTCTGTACAGCTTCTGTCCTCTGAAAACAAGTGGCTAATTTGATCACATGTGTAGTGCCTATTTAGGAACGGAGTGATGCTATCAATATATATAAAACTGTGTTTGCCGACAGAGTGTTGCTGTCCAGGCAAAACAAATCTAAAGCCCACTTGGCATGTAAAACACATCACCTCAAGTTAACCTTGTTGTTAGCCGCCCTGAGCCCGGCTTCGGCTGGGGAGGGCGGGATATAAATAAAAATTTTATTATTATTATTATTATTATTATTATTATTATTATTATTATTATTAACATGGATGCATTTTCACCTACCCTGAATGATGATAACTTTTCCTATTTTTATGATGTCACTTTATTTTTTAGTATTTTATGTAAAATTGCAGCACTTGGGGACACAATCTGTGTACATTGGGGGGGGGGGAATTAAAATAAGACCCATGTGTATTTTGTATCAACAGGAAGTATTCAAAAAAGTTGGGTTTGCTCTTTAAGTTTGGAGTCTTGACACCATTTTATGTTTTTATAACGAATCGGACAACATGTATTAAACTAGCTGGCACCGGCTACATTGCTTTATTAAATACTTCTGAGTACATATACTTATAAGCACTGCTTACATTTGTGAAGAAATGTATCGATACTGATGGCATAGTTCATGCTTGATATAATCGTAATAAATTTTGCATTTAAAGTGCATAATGTCTGCATGAGAATGACAAACACTTGCAAGCATGTACGAAAAATATTATGACCTACAACTGTGTGAAGAAAACAACTTCTAATTTTCTGACATGGCTGTACAGCTGATCGATTCTGCTTTATTATCCTTGTTAATTTTATTTAAATTGAATTCTGTACAGAGTGAAAGACAGAGTCGGGTGCCATTTTTGAAAAAAAGAATAGAATAGCATAAAACTATGGCGGGCAGTATTCTGTTCTAAATATATTGTTTCCCTACAACCCCCGCTCTAAATATTCGCTTTTTAAAACCACCCCAATGAAACTTTAAGCCAACCGTTTTAGTCAAATAAGGCCAATAGAGAAGATACTTTTTTTAAAAAAAATGCAAAAGTAATTCATAAAATAGTTGTTGCACAAATGACTGAAGGCAACTTTTTAAAACAACAATAAAAAGTGCACTTTCATTTTATGGTAATATTTCACCTATAAAACATGAGGATAACAAGTTTGTATTCATACAAAGGTGTTAATTAATGAAAGACAAACCTTTGCCAATTATTGACACATTCTTCTGTAATCCTGTTAGGTGGGACATTCTAATGAAGTCATAGTTTATTACTAATGATCTGGCTTGATTTCCCCCCTGAAAAAAAAAGACGACTGTGAGAGGGGCGTTGAAATAATTTATTTGCTTGGGTGTATTTTTTTATCACAGCAGGTATGAAGGCAGCATTTTGACTGCCACATTATCTCTGACAAGAAGGGGTATGACCCCAGGAGCAGGGATCGAGAACTGGCTCCTTCACACTTCACTACACACTGCTGTGATCCCACAATTTGGTCATATTATCCCCTGCACCACAAAGCTGGCCACTAATTATGTCTGAAAAAGCATTTGATTGAACCTTAATTTTCAGTAATGGGGCCTGATAGTTGGCAAAGAAAGACAAAGGAGGAATTCCTTTGTCTTTTCTAAACAATAACCGCCTGCCGCCGAAGGATGGCAGAACTCATTAAATGCAACACGCTAAAATATGATCGCATTATTTCCTTCTTCTCCACAAAACAGACTGTCCATCTGCCTAGAAAAGAAAAAAAGCACGTTACACATGCTCTTCCAATGATTTCTTTCCTATCTAGAAGCTTCCTAATTGTCAGGAGATAAATCTTTCACTGTCCTGGCAAACAAGTTTTACCTCAATCTTGCATCCGAGTAAGGAAAGCATCCCTTGAGTAAATAAGGTTCCCTTTTCCAAATTCTCCATTTCTTCTGGCTTGGTAGGAAAATGGTAAAATATTAATATAAACTTTCCCCAAAAGAGATCTACTGAGTGTAACGGCAGTAATGCACAATATTCATATTGCAATGCACAATGGAATGCAAGAAGCAACTTTCTGCAGTTCAGCAAGGATGGACATAATTTGTCTGAAGGCATCGTTGCTTCTGGGGTTTCGTATTGTCTTCAGCCTTCTGAACACATCTTCTTTTAAACAATGTGATTGTAAAAGATTTTGTCCCCCCCCCCCCCCGCAGTGAGTTTGTGATTCTGATGCATTAATATTGATCTGCTGTGATGAAGACCGAGCCTATTTTATCTCAATACAACAATGCAACTCAAGAAACAACTTTTGGCAGTTAAGCGATGGCAGACATAACTTAACCATGTTTTCCATGTTTCACAAGAATGAGGAACAAATAATTGTGTGTATCCATATTAAATTAAAATGAAAGGCATCCAGAACTCTCCTGTTTCCCCTATTCCTAACTATACAACTATAAGTAACTATACAACTATACAAGTCATCTGAAGACAGCCCTGTATTGGGAAGTTTTTAATGTTTGATGTTTAATTATGTTTTTATATGTGTTGGAAGTTGCCCAGACTGGCTGGGGCAACCCAGCCAGATGGGCAAGGTATTATTGTTATTATTATTATTATTATTATTATTATTATTATTATTATTATTATAACATTCATCACTCCACCCCCTGTAATCTTGAATACTCACATTTTGTCCTGCTAGAAATTTTCTTCCACAAATAATTGGTTTTTGAGAACTACCATGCTTGTTATGCAATAATCACAGAGTCAGTTATGTAGCCAAGTAACACATCTTGTTTTGCGGCCTCTCTGCCCATCATCTGATACCACACAGCTTCATGGCAAGTGTAAATCTGAGAGCTCAAAGCTCAGTAGTTCTGCATATGGTTTTCACGAGTAAGGTCCCATGTTCATTCCCAATGACACTCAGCTAATACAGTTAGGGAAAGTCTGTTTCTGGGACTTTGGAGAGCAACTGCTGGCCGGAATTGACAACAATGGGTACATGGTCCAACAATCTGAATCAGCCACCAGGCAGATTTGTAATTTGTGTCATGCAATCTCTTTGGAGAATTCATTGGTTTGGAGAAGCTTCCAGAAGACTAAAACACAATGTTAATGAAACCAATAAAACAATGATGAAGGAGGAAAGAAAGCCCAGCATTAAAAATTCAAGTGAAAGCAAGTAAGCTTAAACATCTCAAGCCAATTCACCAGTGTCAAGAGACCAGGATGGTAGCAGCCAATCCTCAGTGGGAAGGTTTTTCCAAACACAGTCAAAACTCCCTCCCTGGCTTCTGCCCGCCTGATTACTGATAGTGGGAGGTTGCAGAGAAGGGTCTCAGAGGATGGGCATAAATAGTGGGGCAGATTCATGCATTTAAAATGCTGAAAAAGATCATGCTCCGGTTGCTTCAAGACCATAGGCACAGTCGATCTATTAAGGATGGCACTAGGGATGAGGATGAAAGGCAATTCTGTTTGAATTTAAAGGTGAATCTGTCTAATTTGTACTTTCTGAAACAATAGCCAAACCAAAACACGGCCATTCTTTGAAATCCACAATTCTCTGAATACTGAATTTTGCAATGCAATTCTCCAGCAAGAAAAAGGTTTAAAGATGCACATCGTAAGGTAAAGTGTGCATAAAAAACCATAGATTAGTGAAGAGAAGATACAAAAATAATCCTATGAAGCAAAATATAAATATTAGGGGAAATATGCTCTGCAAAAATGTGTATATTAGGCAGCACTGGGTACCACATTTGTATCTCCTGGGAGAATTTTGCACGAAAATGCTGCTGAATTTTCAAGAGGAATTTTTAAAGGAGCATTTGCAAACTGATGTGGAAATGTAGAGAATTGAAGAGTGGAAAAATGAGGAACCAAAATAGACAGACACAGCTCTGTTCATCCCACTTAATCTTGTCCGGAATTCCCACTCAGGTTTCATGGAAATGGACTATCCATTCTCGCCTCCATTCAACTTATTTTAAGAAATGCTGCTTCTTTCACATTCTTTTGCGGAAAAGAACAAACACATGATTTCCTGAAAAGATCCATAGCCTTAAGTTTTCACTTCTTTATACCACTCCATCCCACAACCTCTTCCTTATAAAAAAACACACCACTTTTTAGAACAAAATAATAGCAATGCACATTAAATGGGGCATGATCCAGTTAAAGCAGGATCCCTCAGTTGTGTCCCCATTGATCTCAGTGGGAGAGTTGAGTATGTGGGGTGTGTAACTTGGACTGGTTTGTGCACCTCATTAGCTACATCCTGGAGAGCCTTTAAAATATTATAATTCACAAAGATACAATTGGCTGGGATTTAGGGTTGTTTTTTTTTAATGCATCCAGAATGAGCACTCATCACTTAGTGCCAGGAGGGCTGCCATAAGATGCAGATTGCAAAAGGAAGCAACTATTTGGCAACATAACTTACGTTCTCTACGGAATGGATTCTCACATGTTTGGGTATCCTGTAGCTGGCTGGATAATTATTTGTCCCATTCTAACATCTATGCATCTGATCTCTTGCATTTTCTTTAAATGATTAAAAATATATAAGTTTTAAAAGTCCTAATGGTACACAGGGAAAAAAGCAACTGGTTATATTTTCTACATATTTGTCTTACTCGTTTTCGTTATCAGGTTGAGGGAGATAGGCAGTCTTCTGAACCACCAAGAATCAGGAAGAAAACTGGTGAAGTTCAAGGACTTATAACAGCATATGTTAATAGCTTTGGTTTTACAATGCAATTTATTTTAAAAAAATTGTTTGTTTGTTTAGAAGATTTCAAGTAATTTTGTATAAAACCAGGACTCTTAAATTGTTTCTGCCTGATTTTTGAGGAGGGGAAAAAACCCCCAAACACCTTAGCATCTTTCTCTCTCCCCAGAAGACAAACACAGTTAGGAAAAATTAGTTAGCATGCAGCTGATCACAGTGTTGAAAAACTGGTTCAGTAAAATCTGATGCAAACCATTTAAATACCATTGGCCTCTTTGACACTTTTGTCAGAAAGCTACTTGCATGTAAAAATTATACCTCTTAAAGAATTCATATTATTTGTTTGCTTGATTATAGTTTCAGATATATATAACTTCAAAAATAATGGCATCAACAGATTATCCTATAATGCAGTATGTGCACTAATAGGTATTGGATTACCATTGTGTGTACATGTATTAACTGGGCAAGAGCAAGAGAAGAGAAAGTATTGTATATTCAAATAGCTGCATTAGAAACACTGTATCTTTCGTTTCAACTATCCCCACCTTGCAGTATTAGAGTTCAAATTTTCCAGCATTTAGAGATGTAAATATATTAAACAATACATGTGTTTGTGCAAAGCCTTTTCTTATGAGCAGCTTTTAATCAGTTTCATGCTGAGTGAAGGAAAATTGCAAAACTATGCATTAAAAGAAGATTTAGCCAAAGTTATTTCTGCAGTATCAACTGCATTCTAATTCACTGCTTCTTTCTTTTGCTTTCAGTGATAATGTACGTAATCTTCTCGCAACATTCATGAGGAAAGTTTGATGTGGATTTACACTAGTGGAGCTACATTACAATGGGTAGATTTAAGGTATTATAAAATGAGTTTGTGGATTTGTTACAGAGGTATGAAACCCCTAAGACATAGGCAGATAGGTTTTTCCAACATATGGCAACCGTTCTGATTATAAAACAAAACTGTGTTAAGTCAAAGTACCTGATTACAATTCGCTAGTGCAATGTAGCTGTGATAGCCAGGCTTATATTTAATACCCCAGAAACAATATCATTTATTTTTCTGTCTCTTCTTATCCTTTAGTTATTGGGTATGTGGGCTTTGAAACCTTAAACAAAAAGGATAAATCCAAATTATAGAAAACATCAAAGTGTAGACAAATCACATTATGCCACACAATCCTAACCAAGATAGGGGGAAAATATGTAGTTATATTGATAGATATAAGATATATAGACAGATATCTTGCTGTTAAGAGAACAATTTAGTTGCTGTAATTAGAAATCTTGTAGGAGCCACACATTTATATGTTTTGTTTTTAATGTTGATTTCCCAGCTTTTAATAAACCATGTGATTAAAAACATTTCCTCAGATGTTGACCTGTCATGAAAGACGGCTTAATAAACTCTGAGGCTGACAATATAATGGTTTAAATAATAATAAAAAATAAATAAAAACAACACTGTATCTGTAATTTCATGATAATCTTGTGATGGAATAAATCCATTTTTATCAAAGAAGCTCTGTAAAAGATGTTGGAAGGCACGTGCAGTAGGTGCATATTTGTAATGGCCGCGATTAAGGCAACAACGTCCACTTCTAACGAGCAACATGTTGTGTGACATATTAAATGAACGAGCTGTTAAGAGAGAGACATGTATGCACCTTGGATTCAGAAGTATCAAATAACGAGATAATTTATCCCCGTTCCGAGTTAAAGCCATGCTTGCTTGCGTTGGCCTCTAGTTCCCAGGCACTGCGATCTTATTAACAAGACTTTAATTCTAGTAGTGACAGGCCAAAGTGTTGCACTCTAATGAACTGTCTTCTCCTTGCAGAAAATCTGGTGGTAACGTATGATGTTAGTTACAATAATGATAATCTTTAGTATTTTCTAGCTTGTCAGAACCTGCATAGGCAACAACAATGAGTCTTTTACTAAAACTCCACCTCATCAAAGTAACTTAATTAGCAATTCAACTCCTTATTTTTGTTTTGGATTCCCCTCTGGCTACTAATTAAAGCTTAATCGAAACTGCTGAACTGAGGTTGTAAAGAATTCATTAATATTAAAATTAGCCCCAACAATTTTTTTGGGCTGGTGCAATTTGTATTTGTTACTGTCAAGGGTTTAAAACTCAGTCAAATGGCTTTGGAAAGCAGTACCAGAATTCTGTTGTATATTCATATCAGGAGCTGAGCAAATATGATGAATGCCAATGGTTGAAAGCACATTTCATGTTCTGAGCCAGACTCCACTTACATCACGGGTGTCATTGTTTAATAAAAATAGACATAATAACATTCTGCTTGCCCCCACCCCCAAAATCTTCCACATTTTCTTTATCCTCCTCAGTGCTTTTGTACTTTGAATAAAAGTGAATAAAAGGGCTATGTGAAAATCAAAAGAAAGGCAATGATTTATTTTATATATTGTCTTGACAAGAATAATATGTTTGAAAAATGACCAGATTTAGCACTTCACTTTGATTTTTCCACTTTTCTTAACATCAAAGATTATTCCAGCTGCAATAATAGTGATTTTCAAGACTTACATCAGCAGAAGCTAGATCCTTTTGCTAAGCACATAGCTGGTTGGTAACATCTCTCATCAGAATCTTTTTAAAAGTAAAATACTACTTTTGAAAGGCATGTCAGTATGTGATGCTGTATAAATACATTCCTTTCTGAAATAGTGTTGATTCTGTGTAATGAGTTTAAATTGTGTTTTTTTAATTAAATTGCTTTCGTTCACAATAAGACATTCTTTTTTAATATATATCTGAGACCTGTTCAGTCCTCTCCACAAGAAGAAGGAACAGTTCAACTGAGTTTATTAATTTGAAAAAAAAAATTCCACAAGAATGTAAATAAGGAAAGCAACCTTTTTATAGAAGATTAAAATAATTTTCATAATTTGAGTTCACTTCATTTTAACTTTTAGATTTGATTTTTTTTTCCAGAGCATGTATATTTATTTTACCCTACAGGAATTTTTTTTCAAGTATGTTGGTAGGAAACAAACTTGTTAAGACTAAAATATACAGCAACCGGTACCATTTATCATATTTTATTAAATATAAAGATTACCATACATTTGAAGCTAAACTTTTAAAAAATATACAGAAAAATTACATATGCATCTAGGCTTCATTTAAATAACATTTATGACAAAACAATCATGCGCACATTTAAAAAATCAACACATGTCCATTTTTTACTCACTGACTAAATCAACAATGGCATACAAGGCACACAATTTAAAATCTTGGTGACAATTTCCGTGAAGTTATTCAAATACAATTTGACTTCTGACAAGAGGATGTAATTTATAAAACAGAACATGCCTATCAGTGGGACCCAAATTTGCATAATGAGGATACTTTCATTTCTGCAAGCACAGTTTCTGACATCCCAACTTGGAGCCCTGGAAGATTCGAGTGGAAAATGTCAATATACATAAGTAGAAAAATGATGAATAAAATACCCGTAACATTTATCTGATTTGAACAAACAAAATAAATCTTGGTTTTCATTTTTTTTTAAAAAAATAATAATAATTAGTTATTATTTTCCCCAAACTACAACAAAGTGCTTCTTAAACATCGCAAGGCTTGGCATTGCCTCTAGCTGCAATCATCCTTGCAAAAGCAGAGAGACGGTTTGAGGTTCTCAATACTTGACAAACTCAGTGTTGCGACATTAATGTTATGCATTTTTAATCACTGTTTTGATTTAATTCTTTTCTGCACTTCCTATAAATACACAGCATGGGAACAATAGCCTGAAAAAAATTGCCTTACTAATTCCCCCTTGACCCACCCCCCTCCCTATTTTGTTAACTTGGCCATCTGGGTGAAACCAGAAGTTATAATTGTATCTGATAAGAAGGAGTTGCGGCAGATATCTAGCGCCCCCCCCCCCCAATCTTTTCATGTAAGGTAAAGTTATATTCCCAAAGTTGTTGGAAAAATCATTTCATTGCTTCCATTTCCCTCCCCTTCTTAAAAAACACACTATCAGATCACCATTGATGATATTTCTCTTTGTGAACTGAGCCAAAGCTTTTTAAAAAAGACAGGGTAAGTCTGAGGGAAAGGAGGAAAGGAGAAATATTGTTGGAAATATTACGCTTTCTAAACCATTTTCTTTTTTAAAAAGAAAACCCTACGCACACAAGAAATAACATCATAACATTTTCCTCGATTCTACGTGTTTTTTCTTTATAAAACGCAAATCTCAAACCAACTGATCTACGTTCCATTTGACAGTATATTTTAGAAGCAAAATTTTCTCTTACCTAAAGCATTTCTAAAGAAGTTTTCACCTTATTATCTATATACTGTATTTGAAAATAAAGAATAAGATAACAACTAATTCTACAAGCATTTTAAATGAAGGCTGATAGAGAAAATTGTCTTTTCCCTCAAAACTATACAAGCAATATAACTACTTGGTACAGGCTCACTTGATTTAAATGCACATTAAAAGATATGGTCAATTAATGGAGAAAGCCTGTTTACTCAGAAGTAAGCCCCCATGGAATTGATTCAGACTTACTCCCTAGTAAGTCAGTGTCATCTACTGAGAAGCAAGTCCTATTTAATTCAATGGGGCTTGCTCCTGAGTAAATGAGTTAGGATGGGGGGGTGAGGGAGAACAGATGGGGGAAGCATGTGGTCATGTGGGGAGTAGAAAAGGAGAGGAAACCCCATTGTACACACAGAAGACCTTGGACTAATGGGGCAACTTTGGTGGATGCAACACGCAGTCCTCAAAAACAAGAATTCAAGGCTTAGATGGTTTAAAAAGTCATCTCCATAAGGACACACACAGCTGCTCTCCATCGTTCATCATTAATTCTACTGTAATTATGATAGCTAAGTTATGTGGAGGATTCTTATTGGATAAAGGTAAAGGTAAAGGGAACCCTGACCATTAGGTCCAATCGTGGCCGACTCTGGGGTTGCGGCGCTCATCTCGCTTTATTGGCTGAGGGAGCCAGCGTACAGCTTCCAGGTCATGTGGACAACATGACTAAGCCGCTTCTGGCGAACCAGAGCAGCGCACGGAAACACCGTTTACCTTCCTGCCGGAGCGGTACCTATTTATCTACTTGCACTTTGACATGCTTTCGAACTGCTAGGTTGGCAGGAGCAGGGACTGAGCAATGGGAGCTCACCCCGTCGTGGGGGTTCAAACCGTCGACCATCTGATTGGCAAGCCCTAGGCTCTGTGGTTTAACCCACAGTGCCACCCGCATCCCGTCTTATTGGATAGCAGAGTATAATTATTTTGCTGGCACCATGGCAGCATAAACACTCATTGTTTAGTGTGGACGATGACTGGTGTGTGTGTCCCCAGATTCAAATCCTTCTTCTCTCCCTCTCAATCTACCTTGGCCCACAGGGATGTTACAAGGATAAAATGGAGGCAGGGCATGATTTATGTAGCCCTGAGCTCCTTGGATGAAGGGCAGGGTGGAACTTATAGGGCTATTCCCCCCACCCCTACAATTTGGTCCCAATTTGGGGGGCCCTCATTCTTCTGCTCTGGGTCAAACTAGGGGTCACCCGCTCTACCCTAGATCCTGTCCTGAATTAGTTTGGGGGCTTTGCTAATGTTTAATTATGGTTTTTTAAGCAACGAATGAAACAGTTGGCAGGGGAGGGGAGAAGTTGCTGCATCTCTTCAAACACACGCACACCAAGAGCAGAGGGGTCAATTCTTTGGGGTGTTCCTTCACAAGTGTTTTTTCTGCAGGGAAGCTGCTTTCAAAGGAGCACCTTGCAGGATTGATGTCTCCACTGAACAGCTGTTGCACCGCAGCATCAATCCTGCAGGGGGCTGTTTCAGCAATGGGCCATCAGTTGGAAGGGGAATCTGGCCGCGTTGGGCTCATACCTGAAGGAGCGTCTCCACCCCCATCGTTCTGCCCGGACACTGAGGTCCAGCGCCGAGGACCTTCTGGCGTTCCCTCACTGTGAGAAGCCAAGTTACAGGGAACCAGGCAGAGGGCCTTCTCAGTAGTGGCACCTGCCCTGTGGAACGCCTTCCCACCAGTTGTCAAAGAGAAGAACAACTACCAGACTTTTAGAAGATGTCTGAAGGTAGCCCTGTTTAGGGAAGCTTTTGATGTTTAACAGATCACTGTATTTCAATATTTTGTTGGAAGCCACCCAGAGTGGCTGGGGAAGCCCAGCCAAATGGGCGGGGTATAAATAATAACAACTTCTTCTTCTTCTTCTTCTTCTTCTTCTTCTTCTTCTTCTTCTTCTTCTTCTTCTTCTTCTGTCTTATGGAAACATACATACAAAAAACAATAGAACCATAGAATTGTTGAGTTGGAAGGGACCACAATGCAAGAATGTTCTGCCCAACATGGGACTCAGACTCATGACCCTGCTCTACCAACTAAGCTACCTAACACAAAATATGTTTTGCATTGGCTGGGAACTGAACCCGTGCCTCCTGCGTGGCGGGCGAGAATTCTACCATAGAACTACCAATGCATACATACATCGTTTTAACTGTATGCTGCCTTCCCATAGTTAGAACGCTGCTCATGACGATCACAACCAAAGTAGTCCTAAACAATAAATAAAAACATCAAAAAGTACACTACCAAATGAAGCAATTTCCACATAAATGATAATAAGATCTAAATCAAAGGTACAAAATATTAATATTGAAAGAGCAACAACCCCCTGAAGCTCTTCAAAAAGGTGGTGGTGAAATCGTTTCTGCACTAACTGTCTCATGCGATACCTGAAGCAAAAAGAAGATTTCAAAATTTCAAAATTGATCATTATTATTATCTATGATTCTCCCACTAATGAAAGGAAGGGGATGCCCTGACATGCAATCCTGAGTACAGTGGTACCTCGGGTTACATACGCTTCAGGTTACATATGCTTCAGGTTACAGACTCTGCTAACCCATAAATAGTGCTTCAGGTTAAGAACTTTGCTTCAGGATGAGAACAGAAATCGTGCGGCGGCAGCGCGGCGGCAGCAGGAGGCCCTATTAGCTAAAGTGGTGCTTCAGGTTAAGAACAGTTTCAGGTTAAGAACGGACCTCCAGAACGAATTAAGTACTTAACCTGAGGTATCATTGTACTTGGGATGAGTATCTGCAATAACAATAGACAAGCTTGCGCTTTAAGTACAGAAGATGAGGTCCTATTGGCCATCCCTTTGCAGTATGAAATATGTGGTGTAGAGCAGGGGTCGACAAATTTTTTTAGCCGCAGGCCGGTCCACTGTCCCTCAGGGCTGGAGAATTGGCACCGGGGGGGGGGCTGGAAGAAGAGGCGAGGGGGCAAGTAGTCCTCCTCCCCAGCCCCAGTTGCTGCCCTTATCTCCCAGGGACTGCTGCCACCACCACTGCTGCCGCCGCCGCTTCTCGTGAGTAGGCAGAGCAAGCTCGTCCACTCTGCTCTCTGGCCTACAGGAGCACCAGGGCGGCGGCGGCAACGGGAGGAAGAGGCTGAGCAGCGGCGGCTCTGCTAATCAAATGCCACACCTGGTTTATCTCAGCAAGGACGTTTCTGCCAATCAAAAGCCGCTGAGGTAAACCAGGTGCGCTTTTGAGTGGCCTCTTCTTCCCCTCGTCACTGATGGGACTCTCAGCTTTGTGGCGGGTTCTGGCTTCGCAGCGCTAGCAGGATTTAGGACCCAGGTGGGCCTAATCCGGCCCGGGGGCCTTAGTTTGCCGACCCCTGGTGTAGAGTCCCAGGAAAAAAGCCTTTTTTCCCTCAGTGGCAGCTCCTTGTATGTGGAGCTCCTTCCCTACTGAGGTGTTCATTTAGGTGGTTCATTACAACGAATCCTTTTTTGGTAGCCATTTGCAGTAGGAGTTACCTAGTTGCTGCTGCGGCTGTAGTAATTGGTGTTCAGTGGCTTTTAAAGAATGGTGCCATTTTGATGGATTTTATGTATTTAAACCATTTTGTTGTGAACAGCCCTGTGGCTTATGCAAAGAGTGGTATTTTAAATCACCTAAATAGAGAAACAGATATATAAATTAAATGTCAGGTTTAAAGAAATATCCTAGAAGGGCACTTCTAGGATTGTGCATCATATTCTTTGTTGTTGTTGTAGTTGTTGTTTAATTCACACGATTTTTTTCATTTTTTAAGGGCATACATTTTAAGGGCATACATTTATAATGGAGAAGTGCATGTGCTTATTTTAAGAACTGGAAAAAAATGCTGTAATATTTCTATTTTGGTCTCAGTTTCTTGCATGAAGAAGGGGTTGTTATTTTCTGGTCATCTGCAAGTTTTACAAGGAAGTATTATATTACCATCATTAGACCACAGAGAAGAGAGAGAGAGAGAGAGAGAGAGAGAGAGAGAGAGAGAGAGACTCCAGTGGTTCCATTGATTTGTTAATCATTAAAAGAGTTGTCAAGGATCGTTAATTATTCAATAACTAATAATTAATTTGGGACAAATGATCTGAGGCTCTGGGGTCTATTTCCCCCCCTTGACTCAAAGACAGAGTGAAATCTGCTTTTTCTTAAAAAAAAGAAAGAAAAAATAATAATAACATGCTACATGTCACTTAATATTCCTTTTCATTTTGCATCAGAGGACGTTTTAAACAACCTAATTAAATGTTGTAAAACTTCTAAGGCAAACCTATCATTAACAGAAAACTTAAATACCGAGTAAATGGAATTCCTGCCGTCTTTTTAACCTTTTGTCTTAACTGACAACTAGCTAGCAATCAAATGTGAAAACACTTTTTAAGAAAAGTCTATAAATTTATTATTATTCCCCATAGGTTTTCTAAGGGTAAATGCAAGCTTTCACATCTACGGGGTTTTCATGGCATTATTAACAGTCGAAGGCTTGCCAACCTGCTCTGTTAAATGCCATTGACTTAAAAGGTACAGCCTTGAAGCATTAACAGAACATTACAATAATATAATGGTCATTTCACATTGTCAATAGCTTCGCTTGCTTTAACTTTTGTCGCATGACCGTGTCAGTATATTCTGAGCATAGAAGCGAGGATCCAAAGGACCGCTCAGCTAATTCCACATGCCCAGATGGGCTTTTCAAACAGCAATGCCCCATGCTGCATGGCAAACTGTTTTTGAAAGAGCGAAGAAAGCGGCTCTCATGGCATGGCTGTTTGTTGTTCAAAGTAAAAGAAAAACAAGACTCCACTGGCTGCATGCAAGCCTAGGGGTGCTCTGCAGCAGTAACAGGTTGAGTTTAGAGTCAGTCGCTTCCATGATTGAGCTAGAGAGAGACAGGAGTTTCAAAAGGGCACCTAGAAAACTGAAAGGAACTGCTGAGTGAACCACAATGGCTGGAGCTATTTGTTAAAAAGTATTCCTTGTAAGGGGACGCGGGTGGCACTGTGGGTTAAACCACAGAGCCTAGGACTTGCCAATCAGAAGGTCGGTGGTTCAAACCCCTGCGACGGGGTGAGCTCCCGTTGCTTGGTCCCTGCTCCTGCCAACCTAGCAGTTTGAGAGCACATCAAAGTGCAAGTAGATAAATAGGTACCACTCTGGCGGGAAGGTAAACGGTGTTTCCGTGCACTGCTCTGGTTCACCAGAAGCGGCTTTGTCATACTGGCCACATGACCCGGAAGCTGTACGCCGGCTCCCTCGGCCGGTTAAGCGAGATGAGCGTCGCAACCCCAGAGTCAGTCATGAGTGGACCTAATGGTCAGGGGTCCCTTTACCTTTATTCCTTGTAAGTGTTTGTACTTAAATATTTGAAAATTATTGAAGGCAAGAGCAAATTTCGGTGCCGTTCCAGTGGGCATTTTACAAATCATCTCGCTGGGGGTCTGCTATGCAGCCTCCCTGGGCACCCACACATCCGTTCCATCTCTGAGGAAGACGTCATGAGGTAACTTTTTCAGATCAGGAAATGTGGGCAGGCAGGGAGGCTGTATGTAGAGAGCTGGAAAAGGTGCTTACAGGAAAGAAACACTCATACAGCATTCTCAATGGTAAGGTATGGTAAAAATTAAAAGGTGACTATAGGGAGTGGCACTCATCTAGCTTCAGGCCGAGGGATCCGGTGTTTGTCCACAGACAGCTTTCCATGTCATGGGGCCAGCATGACTAAACTGCTTCTGGCGCAATGGAACACCATGATGGAAACCAGAGCACATGGAAATGCCGTTTACCTTCCCGCCGAAGCAGTACCTATTTATCTACTTGCACTGGTGTGCTTTCAAACTGCTAGGTTGGCAGGAGCACGGACAGAGCAACGGGAGCTCACTCTGTCATGTGGTTTCGAACCGCCAGCCTTCTGATCGGCAAGCCCAAGAGGCTCAGTGGTTTAATCCCATTCCCTCCATGGTAAGGTAAGCACCCACTGAAATTCTCAAGTGCCATGAGAATGAGGCAGGCTTCTCAGAGGAAGAGAAGTTTTGAGAAACTGGTGGACGGATTTCAGAACAGCATTCCTTAAAAATGCTTATATTTTAAATGGATCATGCCCACTGAAAATAAATAAAAATACAATAGATGTTAAGTATAAAAAAATCACATGAATGCAATGTAATTCTATACAGCAATTCTTCCCAATTCTATACTCATATAAATGGTTGTGTGACTGCAGTTGAAATCATTTTTTCTTCCTCTCTCTGCTTACCTTTTACAGGGGCGTGTACTTATTTGAGGTGGGATTCAAACAGCTACTTCTCATAATTGTCAGCCTGCTTAAATATAAATACTTACGGAAGAAAAAAGACTAGCTTCGAACAAAACAAAGAATAAGTTGCACCAGGGTAGTTGGCTCAGTTACCTTCTGAAGTCTCGTTTACCTCTCTCCCGTAGCTCAGTTTCTTCCAACACGTTTTTGTTTATGCTTTCTGCCCGGATTTATAATTTCCTAGAATTGTAACTGAAACCAGTTTCCCAATTTGCTGCTCTTTTTCTATCCAACATTATGAAATCATATATTTTCAAGTGAATGGAGATGTGACTTTGGGACTTAGGAGCTATTAGGTGAGTCTCATCCACCTTGTGAAGTGATGGTTTAAAATTTTAACTATCTACATTGCAGGGGGTTTAACTAGATGGGACCCCCTTCCAGCCCTAAAATTCTACACCAGAGAAGTTAACCAGTCTCTAATTCTAAGTGAATTTTCAAGCAAGGGGAAGAGAAAATACACCAACTGAGCTCTCCACAATTGTACAATATCCATCCTTGTGACTGGGTGGTATAAATACCTCTTACATCTACAGGTGTACCTGGAGTACATGTGATACCTTGCAGCTACAGGGGACGGGGGAGTTCTTGCCATATGCTTTTGCTATGAAAGCAGTTCTAGTGATTCTCCAAGAGGTTGCTCTGAAATGTGACTTCTGTGTCAGGTCTAATTGAACATGCCGCATGTGGTCACCAGAGGTCAGTATTAGCACAGAGAGAGTGGGGCCCAATGTCAGAAAGCAGGGCATAAGGTCCTATACTTACTTGAATTCCCCCCACCCTGTGAAATATATTTTTCATAAAATGATTCTTTTTTCTTAAGGTGGGAGTAATTGACGTGATTGCTGAGAGTCCAGGGGATGCAGGAGGAACAGAACACTGAAAAGCAACAAGGAACAATTTACACATGATTGTACATTACTTAATTTCTCAATACATGTTTGAATGTGAGAAGCGATTTCACGAAAAGGTATCGTGTTTGAATGAATACGCCTTTAACTGAACCAGTCATCAAATCATGAACTTGTCTATAGATAGAAGTTCAATTCTTCCTGTGAGAGATTTGGCACACCAGATGAAACTCACATTGCCTGTCAAAATTATGTGGACTCCTACACTGTCAAAATCTTTAATTACATCTGCACAGAAGGGTAGAAGGAGATGAAGTTATAATGTGAACCACCTTAAAAGCTGGACAATGTAATAAATCAGTTACAGGGCCAAAGTTACAATTGATTACTGATTCTATCCAATGTTACGATGCTGGAATGAAAACTGATACTTTCAAGTTCAGTGCTTTTTCTTTTCTTTTTTTTAAAGAAAGGTAGTGTGGCTTTTGGGAGTAGGAGCTATCAGATGAGCCTTATCTACCTTGTGAAGTGATGGTTTAAATTTTCATCTATCTACATTGCAGGGGTTTGGACTAGATGACTCTTGATGACTGCAGTAAATGTTTTGGTTGAGTTTGGAAAATTAGAAATGCTCCCTATCTAAAGCTAATGAGTGATCCCATAAAGTGCCACCCTGGGCTTCTTTGGGAGGAAATGCAGGATATATATTTAATAAATAAAAAGAAATGAATGAAGTGGGTGCCTTCAAGGCGTTGACATATTGAACCCAAAACTAAAATGGATTTTCCACTCTGTTGCATGCTAGCATATTGGGGCACCCTCCACAAATTGAAATGACAGTTCAGGACAAAAGCATGGTCTCTTTCACTTGGCTTAATAACTCTTGCTCCTCCAGGATGTTAGAATGTAACTCTTATATCATATACTGCTTCACTGACCTTCTTAAAAATACATCTGTCTCTTAATGTGCTTACTTCACATTCCTATGGAAATCTACTCAGAAGTAAGCTCCATTGACTTGAACGACATCTATTCCCAGGTTAAACAAGAAGTTTAGTACCTCTAGTCAAAATTTTCTATACACATGATAGGTGAAATATTTAAAATCAAAAGAGGGGAAGTCTCGTTTCATGTGACAATGACTCGTGTGTGTGTGTGTGTGTGTGTGTGTGTGTGTGTGTATGGCATAAATGAAATGGTTAGACCTGTTTTTAAAGGGGAATATTTAAATAATCTACAATAAATTGTAAACATGATATTAGTCTTCAGGATGCAAGACCTATCTTGCTGTTCCTCTTTATGGACTTGTAATTTACACAGTTGTAATTGTTATATAAAAGATACAGATAAGCAATTTCCACTTCTCAGGTGATAGAAAGGGTGTATTCTGAGATGGCCGGACAACAGATTTCTAGATTCCAGAAACTTGCAGGAACAATTCTTTCCTCTTTTAAAGAAATATATACCTAATCCTACCTGAGTGTTGAGATTTTATCTAACTGTATCAGCTGCTTCAGGTTCACCTGAAGGCAAAGTCTGTATTGTTCTGAGAAGGGGGGAAATGATGCCATTCAAAATGAGTTTTAAGCTTTGAGTTTCAAGATTCAAAACGAACTGGACAAGCTGAAACAGCAGGCCAAAACCAACAAGATGAACTTCAACAGAGACAAATACACTATAGCCAACCCTACCAACCCCTCCAATTTGCTTTATACTTCACCTAAACCTCCATCCCCTCACAGAGCTTTCAAGCCAGCTGGATAGCTTAGTTGGTTACAGTGTGGTGCTGATTATGCCAAGGTCGCAGGTTCGATTCCCATATGAAACAGCTGCATCTTTCAGCATTGCAGGGGATTGGACTAGATGATCCTCCATGTCCCTTCCAACTCTACAATAGTTCTTAGCCCCGCATCCTCGCAGCTCCTCTGTGTTCTCCATCCCTGTTTTAGTCAAACCTCTGCAGTTTTGTAAACCCAACCTTCTCTTTTGCTCCTCCCTCCTGCCCAGACTTCATGCAAATGCAGAAATGTGTTGTTGTTGTTGTTGTTGTCCATGGGACTCTCGAGAGTCTCCTCCAGCACCATAATTCAAAAGCATCAATTCTTCGGCGATCAGCCTTCTTTATGGTCCAGCTCTCACTTCCATACATCACTACTGGGAAAACCATAGCTTTAACTATACGGACCTTTGTCGGCAAGGTGAGGTCTTTGCTTTTTAAGATGCTGTCTAGGTTTGTCATTGCTTTTCTCCCAAGAAGCAGGTGTCATTCAAGCCCCTTTGCCACGGCAAGGCCGTGATCCATGAAGGAGAGAAATATGTTACAGCACTGCAAATTCTCCAAAGGGGGCATGTCCTATGACAGCCTGACATAGTCAGCATATAGAGTAGGGGAGACCTGGCTTAGCAGCACTGCATGCAGAAAGTTTCTAGGTGTTTTTTGTAGATCACAGGTTGATCAGCGTGTGCCAGCCCTATGATGTAGTGGCTGAAAGGTTAATACAACCAGGGGCTGGTGCAACACATTGTGCCACCTAAGTCAGGCTGCTGCCACTGCTTCCTCCTCCTGTTCTCCCTTTGTGGTGGGAAGTGGTGGGCCCTTGTTCACGGGAGATGTTTAAGCAGACTCTGGGTGGTTATCATTCAGGCATGCTGTAGCTGCAAGATTCCTGTCTTCCTGACAATGCATTTGGACTGGATGATTGAAAAGATCCCTTCAAACTCTAAAACTCTATAATTCTACACATAATTTCAGACAATAGCATAGCGGATATTTTTCAAACGCTATAGCCCATCAAATTAGGATGGATTCTGCTTCCCATTGCAAATGACAAATTGATTTCAGCAACAAGTGAATATCAGGTCATTCAAGATAACAACTAATCAGGAATATATAGCAGCCACGTTATCTTGACGTATGATCAGAAAAATAATTCCATGTATTATTTGCAGGATATCCTCTTTCATCTCAGGCAGATCAAATATATGTGTGTCACAAATCCATTGCAAAGTAAGCAAGCACGCTTTTACTTATTTCTATTTATTGCTCACTTTGTTTTTGGCATTTCGTTATATATATATATAGATGACCCATCACGCTGTGCTCAAGCTGTGTGGCATCTGCAGACATGTTTTCCAGAGAACCTTAATTATTCATACCCCCCCAACATTTAGCAGAGGAAAATAGGTGCAATTGGTGTATGTTTTGAGGGAAAGGGGCTTGTAATGAGACTGCGGTATCTCTATTTTGCATATTTATTTATTGAATTTAGAGGCTGACCTTCCAGAGCAGCAAATAACAAGTGATAGATAAAACAATAAAAACAATTCCAGTGCAGAAAAAATACTGGGAGAGATCTCAGCTTAAAAGGCTTGTTGAAAGAGGAAGGTCCTTAGTAGATGCCAGAATGATAGCAGAGATGGCACCTGTCTAATGTTCAAAGGGAGGGGATTCAACAGAGTAGGTGCCACAACACCAAAGGTCCACTTCTTACCTTGTGTGGTACAGCCTTCCTGATAAGATGGTCTCATCCCTTACACACCCAACCTTTCAAATGAGTGTACTACTCTATAGATCTTGGGCCATGCTGCCACCAGATAATCTTTTAAATATTAGCTTTAGAATACACTTCCCTTAGAACTTTAGAAAACAAATCTCCATGCAATGTCATGAGTGTATGTATTTTGCTAAAATGTTCACAGCTTCAGAAGTCAATACAAATTGAAAACAGAGTTACCATGTAAGGAACAGTTCTCATATTCTGAGAAAAAGGCATTTGCCACTTCAAGGAGACTACCCTACACTGTTCCAGTCATGTTAGAAGTCAGGTTGGCTCAATATCCACTCCCTACTTTCACAGATGCATTCATTTCACTGGAAGTGAAACGGAGGAATACTGTTGACTTCCAGGGGAGAAGCTGAACTACTTCCGGGTGGCTTAGCTACCCTCAACTGCCTGGTACCATTCACTTCTAAATTTGGGTCAAAATGCCCATTGGAACAGAGCAACACTACATTATGATGCATGGTGCTGGGCTTGAAGCGACAGCACCAGGCATTTTTGTTGTGAAAAGGAAGACAAATATTGACCAACCCAACCAAAATGTTAGAATACTCAAGTTACAAAGGAAGGGACCATGAGAGTTGATTCATTCCCAGTGGGCAAAGAAGGAACCACACCATTTGATCTCATTTCATATGTTACCAAAGGACCTTGATGAATGACAATACAGGATCAGTTTTAAGCCTAACAAATAAGGATGGGAGAATCCTACATGATTTGTTCCATACCATTTTCGGAAACTGTGTTTTCCAACCACCTTCACTGACACGCTGAACATTTCTTTTAAGCTCTGTGGAAAATATATCTTAATACTGATTAGTGAAACTTCAACTCCCCTGTGGAATGAAGTGTAATATTGACATACAAATAATATAATTACATGTAACGTATGCATAATAACATTATATTAATTAAATGTAAACTTGTAACACTATATGGTCCCAAGAGTGAACTTCTTAATATAACTGAAGACATCATTGCTCCTCGTCCTGTGGTCACCTTTTCTTTTTCTAAAATAGGCAATTGCCATGAAGTTGAAAAGTATTTGCTACCATTAAAAAAATGGGCTAAATATGTATGATGCAAATATATATAATTTAAGTTTGTAAAAGCACAGAAAATAATTATTTGCAAATCATTTGCTTTCTTTTACATTATTGGCACATGCTTTGCTCTTGAGGCTGATGTCAACTGTGATACGAATAGCCTGACTTTGCTGCTGTAATTAGAAGGAAGGTAAGAAGTTGGGATGGTGCTCAGATTCTCTGAGCAGTATCAGGGCAGGTGGTGCAGCCCATCTTCAATATGTTGCCCTGCTCAGTTCTGTTTCCAGGCCCCACCAGTGTCACCCCATACTAGAATAATAAGAGCTGTATTTTGGTACTTTGGCAAAAAAAGGCACTACCAGCACAACAGCATTAAGCTTTACTTGGTTGGGAAGGCAGGGACCTTCTCGCCTCATTGGAGCAAGACCTGCTGGGAAGAGTGGCTGTGATCACTAGCCCTGAGCTGTTTTGTTTCTTTGAAGAAAGAGTTAACCTCGCTGACGCTTTCTGATTTGTTGCTGACCTGCTCCCGACTCCTGCCTTGACATGTGTACACCGAATACTGACAGCTGCCAACTGAATGACTTGAGACCCACATATCTGTGAGAACTCCTACTCACAATTGGACTTGCCTGTGCATTGAGATCCAGAGATGAAACTCTCCTGGGGGTCCCTATGTTAAATGAGGTGCATAATGCAGGCATCTGTAGCAGAGCCCTTCTGGTGGTAGCCCCATACCTTCAAAAGGAATGCCTCTACACAAGTACATCTTGTCCCAATTTCATATTCATTTAGACGCCAGGTTTTTTTAAAATATATATATCAGATTTCTATGCTTTAGAGGCTAGCAGGTTAATTTTAAATTATGGTGCTGATGATTGGTTATTCAGGTAGTTTACAATATTTTTTGGCCCATGATGCCTTACGTTGTCTTATTTTGTTGCCCTGCAAAATACCATGTGACCATTTATGCTAAAAGGTGCTATCTCCTAATGATATATCAGTCAATCAATCTGCACCTATTTATCATTTGGTGTAAACAGACTTCTTTATTTCAAATTGACGATGTGGTTATTGCAAGACTGGGAGGCAACAAAGATTCTCACTGGATGCCCCACCTCATAGTCAGCCATATAGTTTTGCAGCTGCTGTAGCTAATGTGAGGAAATGTTAAAACTTTTTTTTTATTTTACAGGACCTTCAGGGAGATGGACAGACAGCTGATGTTATTCCTTACCAATATATGTTTTCCTGTGGTGTGCTGCAGACTGTTACACTTACTTTAATGTAGTTTTTTGTTTTGTTTTGATGTGAGCTGGTTTATAGATATGCTTGAAAGATGCCTATTAGATAAGTAAGTAAGTAAGTAAGTAAGTAAGTAAGTAAGTAAGTAAGTAAATATGCTTGGGTTATCAGGGTGGAAATATCTCTAGGACAGGAGGAACTCTGTGTTGTGGAGTAGTAACTTGATGCAAAGGTTCAGTTCGGCGGTTCATAGCTGAGTTGAAAAGAGAATATCAGCAGGTGCAACTTTCTGATCCTGGCATGAGAAGCCTCACTGCTAATATTCTTTCTCCGGCATAACTATAGAGCTGCAGGAGTGCTGTGTTCCTTTGTATTTGGTCACTCCAGTGGGCTAGTTATTGGTAAGAGGTATGAACATGTAGGGAAAGGACTGGAAATCTGGAGGACAGGAATGCCAAAGAAGTATACCTGAAGGAAAGTCTTCACCCCCATCGTTCAGCCCAGATACTGAGGTCCAGCTCCGAGGGCCTTCTGGCGGTTCCCTCATTGTGAGAAGTGAGGTTACAGGGAACCAGGCAGAGGGCCTTCTCGGTAGTGGCGCCCGCCCTGTGGAACGCCCTCCCATCAGATGTCAAGGAAATAAACAACTATATCACTTTTAGAAGATAGAAGACTTTTAGATGTCAAGGAGATAAACAACTATATGACTTTTAGAAGACATCTGAAGGCAGCTCTATACAGGGAAGTTTTTAATATCTGATGTTTCACTGTGTTTTTATATTTAGTTGGAAGCTTCCCAGAGTGGCTGGGGCAAGTCAGTCAGATGGGTGGGGTACAAATAATACAATTAGCATTATTAAGCAGGAGAAATGAATTTGTCATATTGATTAAAGAGGCCAAATATTTGACCTCTAGTACCTTTCAATATTTACATTCATTCAGATCATCTTCCTAATTTCATGCTTAAATAAAAACTTTAAGGCTGCACTCCTATACACAATTGCACTGGAATCCCACTGAACTCAACAGGGCTTACTTTGAGTAGACATGTTTAGGATTGCCCTGCATTTCTGATTGTTTTTAGAGTGGGGTGAAATTTCTGAGATTTTCCCACCCGCCAAAATTGCAAAGACTACTTTGCAGAATTTTTATATGAACAGCTGAGTATTCCCCCCCCTTTTTCTGTGGTTCCATTTCCAGATGACAATATTCCAGAATCATCCTACGTGTGGAGCATTGTACAGATACAAAATGGTGGCCAGACTGCCAACATAGCCGATGGTAAATAAATAAATAAATAATCCTTAGGAAAAAGGAAAGAAACTGATCTACTGTCAGTGATGACGGTGAACCTCCTCTTAATAAACTATTGGAGAATTCTGCCTTCCTCTTGAAGAAATTTGCTACAATGGTCTGGCCAATTTCTTTGGAGAATATAGAGAGGCTTCTGTGTGCAGTTCCAATTATTTTACACGACATCACAAGTTCTAGGTTTTGGGTTTTTTTTACTAATTCTAAGTTTTCCCAGCCCAATATCTGAAGGATAAAACTGAGGACAAATATTTATTACCCCATTTTCATTAACATTCACATACGTCTAGCTTTGTGAGAATTTTATGATAATATAGAGACACTTTAAAAGGCTGCCTTGGAAAGCTTCTAGATTTGCCCAAGAAGAAAGAAAAGGGAAAATATAACTAGATCCCAGTGCTCCTCCAATGTCTCGGAGTTTCTATGTTAATATGTATTAATTATACTCCTGCTCACTACTTTCCAGAGTTCTGACATGAAGATTCAATATTGTAGTATGAGATTCATGTACATTCTTCGGCCCTCTGACACTACAGTAGTTTCTAACAGTTTAATGTATTTTATTACAAATGAGATTTAATTAGAAATACATATACTAGACAATCTAAGGCTCTGATCATAGAAAGGATTAACATATACCTACTGCATTCAGAAACCGCCTTACTACTTGTGGCAAAAAGTGGATATGGCAGAAAATTCGCTCGTTCAACTCCTGCCTTACTTTTTCGCGAATAAAAAGTTCCATAGCTTGAATCGATGCATATATTAGGAATGGAATGAATCTATCCTGTCCCCTTCTTATGTATTAGAAACATGCATGCTTTCATTTGTATTGAAGAGGAGCATGATTTGATTGGTCATGAACTGAATATTCAACAAACGGAACGGAGACAATAGTATGCTTCCAACCAGGCCTTTAGGGGGACCTAATGGTGAATTGGCAAAACATTATACCGTCTCCTTGGGGCTTTCAGGCAATGGGAAGAGAACCACAGGAGACAGTCAATTCCTTTAACCCCAAGGGAAGAGCATCTGGTGTTTCTCCCTATCACCATTTCTAGATGACTGAAGACAAGGATGTAATGAGCTGCCGTTCATTCCCGAACCAGCCTTTCCTTCAGGGGACAAAAGTCCCAAACCCCTCCTTGCATTTTGATGGAGATGGCATGTTTTGCTTCTCACTTTCCTCTAACGCTCTGTTTTACCTCCAAACAACACTACCACTCACAAATTTTCAGATATTAAATATCTAGGAGTCACTGCTTAAGAAATAACTATGCCTGAACATTTGACTGAGCAGTTCGTGATATATTGCTGATCCCATTTATAATCTGGTTTAAGGAATTGTGAGGGATTTGGAAACTAGAAGGCTGGATGATTGACTGCTGAGAATTCTAGGTGCAGGGTACTTATGAAAGGTTTTCGGTTTTTTGCCGCGGCACATTCTGATCAATGTGAATAATAGCATTTTTGTTCCACAAATTTGTTGAGACTAGAACACAAACTATGCAGTGGGCTGAATTGAAATTGTGAGAACGGTGGATGCATTTAAAAGGTCTACCCGAAACATTATTGGGTTACATATAGTAATGTCAAGTAGAGGAAGTAAATGTTGAAAAATTCACTCTGCTGGAAAGCCTCCTCGCTTAAAGCCTTATTCCTATTTAAATTGGGGGGGGGGATTTCAATAATTGTTTGAATATTTTTTCCTAATAAGCTTCATCTCCAATAAAAAACTCTGTAGCCCTTTTCTAGGCGGGTGTGTGTGTGTGTGTGTGTGTGTGTATTAATTGGTTCTGAAAAACTGGCACAAAATAAATGTTCAGGATTTCTGTGGGGACACTAGATGGAGCTGTAGCTTTATCAAGCAGCACTGGGAAGCCAGTTTAAAAAGCTTACGATTGAAAAAAAAATTTTTTTTTAAGGCTAAGGCTAATAAATTATGTATCTTCATGGTTACAAATTCCAACATACTTTGAAGGAGGGGAAAGTAAGGAGTGGGAAAATAAAACCAAATGCTCAGATATACAATTGTCCAAGTAAATTATTATTTTAAAAAATATACCGATGCTTTAAGTCTTGGAGAATAACTGCTTAATGTTAAAAACCACATGCTGAAAATGCACATACATTTCATTTTATTCACATACCAGTTGCAAGCTTCTGCTATCAGCAGTTAGATGCAAACAGATAAAAACTACCTCAATTTCAAACTTCACCCAGTGGAAATGTGCCAGCAACTGGCAGATTCGAGGTATGTATGTGGGATCAAGTTTAGAGAACTGTTTCTCATTAGGGTGCCTTTCCCCCCCAGCTTTCTCATTAAATTCTTGTATAAGAAATAGTTCTGTGCTCCTTTTCAGCTGCAATGTAAAACCAAGCGCAAGTTACTTTTTCTGTTTTGTATTTTGCACTAGGCTTTTCCCCCCATGTATGTCTGAAGAAGCAAAATAAGCCTTCGTTTATTTTGATTAACACCGCCCTCCACACTGGAAGGGTGTTCGCACATTCAGTGAATGCACAATCTGTGTACACAATTTGGGTACCTGTGCACACAAATAGTTGAACTGCAAACTCATACATTTATTCACAGGTAAGGTTCAGTGAGGGACGCGGGTGGCGCTGTGGTCTAAACCACAGAGCCTAGGGCTTGCCAATCAGAAGGTTGGCGGTTCGAATCCCCACGACAGGGTGAGCTCCCGTTGCTCGGTCCCTGCTCCTGCCAACCTAGCAGTTCAAAAGCACCTCAAAGTGCAAGTAGATAAATAGGTACCACTCCGTCGGGAAGGTAAATAGCGTTTCTGTGTGCTGCTCTGGTTCGCCAGAAGTGGCTTAGTCATGCTGGCCACATGACCCGGAAGCTGTATGCTGGCTCCCTCGACCTGTAAAGCGAGATGAGCGCCGCAACCCCAGAGTCATTCGCCACTGGACCTAACGGTCAGGGGTCCCTTTACCTTTAAGGTTCAATGAGTGGTACAGTCTCTATATCAATGATAGATAAGCATGTGTAATACATGTGTAAAGACAACTTGCATATATAGTCACTGTATTGTGCGAACAAGCCTACACTGTTTCTAACTAAACTCTTCTGAGCCTTCTTACCTCACTTGTTCCATAGGTTTCAGTCAGATTAAAGCATGACTTAGCCTGGAATCAACCCTCTGATTCCCACAATTCCCCCTTGCTTTATTTGTGACCACTCAGCTCACTGCTTCAACATTCATGTTTGTCTGCATTATCAAGTAGCCAGTTACCGTATTTTTTGCTCTATAAGACTCACTTTTTCCCTCCTAAAAAGTAAGGGGAAATGTGTGTGCGTCTTATGGAGCGAATACAGGCTGCGCAGCTATCCCAGAAGCCAGAACAGCAAGAGGGATCGCTGCTTTTGCTGCACAGCAATCCCTCTTGCTGTTCTGGCTTCTGGGATTCAGATTTATCCCCCTCTTGTTTTCCTTCTCCAAAAACTAGGTGCGTCTTATGGTCTGGTGCGCCTTATAGAGCGAAAAATACGGTATTTATTTATCTCGTATTTATTTTCGTTTCATAAATTTTATACACCGCTTGATTGTAAAACAAAAGCTGAAAGAGGTTTACACAAGTATGGTGAGCATTACTTATGTGGACGAAACCCAGTCGGATGGACGGGGTATAAATATATTATTATTATTATTATTATTATTATTATTATTATTATTAATGAAACATAATAGTGTTTAGATCAAACCAAGGATTCACACACAGCTATTCAGGAGGCAGTTAAAAATACATCCAATGTTTGTTTTTCTTGTGATTCTCCACAGGTTTTAGGTCCCACACCTTATTCATTCTTTGCACCAAGTTAAATCAAAGCGATTTCTTCTGTGTTCTCTCAGCTTTGGCACTTTCTCCTGAGATTGGATCCATAAAAGACATAAATATTTGTATTTTCTTCCTACATTGCAGGGGGTTAAATTGGATGATCCTCGGGGTCCCCCTCAACTCTACAATTCTGTGATTCTACAATTATCAAACTTCTGAATTAAAGTCTTTTTCATGACCTTAACTTATTTGGTTGCAGTTGATCACATTATGTGATTTTATGCATTCCAGTTTTGAAATTTTATTATATTCTGGTGTGGGGATCCAGTATGGGTTTAAATGGAGTAATTTTGTTCAGAATATAAATACATAAATACATTTAATCCACACTTTTTAGACTGTACCTGGCCTTGCATCTTTTTGCACCACAGAAAGACATGACTGTATGAATTAGCAGAAACTGGTATTAGTGTAAGGATTTCCTGGACCCCATAATACCTGCTTTGTTAGGTACGCTTCCTGTAGTTCTGTTATAATATTTGTGCACCAAGTTTTGAGGGCAGGAAGCCCTCATACTGTTATGCAGTAAGTTCCTTCTATGCTTCTGGACTTGAATGTAATTCACATTTTTTTCCTGCAACTGGTCCAGCACGGTCTACCTACAAAATAACCAAATCTTCTCAGTGAAGTCTACAGCCAGATCCTATGCAAACAAAGCAGCTGAGGATTCATAGATCTTAGGAAGTCACATTAGTCTATTTTTGTGCTTTATTATTCTTACGAGAAAGGATATCCTAATAAGCACATTTTCTGCACAGACTATTCAGAATTTGCAATAGATTTAAGAATGATTCTCCCTTTTTCAACAGGCCTTGGAGATCGTCTTGCTGTTGGCCCATTGAGAAACATCTGCAACACCATTTTGTATAAACTCTGAGAATTCTAACCCCCTGGTCCAAAAGATATTTACTGCAAAACTGTATTTCAGCAGAACCTGCTTTCAAGTAGATAGCTGTGGATTGAACCTCATCTTGTGATCCAGTTGGCGGTGGAAATGTAACATATTGGTTAATTGTTTTTCATTTCTGAATTTTAAATTGGTGTAACCTGCCCTGGGACCAGCTGGTGGAGGACAGGTAATGATGATGATGTCTTGATTTCTTGTGAAGACTACTTGTTTTGCTGGCAACACAGCGAATAATATTTCAAAAGTAAAAGCAAGTTGTGGCTGGGTTCTCCCCCACAGTGGTCAGGTAGCTATTTCCACCATTGAGGGGAATTTTCTGGTGCCACTGGGAAAGCAAACATGGATGGCAGCAACTACATATTTAGGGAATATGTTTCGGGAAGCTTTTAATATCTGACGGACTGTTGTATTTTAATATTTTGTTGGAAGCCACCCAACAATATTATTATTATTATTATTATTATTATTATTATTATTATTATTATTATTACATATTTGCACTTTCAGGTAAAGTAACGTAAAAGATGGCAGAATGCCTGGCATTTGAAAAAGAGGGGGAGATGTTAAATGATCCCAGAATAAAAACACATGTCCCTCGTGACGGGAATTGCTGTGAACAGTTTAAAGAGGGCTCTTCCATGATTTTAAAAAGGGAAACATCAGAAGATAAACGATAACAGAACCCCCAGGAAGAGCCACCTTTCTTGCCAACAAGCATTCTGGTTTCTAAAAAGTGGACCCCTGCCTCCAGACAGTAATGAGATAGCATTATATAGGCATTGCCAAATGCTAAACCAGGATATAGGTGTTGGGTCTATAGGCTGCAGTCTCCATAGAGTGCGCCTCCCAGGTAAAATTACCATGAGGTAATTTTAGCTTAGAAAACACACTTTTCTCGGGGCATCAATCTTACCTGCAATGACCGCCCCAAGCAGACACATAAGTGAGGCACAGTAGGAAGCTTCGTGTGGAAGGAGAGGATGGGAAAAGAAACATTCAGAAGTTGAAAGTAGAAAACAAAAGTTTTGTCAGAATTTTGAAAGACATTGGATGGTCATTCTTCAAGTTGACTTACTGTGTTCCTGCAAACAGTGTGTTGTTTCGTACTGTTAAGTAAGCTTGCTCTCTTCTGTGCTGCCTCCCCAAAGGAAACACATCTTAATTTCTGAATCCAGCACTGTTTTTCTCTCCCTCTGTATCCTCACACACTTAAAGCAGGCTGTCTGCCTTGAAAAATAAAATAAATTCATGTGCCTCACAGGTTTTCTGACTGACCCTTCTGTACCTTGCTTATTTTTAATCCAGTTTTTTAAATGTAAAACAAGCTTGGAAAATTGCTCTGTATCTTTGTGCTTGATGCCCTTCTCCCAAATACTTCTTGCATTAGAGCCGAGTTTGACAGAACAAGGGTAGGACTTCTTTTTTACATTTCTTTCTTTTTTTGTAGAAGTTCCCCAACTACAAACTATCTATTCTTATTCTTATTCTTATTCTTATTCTTATTCTTATTCTTATTATTTCCCCGGTATTCTAAAACATCTTTTCCTCTCTTAAGTAATTAACATTTAGAAGACATCTGAAGGCAGCCCTGTTCAGGGAAGCTTTTAATGTGTGACATTTTAATGTATTTCTAATCTTTGTTGGAAGCCGGCCAGAGTGGCTGGGGAGACCCAGCCAGATGGGTGGGGTACAAATATATTATTATTATTATTATTATTATTATTATTATTATTATTATTTATTTATTTATTTTTAATTCTGCTTTTTCTATGTATTTATTGTACGAGGTTTTGTAAACCACTTTGAAATAATTGATTAAAAGTGGCATGTGATTTTAAAAAATAATAATAAATAAGGTTCAGCCTATCAGCACTGTGCAAAGAGAGTGGACCTACTAGATGTGCTGTTATTCACATGTTTACCCCTGGTGTGTATGATGTTTAAAACATAACCAGCATGGGGGACCAACAGCTCGATCGGGACTGTGGCATGGAGGAGAGGGGCTTCAATTTATGGTCACAGCGGTGGTCCCAATCCAAACCAGGAGGTGGAGCGTCAGCTGCCTGCAATAGGAGGAAAGCTCTCATTGGTGCCAATGGGAGCCTCTTCGCATCGTAGATAGCACCCATGTTTGGCTGATGAATGAGCTCATCCTGAACTTGGTGCATCAAAGAAATGGGAAGAATTACATATCCCTGGTTGCAATCTTGAGATACTCTTTCCAGGCATAAGCTACGAAAACATGAATTCTCCCATCTTCTGAACCAACATTTAGACTGAGAATTTATTTCATCCACCTTTATTTGCCCAGTTAAGACAATCCATATCTAGTCTCTCCTCCTCATCAGAGAATATGTCCATTTATTCATCCTACATTAGCTCTGCATGTCTCCTAATCATTTGCAACCTAACTGCCTTTTCTTTCTCATGTGATGGGAGGGGGGGAACTTTTTTCTCTATAAAAAGCTTGTCCTTTAATCCTCCCTCTCTCTTTATATATACCACCAAATGTTTACCACAGTATTGGGAGTTTCCGAAATAAGCATTTCAGAATCAACATGGTTTTCATTCAGTTCTCATGGAAAGATCTATCATATCTCCTGCCGCCGCCACCAATCTCAACTAACAAGGCTAGTAATATATAAAGTGATTTCTGGCAGAGTTATGATTTGCCGCTGCTGGCCAATAATTCCTCCCCATCCCTCTTAACTCCTTCTGCGCTGCTCCTTTGAGCCACACCTTGCTTGTGCGTCCAATAAAAACGGGACAAATTGCATCTGAGAAAGTGACTGAAAGAGGCAGGAGTAATTCGTTTAGCTCCAGTGCTCAGCTGGCAGAACAATGACCGTTGCCTGTCTGTGCAAGCAAGTTCACAATATGCCCCTTTTCTTCCAAGCACCCTTCTCTTCAGACACTTCAGCATCAGAAGAAACAAGGTCTGAGGGAATGAATGCACCTCCCTTAAATTCCCTTGAGACTGGAACTACACATGACACATATGTTATATCACATACATGCTATGTTTGCGTATTACAACCTAAAATGAATTTGGGAAACTTTGGTCACAACCTATACACACTTATTTGTGACATAGTTGCATTAAATACAGTGGTACTTACTTCTGAGTAAGTGGACTGCACAGTTTTTGCCTCGTCCCACAGATGCAGTAGAGCTGTACAACCCAATACTTTATATTCTCTCTCTCTCTCTCTCTCTCTCTCTCTCTCTCTCTCTCTCTCTCTCTCTCTCTCCTAGGGCAGCTCTCTCTTTCAGAGGGAGGGGGTTAATTTAAAAGTGTGCATGTGTGTGTGTTTCTAATACAAATCCATTGTTAACAAGGCAAAAGGGCTGGGTGGGATTTTTGTCGTACTTGCTAATCAGATCTCAGGAAGGGAAAAAAAAGAGAAATTTGCCTCACTTTGAAACACTTTTTGCTCTCAGCTGAGAATACATTTTACCAAAACACTGTGCCATTCATCTTATGTGGCTGTTTGTCGATCATAGCTCCTGGAAGGATAAGCAAACCCTATGGAAAGACATTTATCTAAATTATCCTGATAAAATGCTATCACTTCATGGGAAAAGAAAAATGAGGCAGAGTGCTAGTTTGTACACAAATGTTCTGCAATTATACCAATTGGCGGGGAAGTAGGGAATAATATGGCTTGAGCGACTTTTTCTTTCTTTCTTTTTCTTTCAGAAGTTGACGATGCAAGAAACAAGGGGATACTTTAATATTAAATAAAGTGAATATCAGTCGCCAACACGGTGCTAACGACCTTCTTTGTGCAAACAAACATACAGTTAGTGTTTGTGACTCTGTCCCCTGACAAGCAGATAAGAAGATAAATGTGTGGTTTCTCTTAATTAGCCTTTCTTAATTAAAAACACCAGAGGTATTGTAATCATAATGAACTCTGCTGAGAGGATGGTCACTTTGTTCTCCAGGATGTCACTTCTGGAAAATTAGATTTTTCCCCCCTCCTCAAACCCAAACAAGAAAGGAATAAATTCTGTGTAGGAGTAGTAGAAATAAATGATGCCTGCAAAGCAGTGTCCCTTTGGTTTTTATCTGAGTGAGATGGATGTGCATCTTGTGGTTTTCAGAATGGTGTGGGGCAGTATTAGCCGTCATTAGCACCCCAGTATGGATCCAATTCACTAATTACTTATGCTGTCGTGGTTCACTGAGATTTAAGTACCAAGTCAATCCCATTATCTGCACTCTCCCAAGCTTGCCAGAGTCATCCGTCTTTTATGGAAAAGAAACACAAGGGTTATCAATAGGACCCTGAAAATACTTGGGATTTTCCCACTTCGGGAGGAGGCAAGATTAGTTGCGAGCAAAGTCACAGTTGTCTAAGCTGCTAGTTTGGATGCGATAAAAATGAGTGGTGACAATTATCCATAACGAGAGAGAGAGAGAGAGAGAGAGAGAGAGAGAGAGAGAGAGAGAGAGAGAGAAGGGTGTGTGTGTGCGTGTGTGTGTAGGAAATAGGAGGAAAGAGAAGAAAAGAGGAAAAAAAGAACAGAAGAAACCTTGCCGTCGATTTCTGCAGCTGCCCTATGGTTTCGGGCAGCTTTTCATATCACCTCAGAGCTACAAATTACAATTCGTCTGTTACAAACGCATGATAATATAGTCAGAAATCAGGAATTAAAATATTCCAAAGGCCTCAGGCCTCCTCTGCAAGAGAGAGGTGGGGAGAGAGCGAGAGCGAGAGAGTACATGGAGCCTGCAAGATCCCTGTGTTGTCTGTGCCCTCTTTCCTACATGCTGCATGTTTAATGTCTGCAGCGGCCTTGTCTGTTTGGGATGGTTGATTGACATCTGCTCTGCCGAGAGGAAGGCCCTGGCAGCTATTGGCAGCACTGTCACGTTCATTTGCACACTTTATGAAGCAGCAGTGTGGCTACTAATACAAAAAGAAATCTTCTAAGCAGCATGACATCTCTTGGAATGGAATATTTGTCTTTACAAATGATTGCACTGCTGCCAGTACTTGACATAGCGCTCACAAACATGTGTAATTGTTGGAAGTGTAATGATGATTATTTGCATATTTAATGTTCAAACAAGTGCTGGAGAAGCAACTTAGACTAAACCTTTTTATGAGGAAGATTTAAATACGTACGGCATCGCCCTGACTGAGTTTCAAAAGCGGATTCAAAAGCTAAGGAAGCTGTGTTGCCCACATGAAGGAGAATTGAAGGGAAATTGACGTACAAGGTTTCGTTTCAGAAAGTCCCTTTCAAAGGCTTGTCAGCACGGGTCACTCTAATCTCTAGAAGCGCTACCTCTTCCCATATTTTTTAAAACACAATATTAAATCTGTTTTTATTTTTATTTTCTGGTGCCCCCGAAGATTGAAGTCATTCCCACTGAATGTGCATTCGCATTAAACTCAAACTCTATTCAGAGGACATAGCCTGTTTTTTCTTCTTTTCAAAAAGAAGCAATTAATGTTGAGAATTCACGTGAGCTGGGTTGTTTTTTTTGGGGGGGGGGGAGCAGTGAAAAATGGAGTCCAGTCTAAGCCAGCAAAGAAAGCCAGACCTGAATGCTAAAAGTGACTCCGTCACCAGGACTTTTCTTTGAGACTTCTTCCAAGGAAAATTAAATAACAGCCTCTCGTATTAGGCCTGCAAAGAAACCTGACATTCAGTTTCTTGACAGTTTTCTGGATTTTACCTCATTCTCAGAGTGCTTTAGAACTTTATAAATTCGGTGGGTACACCATTAAGAAATGGCCAATGGTGATGAACCCTTTTTTTTAAAGAAAACTTTCTGTGTCCTTCATTCTGATTTGCTTGCACAAAGCTTACAGAGTGGTTGGGATATGTTTAATCTTCATTGACAGTTCTTATTTGTTTATCGGGAGGTTATTTGATAAGCATCCTGATTTGCTTGCAGGGTGTTTACAATTCTTCCCATTAATCAGTCATTCAGCCCACACTTTTCTTTCTTTTTTCTTTTCTTTTCTTTTCTTTTCTTACTTTCTTCCTTTTTTTTTTTGCAAATGATGTGTGTGTGTGTGTGTGTGTATGTATAACAAACATACAAATCCAATAATTTCCCAATTGACATGTATATCCCCCATACCTTGCAGTCCCCCCCACACTTTTCAGTGAATTATCCAAACATTTTCCTAACTACAAATAATAGTAATAATAATAATAATAATAATAATAATAATAATAATACAGTTCCTTAAAAAAATTGATTTGTCATGCTAGGATGGCAGAGCACTTTAATTCACTTTTGCACAAACCTAAATTCCCCACTATGCACTTAAATTCCTCCCCAAAAGTAAAGACTGCATTCACGCGACCATTTATTCCATGTTCCCCATCTGTTATTTTTCACATTTTATTTGATCTTTCACACAACACAAAAGCCACTTTAGGAAGTCTAGTGAAACATTGTAGGTCTTTAGCACAGATTTCCATGTTATTTGCTTTCAGGTGGAACCCCCCCCCACACACTTATCCCGAAAAATTATAGGAGATATGTCCTGTAATTTCCCCAACATTTTCATAGATTACAACATGTGAAGGGGTAGTGTTTAGACATTCTTTCTCTGCCATGTTCATGAGAGAGCAGAAGAACACATCTGCATACAGGGTGGCAACATGTCCGATGAGGTCCACTGTTGTGTCACATCACACCCACGGGTGTGAATGAAATTTAGCGTGACGTGGCAGTATATTGGTCAAAAAGCCATAGTTCCATAATGCAACAGGTACTGCCGTGTGAAAGGAACGTTAGAAAATGGGACAGAATCACTAGCATTATCAGGAAAGCTAACACAATAAACCCCACATCAGATGCTCCCACATTGTGAAATGACTGGACTGTCCAGTATATAATTGTTAGGACCATAACATGGAATGATTCGCCAGGGCCAAGAGAAAGAACACCTGGTGCTGGGAATGTTCCCTACCTACACATTCTTGCTAACTTTGTATGTGTTAAAAACCAGTAGCTTAATCTTTCAGAATGTCACTTTCTTGACATTTTATTTTATTGCTTCCTTGCTTGGATAGATTCATATGCAGCCAACAGCTAATGGGTCCCTGGGATGGTTCACAAAAAATAAGTAACAATAAAACCAACACAAATTCAAATAAAAACCAGTGCAACTTATTTCTCTGTATTAACCGCATTGAATTAAGCGGGAATTGTGGAAACACGTTTTCTGTGATTAGGGAGCTCACAGTGGCTCAACTTGCAATTACTTCAAGTTCCTCTGGACTTTTTCTGGCAATAAAATTCCCACTCCCATCATGTTGATGCGTCTGAATAGGCTTCCTTGCAATGAAACCCATCAGCCATCTTTCTCCCAACTTTCCTTTCTGTGGGCATTGTTGATGTGGAGGGTTTGCAGCAGTGGCAGAGCTCTTACTTTCAAGGCCTCAGTTTTTGCGTGGTCTGGGGTATCATTTCCTGGTGGGAGGCTTGGGAAAGGGAGTCCCCCATGGCTCCTAATTCAATAAACTGAGCCAGTGAAAACTTGGAATTCCATTTTCCTGGTTGCTTGGTGGCAATGGACTCTCCTGACAACTTGAGTCCTGAGGCTTTGAAAACGTGGTCTCCACTGCTGCTGCAAACCTTTCCTAGTCCGGATTCCACCACAAATATATGTAGGTTTGGGTGAAAGAACAGGCCTGGCAATGGAAGAGGTGATTTATGGTGTCTTGGGCTCAATTATTCATTTCGGTACAATCACTAATTTCAGTGTGGTATATATATATGGGAAGATACTTTAGGCAGATACTTCCCATTATATTAAAATCACAGTGGGTACCCAAAGCTAAGTGGCAAAAAACATGCTTTGCATGAAACATTCCCTGGTTCAATCCTGGCATCTTCAATTAGGACCAGTGCTTTTTTTCTTTAAAAAAAATGTTTAGGGGTACTCTCATTTTCTTTCTCATATTGAAATACTGCCCCTCAATGAGGCCAAACTTAGATTCACAAAATGTTTAGGGGTATGCGTACCCCTGCGACCCCCCAGAAAAAAGCACTGGTTAGGACTTTGAAAGACCTTTGTCTGAAACCTTGGAGAGCTGGGATGATGCCAATGGCCTGACTCAAATGACAATTTCCTATTTTCACACTTTCACTGGCAGCCCACCTTGAGGCAAAACTCAGCAGAAAGTCAACATATCACATATGAAAATTGGGGCACTTATGTGACACCAATTTTCCCTCTCCCCTCATGAACATGGTGAAAGGCTAAACATTGTGTTCAGTGACTTTTCAATAACTGTACATACCAGCTTCTAAACAAGTGGGTGCTAATACATGTTATTTTTTTAAAAAGAAATAATAATGTAGGAATGCTTATTCTCACCATGGATCTCATTGCACTTATGCTAGAAAGACTGCCCCTTAATTATAATTCACAGCATTTATTATTTGGATAGGAATTTACAGTTGGAAATGAAAGAGGAACAGAGATCTGACATTTTGTGGTCATATGCCTGTACTATTTACATCAGGAATGAGGAACCTGTGCCCCAGATGTTGTTCAGTTTCAGCTTTCATTCATTGCAGCCAGCAATGGCCAATGGTCAGGGATGCTGGAAGCTGTTAATTCAACAACATCTGGCCAAAGGTCCCCATTGCCAACATAATCACTGAAGTGCAATACATCCAAGGCCCACCCCACTTAGATATTTCACTGAAAATCTGAAGAACTCTAGTGCATCTTGTACAACTCTTCTTCCTCTTCTTTCTTCTTCTTCTTCTTCTTCTTCTTCTTCTTCTTCTTCTTCTTCTTCTTCTTCTTTTTAAAAAAGCCATTGAAATATACTCAGAGTCGAAAGTGGATTTCATGCTCTTTATTCAGCTCATAGTGGTGAGGAGGAATGGAAGTTCCCCCAGAATGTCTGCTTTATATACATTATTTACACAATGGGCCCCACGTGATTGGCTAATTCTGGGATTCTCCTGTAGGCCAATCAGGTTGTGGATTCACTTCTACCTGGAGCTGGATTGAGTGGCTCCTGTGGACCAATCAGACTGCTGCATTCTGGAGCCTATTGTTCTAGGACCAATCAGGCTGCTGCATTCTGAATCCTATTGTTCCTGGACCAATCAGACTGCTGCATTTTGGATCCTATTCAACTCAGTACATAACAGCCATAGTCAACATAACTACAAGACTATGACCAAAGGACAGTATCACTTGACCAAATGCATGTACAGAAGTTCCTTCCTTGACGCCGGGCACTTAATAAGCACTAAAATACGATGTTGTTTAGTAGCACAATAAACTTCACTCAGTGATCATGTCATAAATTGACTTTTTAAAAATATACTGACGGATGAAGACTGAACATCTTTGTCTCTGACCCTGCTGTATGATCAGCAATTCTTTGGCAAGACTCTCGCTTGATAGACAACACCGCTAATGAAAACTGTCTTAGGCCATGTAATGATTTACCTGCAACGAACAAGGTTTGGCAACACTACCTTTGCATACCTGTCAGACAATTAATTCCTCAAAAAATAGATATATTGTCTTGAACCCTGACAGGGTCTGGAAATTAATAAAAATGTGGAGCGAAAAGATTACTACATGGTAGCTCATTAAGCTAATCAGGTTTGCTTCACTGTTCACCTTGTCCCGCGCTGAAGTACACCCCTTTCCATCAATTTGTTCTCCCCACCTCCATGTTTCGTCAGCCCTTGAAACCTTTCAGAGGTCGCTGCACAAAATTTACCCTTTGCCATGACACACAGAAGGGGATTAGACATCTTGGCAGAGGGTAAATGGAAGCTGCTATTGTCCTAATTGTCTGTTAGAATTTATATGAACTTTCTTTTTGGAACATTAAAGTATAACATAAAATCATTATTATTATGATTATTGACAGTCCAGTGTAGTGGATCATGGTGTCTGTCCTGAACTTGGAGACTAAGAGCACACTCCTCAAGTCAGTGGGTTGGTGTCCAAGAAGCTGTACCTCTGTGAGTACCTCTGTGTGGGTAGACCATGCGATGTCCTTGTTGCAGCTGAGGAAATCCCCACAGCTCTTCCTCTTCTGCTATTGGCACAGAGAATAATAGGTAAAAAGGGGTTTTGGGGGCATGTGTGCAACCCCAGAGTCGGTCATGACTAGACCTACCTAATGGTCAGGGGTCCCTTTACCTTTACCTTATGTGTGTAAGAGAAGCTCCAAGTCTGCTAGATTCCTGGAACCAGCTTGCCGAGATCATTCCCACTGGGAAGCACAGAAAGAAAATCCATGTGCCCCATTGGAAAGAAATCAAAGATTCACTCACAGAAGGAAAGATACAGCCCTCTCTTCAAATACCTTCCACCTTGCTGATGTGAACCCAGTAATGCTTTGGCTTTGAAGGTTCTGCCATGTTTCATTCTCACCCCCACCATCCCCTTTGGATTGATCTGTGACAGTGCAGTCCTACATGTCTACTCAGAATTCAGTGAAGCTTCCTCCCAGGTAAGTAGGTAGAGGATTGCAGGCAGAGATTCAGATCTCCACACAGCTATGAGGGTCACTGCATGATATTGAACCACTACTGTTTCTTGGCCTAACAAGAACCGTTGGCCTAACACTACCGTTTCTTGACCCACCTCATAGGGTGGTTGCGAGGCTAAAGTGCTCCCATTGTACACTTTCTAGGAGGAAGAGCAAGACAGAAAGATAATAAATGGATCATTACTTTTTGCTGCGCTGTACCATGGTACCTCGGGCTAAGAACTTAATTCATTCTGGAGGTCCGTTCTTAACCTGAGGTACCACTTTAGCTAATGGGGCCTCCCGCTGCCGCCGCCGCACGATTTCTGTTCTCATCCTGAAGCTAAGTTCTTAACCCGAGGTACTATTTCTGGGCTAACAGAGTCTGTAACCTGAAGCATCTGTAATCTGAAGTGTCTGTAACCCGAGGTACCACTGTATCTCTCAATGACCTGCTGGCAAATCTGGCATTTCACTTGATATTATTTGATTGTCTTAGAGTTCTAAACACTAATTCAGAGGAGAGCATGCAATAATATACTGAATTTTAAAATGATTAAAATGACCTCAAGAATGCTGTAACTCTTCAATGGTTTGACTTCACCCCTGAAGGCGCACTCTTCCATTGTCTCTCGAAATTTTACACTGTTGTAACCTGGCCTTGTGGTGAAGGGCATGTAACCTGAGATCAGGCTTCAAATTCCACTTCGCCATGAAGCTCACTGGGTGGCCTTGGGCCACTCACTGCCTCTCAGCCTAATCTACCTCACATGGTTGTTGTAGGGATTGAATGAGGAGGGAGAGAACCATGTACTCCACCTTGGACTCCTTAGAAAAAGAGTGGGGTATAAATGCAACAGATAAATACATCCATGTCTTCAATATATCGCTTCTGCATTTCAGTGCAAGAAGGATTAGTAGAATAGCAACATTTAATCACTTTAATTGGCATATTAATCCATAGAAACCAGTTGATTAATCCATGTACTCTGTTTTAGTCAATGAGATTAAGGGTACACTGGTCATTTTTTTGGAGACCGTTTTTGCTCCAGTGTGGTCTTTGTAAAAGTGAATGGAAAAGAACATATCAACTTGGCACTTCCTTCTAACAATCAATGGCAAAATGTGTTATCTTACAGTTTGTTGTTATTTTTAATACACTGAGATTTTGATAAAATGCTCTTTTTGTCATATTTAGTCAATAAATTCATTGGCTGGTCAATTAAATGACAAATGATTTATCAACTAAAATATTTTAACTACCTTAAGAAAGAGCCATTTTAAAATCAAAATCACTCCCTGGTCAACATTACTATTTTCTTTGATTTGCAAATGTGGGAAACAAAAAAATAACCATTTTTGAGTCATTCACAAAGAATCCCCTTGGCGTGCCATTATATTTATCCAACCTAATTTATGCATATGTTCTGAGAGGGTTCATCTTGAGGGTTACTTAACTCACCACCACCACCATAATCACTACCACATGCTGGAGTGGGCAAGCATTTATGCCTATTTCATGTGTATGATATGCAATGCAATTAATTTCTCAACACCAGAGAAGCCAAATTCTCTTTTCTATAACTTTCCCATCTTCTACAGAGGATGTTCAATAACCACACTTTATTCCAGTATTGTATGAACATCTATAAAACAGCTTCAGCAGGTTTCTGTAACTTCTGGCCCACTTCTGAAAACTACTGACCAGCTTTTCCCTGCTTCCATCTCTGACCATATTTTTGCCCTCTTAGGCAGGCTGAGAAAAAAAGGAGATTTCTCAAATGGCTACTGGGCCACCATACATGGCCAGAGGGATGTGTTTGGTTGGCAGTGGCGTAGCGTGGGGGGTGCAGGGGGGGCCGGCTGCACCGGGCGCAACATCTGGGGGTTAGGGTTAGGGGGCGCAAATCCACGGGTAAGGGGGTGCAAATTACTTGCCTTGCCCCGGGTGCTGATAACCCACGCTATGCCACTGTTGGTTGGGTAGGTGGCAAGAAATGCAGGCCTGAGCATTAATATAGTATTGATGAGATGTTCTTGAGAGAATGTCAATTTTGTGAAGGAACATGGTTTTATATATTTATTCTGATAATTGCATTTTTGATGCCAAATGTTCTCTCCTAACCTTGAGGCCCACCAGGTTACCTAATGAAAAGGCAATCTAGCTAGTTAACAGAAAAGGCTGGAGCTGCAGGACCTCAAATGAACCCAAGGGTGCAAATTGTACCAAGAAGATCTGGAGTCCAAATGAGGCCTTTTCTCTTCCTTCTCTTGATGGAAAGGGATGGGGTGGGTGTTCCTCAGTCCATCTGGTTCACAAAGTGAAGGTTACTAATCTTTGGCATAGCAAAACAACCCGTTGAAGAAGTTAACATGCAAGCTAACACAATAAAACTTCTTGTGGTGATGACTTGAGGGCAGGTATGGGACGTTGTGGAAAAAAATGTTTTAATGGCTGGTAGTGGCTGACTTGGAGTAGCCCTCTTGTAAATGATTGCTAGTTCAGATAATAATAATAACAAGAGTAAATTAAAGGCATTTTGTGGGGACACGGATAAAATGATTTCATCAGCTGATATAGTCATCTTATGAAGGACAGTGAGTTTGGATCAAAATAACAGGGTTGGTTACTTAGAATACGAATCGTGTACCGCAACCAAGAGATGAAAAACTTTGCACATTTGTTTTCTTCTTACGTTTCCTGTTGAAGAGTAGATGAAAGAACCATCTGATCATGTTTACACTCCTTTGTCAGGCTATGTTGAACAACTTCTATAGGCTTTGATTGCTCGACCAGGAAGTCACTTATAGGATGCCAATTGTCTGAAGTGTAGCCTCGCAGTGTTGATACCCATGTAAAGAGATAATTGCTCTCAAACAACTTCGGGGGAGGCACAGGAAAGTGCACACCATAAAAGGAACATTTGAGCTGCAATGCAGAGTTTTGTTCTTTTTAAAATTCTTTGAAGGAAAGTGTTTAAAAATATGACAATAATTAGCCATATTTCTTTGGGGATTTGTTTGACCTTAGCCTCTTAATCTGTCAAATATGCTAATAAACCTTAGAGACGGAAAGATAAAGTGAAGAGACAAGGGGAACTAGCATTAGTACAGTGCTGTATACACATGGATGAAGAACGGAGCTCACTTGCGTGTTACCTTCATTGCACTCTAACTACTGTTAATACAGTTGGCTACAGATCTGTGCAGTAGGTCTCTAATGTCAAAAGAGGGAACTTTGTAGATTTCACTCTTCAGAATGAGAAATAATGGAACTTCTTAAATGTTTGCTTGAGCAACAATTCCTCAGTATTCACTAACTGGAACTGTGATTCGTTGTAGTTGACCAACAAGTTGTTGAGCGAGGCTAGCAATTTTATTACTAGGTTGATGGGACCTGAGGGGACCACAGGTTCCCCACCTCTGGTCTGTATTACAATATTTACTACCCTCAGGGCTATACAACAATAGCATGCAAATACTCTAGGGTTTTAGACCACTGCATGTGCTTGGGGCATTTAAATATTACCTTGTGCTTCATGGCTCACCTGCATAGAAAAGCTTTTAGGGAAACTATAAGAGTAACATATATTGAATTGCATCATGAACATGACAAGGGACCTGTTTTCAGAAAAGCATGATAGCTGAAACGGCATTGTCATCAAAGCTGTGATTATATTAGTGGGGTTGGTAATTTTTATTTTAAAATAAAAGCGATGCAATGGAGGTATGATGAATATGAATACTTAGTACTCCCAAATTTTCAATGCCCTTCAGAAGTGTTACATAACCTCCATTAGTTGAAATCATAGAAGCATACCTGAAAACACATTCACACAAAACATTTAGCCCAATACACACATTATATGACAATGAAGAAAAACACATCCAGCACCCCCACCAACTCAATGAGAAATCATTCCACAGGAGAGACGGAAGGATATGCCAATTTTGGTTCTCTCAGTTTCTCATTTTCCAATCTTATATTCGGTTCTCCACATTTCTGCAGCAAACGGCCTTTAAAAAAAATCCTCAAGAGAATTCACCTGCTTCTTTCTCCTAATAAATACATTTTTTTTTTGCTAGCAACTTTCCATAAGATAACACATTTTAAAGTTATTTTCACTTATATGTTAATTTTATGCGCACTTTCCCCTATTTATGCATCTTTGATAAAAGAGATAATGGTTGGAGCACAAATACAAAACTTGGATAAGTGTGAATTTTGAAGGAGGACTCTGTTTGGTTCTCGCATTGTTTTGCAAAGTGTGAATTTGATAGATTTTCCTTTAAATGCATTCTGACTTGAATTTCTACCCCATCCTTATTCCACACAAACCAACCACCAGCAGAGGGCTGGTGTCATGCAGAAAAATGGCTACAGCATGAAGCTTTCCAAATGGTTCAAGCAAATAAATAACCCCAAGAAAAGACTCCTCTGAAGGTCATTCATAAAATCATCTAGGGATGGTCTTTAATTGTGGCCATGACAGGTAGCCCTATAGAAGGGTTCTACAGAGATATCTCTTTCTTGACAATATGGTGTTCTCTCTCTCTCTCTCTATATATATATATAATTAATTTCAACATACCAATTATTATACATTCCACAGAACTTCACACCTTATACAATCTTTTTGGACTTCCATCAGCACCTCTGATGATCCACCGTTTTTATCATTTCTTCTGCATTTCTTAAATTCCTATTGCGTTTAATTATCTTAACTCACAATCCACCTCTTTAACCATTTTTGCAATAATTCAAATAATTTACCTCACAAAACTTCTTGCAAACCTACAAACATAATCTGGCCATCACAATTACTTTTCAAACAGTCTGTAAATTTACACCAGTCTTCTGTGAATCTCTGGTCCCGCAGGTTTCGAATTCTTCCGGTTAGTTTATCCAATTCTGCATAGTCCATCTATTTCATCCTCCATTCTTCTTTTGTCAGTAATTCTTCTTGCTTCCATTTTTGTGCCAATAATATTCTAGCTGCCGTCGTTGCCGACAATGTGGTGTTCTTTGCTACAATAAGACATTTAATGTGGTGTCGTCGTTTAGAGTATTTGGCTAGGGGTGGGGATACCAAACTTTAAATCCCAGCTCAGCCAGGAAGATCATTGGGTTATCTTGGACAAGTTACTATGTCTTAGTCTAACCTACCTCATAGGATTGTTTTGAGGATAAAATGGGGGTGGCAGAACCATACATACCGTCTTGAGCTCTTAGGAACAAAGGCAGGATGGAAATGTAGTAAGACAAAACAACTATGTCTACGCAATTCCACACATGAATGGAAATTGTGCAGCCATATAATTCCAGGGATTGTCAGCATTGTCTGATATTTTGAACATAAAACAATACAACCTTCTGGTGACATAGGCTCTGACACAAATACACATACAGTGCTAAAAAAACCAAACCACGGTTCCTTCAAAGTGCAAAGCTAAGGCTCGCAAGAATTGTTTCAGCTGCCAGAGAGATAAGAATGATGGAAGTGGCTGATGTCACTTAAATTGACAAGGAAAGAGAAAAAGGGAAGGCGTTTAATGTTTTGACCTCTTTGTAAGTCTTGCCTGTGTGGGCTCTCAAAGAAGGAACTAAATCCCGAAGAAATAAATTGTAGCCAGTTCCTAGGAAGGTTCATTTGCATGACTGTGTTTTTGTCAAATAAAACATTTTGCTTATTATAAAGTTCTTATTCTTTAAGTGAAGCTCACACGTCACAGTGAAGCGCATTAAAAACCTGTATTTTCCCGCTGCAGCTTCTTTTGGCCTCGGTGAGTAACCTCCTAAAAATCCACATCTGTCCTGCTGTGTGTCTCTCTTCCCCCCTTTCTAGAAACTGGCATGGCAAATGTTTAAACGAAAACGTAAGAATTTATGTAAGCTGAGTCAGCAACGTCATAGTACAAAAAGCCATACAGTTTATGCCATTTTAACATTTAAAGGTTGCCCAATGTAAATAAAGGATACAATACTCTATTTGGTTCTGTTGTGTGCGTTGCCCTCTGTAATGAACGCGAGTGCCTTAATTTCAGTGAAGCTTGTACACAAGAATTTCCTGGTGAATTTTCCTCATAGTGCATCTGAAAGTGAGGCAGAGTGATCGTGAGGAAACATGCACACAAACACATTAAGAAACCAATTTGGACAATTTGTTTCAAAGCAGGCACTGCCTTACTCTTTCCCACAAGCAACGCACAGTCCATTTGTACTCAGGAAGAAGATGCCCCCATTGTATTCTGTGGTTATGTAATGGGATTATGATTACCCAGATAGTACTGGGGGGAAAGACTTTGCCTTTTCATCCAGGCAGCATTCATCCTTCCTTATCTTCTAACTTAAGAAGTTCACACAGCTGCCTTGGAGTTATTGGCCTATGAGCCCATCAAAATGCATACCAGCCATGATTATGTGGTGTCATCTTTCTGGTTCTGTTGTACTGATATTGCTGCTGATGGCAATCATTCGGTGCTCAATGATGCCCCTGTCATGCAGCAAAGCTTAGTATGGCATTCTTGTTTTTTGACTCGCTTGTGCTCTACAATTGGCTTATGAACAAACAAGGAGAGCTCCCTTAAAGCTGAAACATAGAACACTCTTTCGGGAAGTCATTGAAGAAAGATCCGGTAAATGATTCTAAACACACATGAACTCTTAAGTAAGTTTAGACCAGCTTACAGATGCTCCCGATGACTCCCAAAGAACTGAGGAGGTCCACACCCATTTAGCCAACAGTGATGCAGCTTCAGGTGCTGCCAGGCTGTACACTGGAAACGACCCCATCATTCAGGTACCTGACACAGGGACTTGCCCAATTCATTCAGCTGAGCCTCAGTTCTCCGCTGATGCCTTCTCAAAGGCCAGGCCACTGAGCAAACAATGCTCCTTGCCCATTTCCTATTATCCCTTTCACACACACACACAGGCTTCCCATCCCTCTCTTTTCCCCTTTTCGCCATTGGCTTTTCTTCAGCCTCAAATAATAATAATAAAAGATTTTGAAAAGTGCAATGTAGTTAAGTTTAAATTTGCAATGCCTTAAAGGGAGGAGGTCCCCTTCTCTGTGGAGGTAGGCTAGGCCTTTGAAAGAGAGGTGGGGGAGAGACTGAAAGATCTGAAGTTAGGGAGTCTGAATGAAAGAACACTCAGCTAACAAAACAGTACGCCACAGAAGAAGCTTCATCTGGTCTGGCCAAATCCCTTCTTTCTTTCCATCTTTTCTCTCCTAATAACAGCTGCCCTCTCATTCCCTGTTACTCCGCTGTGAAGAACAAAACCTCCCTCTGACTATCTGTTTTTCTTTTCTTCCCCAGAGTAGGTCTCATTACTGGTGATTAGCAGATGATTAAAACCAATTCAGCTTCCCCCAGTAGATATTTTCTCCCTGTTTGTGACTAACGCGTCAGTCTTCAATGAACGTGCTCCTAAGCTTATTAACAGGCTCAGAGGATTAGCTGCCACAGAGCTTCGTGGCTTCGATATTGTGATGCAGCGAGTGACATGGAACCATTTGCCGAGCACAGACGGGACCTTGGGGACTAAATATCTAAATCGCAATTTTATTTCCATGCAGAGTGTTGGAGCGGGCCGTGGTGGTGGGGGGCAATCCTAACAATAATTACTGAAATCAAACATTTGGATAAGTACGAAAATAGCCTTAAATTGAAGGGCAGCAAAACAAGCAATCGAAAGAAACAGTCGATCGTGTGTCTATATGGTGCTTTGCTCACAGACGGCTCTGTAATATTTAGTTACGACACCAATGAAGCCAGTGGAGGCTTGGCTAGTCTTCTGTGACTTGGTAGCCTTACTCCAAAAGCTGATACAGGCAAGTTATTCCTCAAAGATGACAGCCATCCCAGTTTGCGAACAACAGTTCTAGTTGCATCAACTAGGAATGCAAAGATACGAAGCCGCTCTCTTCCTGTAACCCTGAAATTGTCCTCAGAATCACTTTTCCTATACAAGTAGATGCTCCTCACCTTTCATAACTGTTTTGACTTCAGCAACAGCTTCTCCTCACACGTCTCTTCCTCTGGAAATCCATAAGACATGCACTCCAACTTTCTTTTCGACTCTTTAGGTCACTAGATATATGTTTGCAGGCCCAGATTGTAATCTAAGGAGATTTTTTTATTGATTTGTCTTCCTGTCTGTGGTATAGCCTTCCATCTGTGTTTGCTTATATGTTACAGTGAATGGGCAAAATGAGGTGGATGTTCACATTTACATGTGAATGGAGACAATCTTGGGAGGAAGCTACCATTTAAAGAGGGCCGTGTTTCTTGTATTCCTGTGTGATTCTAAAGCGGTATCTCAGTGGGAGATGATCTGGCAGAAGGAGCAGTCAGTTGCAAGATTTCACTTCTTCCAATAACCGCTCCATAATTGTGTAAATAATTATAATTGGACACGAGCTATTTGTTTGGCTTGCTGCAATTTGGATCTGGAGACTTTTCACTAACAGAATATGCCATTATCCTGGAAACATGTGGTTGCTATAAGTCCACTGCAAATAAATAAATAAATAAATAAAAGGGAACGCTTTTTAAAAAAATGTTGCTGCATCAGAAGCATTAGTTTTGTCCTAAGAGTTTGCATCTGAGTGAACAAATTCCAGAGCAGTAGCTGTGTTAGTCTTGCAGCGACAACAGAATGAGTCTTGGAACATCTTAAAGATTCAACATATTCATTGTGGGGATTGATTATATTATTAATCTGGCAGATTTATACCCCACATTTCCATAAAATATAGCCAAGACAGCCATTTAATATTAAATTTCTGTTCCACAACCTTTGGCACTAATGAGCACTCACACTTTACATTGTGGGTGCCCTTTGCGGGATCGCACGCGGTGCTACAGTTCTCAGGGAACTTACTGGCAAACAGGGGCTGGCCTGCCTCTCAGTGTTTTTATTGGAGGTTCAGGCCCAGCATCAGTAGTCAAGTTTCATTGCTGGGAGGTGGGGCCAGTCCCAGTTATATATAGGGGGTGGCGCCAACAGTAGCCAGGCAGTCGGCTCAGGAGATTCACCCACCCTCCCCTCCCTTAGTTTAATATTTTCTTGTTTGCGGGTTAACTTTTTCTTCCTCTTTAGTGGGCGCTGCTACGGTCTTTGACTGGTTGCTGTTGAAGGACCGGGAAGAAATTTTCCTGCATTGGTAGATTTTGTCTTCCTCGTAGCAATTCATCACAACCTTGGCGGTTTATGGCCTTGGGTGGAATCCTTTAGTCTTTTCTTCCCTATAATGGAGTGTGTGTGTGTGAAGTGGTGACTCACCCCCCTGCAGCGGCGATTCCAGGGTCCCCTCTTAAAAGGGGTTATATAATGGGTGTCACTGGCCATACATTGAAATGCTGTCAGTGAACTACCCTGCGTACCCTGGATATGGGCTGGGCTGCCTGTGTACACCTACATCTCGCAGTACACCCCCATATCCCATGTACCCCGATGTGCCCCAGCTCCCCCAGCTGGGGGGCTGGGAGGGATACATGCCCAAGGCCTAAGCTAAGGTCTTCCTACATTTAGAAGTTTAATAAAGTTGTGGCCTAATTTTAATTCCACAACACGTTGTCATAGTCTTTATTCCTTTCTTATGATCCCTGGGGGCTGGGGCTGTCGCGGCCTGGTCACTCTCAGGTTGGCTAACAATGAAATGCATTTTTGGCGGGATTGAGCCAACATTGCAGAAAAAATGAGGTGGTTATTCTAAAGTACCTGTATAGAGAAATAAAATTGTCAAGAGTAGGTCCAGCACTGAGGTATACAAGATATACAGTATACTTATAACCTTTCTTTGGAAAACTCAGATTTTCACTCCACAACTGCAGTAATGCTCAACGACACAATCTTAATTGCTTTGCTATGGCAGTTTCAGAACTGCAATGGGATACAAATCCTTGGTTCTAATTAAGACCAGAATCAGCAGAATCAAAATTGCTGATAAATTTTAGTCAGAAATATGCTGTAACCTTTCTTTAAAACATGTTAAAGTATGAAGTATGGTAGATTTCCAGGTCAATAGCAGAGTGTTGTGATACACAGAAATATATCCCCACTTGTTTCTTGATTGCTGACACAAACAGATTTGTGTCTGTTTAGAGATTTTGATGAGATATTAGTTTTGTAGCTAAATACAGAAGGAAGGAAATCTTTTGTATCCGTCATTGCAGACCTTCGGGATCTAAGTGTTAGAGTGGGAAAGACACAATATATCAGGAACATAGACATATACATGGCTTCAGGCTCAGCTGAAAGCCCATTTATTTGACGAAGCTAAATTGTAAACCATGCTTGAGACTGTTCATGCAGACTTTTTCCTTGCATCGTTGTATTGCTCGTCAGTGCCTAGATCATATAAGGCTTTTGCAAATGAAACAAAATAAAAATTAATTGATAATGGTGTGGCAATCCATCACAATAGAACCAAAATGATCACCACCATAGCTCCAGCAATAAATAAATCGGTTTTATAAAAATGTAGGGGCATAGTGAGCTTTGTTAAATAACGCATCTCTAGTTTAGCAGTTCACATGGTTAATTCCAGAGCCCTGCTGGGTAGAAATGTCAGTGGACATAAGGTGCTATTCATAATAAAAGTGTTAGAAATCCTTAAACAGCTGCTAAAGGCAGGGCCCATTCTGAGAGCTATGCCTTTATACAGTTCTGCCTGTTCCAGATTAAAAAGGATATCACCTTTACAGACTTTGTAAAGGTGCAGTAAAGAGTGGGCGATTAAAATAATCAAATTAAAATAAAAAGCAGTAGGGTTGAAGCATTTGGGACCTTTTGGTTGGAACAAGGGAAATAAAAGGGGTTGGGACACGATAGAAGTTTATCAAATTGTGCATTCTGGAGAGAGCGGGCAGAGAAAATCTTTCTTTCCTTCTCATACTAGGATTCAGGATCAGCCAATGACATTATTGGGAGTAAATTCAGACAAAAGAAAGTACTTCTTCATGCAACACTTTAAGTCACGCATAGAATTTGCTCCCACTAGATGTGGCGATTGCCAAGACGATGTGACAAGTTCATTGAGAAAAGGCCCATCAGAGGCTATTAGCTAAGACAGCTAAGTGGAATGCCCATATCCAGAGACTGCATGTCTTTGAATAATAGTTGCTGTCAATCAGATGATAGGGGAGGCCTATAGTATAGGCCTCATGCCCCAGTTCTGGACATCTCAAAAGTAGTGGGCTGGCCACTTTAGAAAACAGCTTGCTAGTCTAGATGGCCCCTTGCCCTGGTCTATCTGGACTCTTCTTATGTCCTTAGGACAGCAGACTCCAAATTATTAGGTATAAATTGAATGCACTATACAGCAAAGTGTACAGTGGTACCTCTGGTTACAAACTTAATTCGTTCCAGAGGTCCATTCTTAACCTGAAACCGTTCTTAACCTGAGGTACCACTTTAGCTAATGGGGCCTCTTGCTGCCACTGCGCCACCGCCGCGCAATTTCTGTTCTCATCCTGAGGTAAAGTTCTTAACCCGGGGTACTACTTCTGGGTTGGCGGAGTCTGTAACCCGAAGTGTTTGTAACCTGAGGTACCACTGTATAAGTAGTGAGCAAATATATACAGGGAAACCCCCCCCCAAAAAAAGATGGGGCAAATGCTGTGAAATCATAATCTAGAATGGCATGTGACAGTGGCTCTCAGTTTTCCATCTTCCTCAACGCAATGGGATAGCTCAGAAGGTCCCTCTCTCCCTGCTCTGGCCTAGTGTGATTGAAAAGTGAATGCTGCTGCTGCCAAAACGACGTGCCAGGTTTTAAGGAAATTGGGGAAATTGTCAAAACTACAATAGGACAGGAAAGGTGTTTTCTAATCTACTACCCTGAGCATGAAGTATAATGAGTGTGTGAAACACTTTTTCAAAAATGGATGTCACTCTTAAGTCTTCTAATTTAGTGCCTTCTTTAAACCGTTTCTTCTTTCTAATGCTTATCTTCACCCAAGGATTATAAAATCTGTTCAGCCAGCTGGCTAAGGAAGATTGAAGATTAAATGTGGTGTCAGTCTCAGTATAACTAGGAAACTGTAGCCCTGTTAAGGTGTTATGAAGTAGCGTTCATAGAGGGGCTGTGGGGTCGTGTGCACTGCACTGATTCCCTTTACCCCCAACCACTGAGCCTGGATGTTACGAAGAGGGATTGCGTGTTTATCTCAATGCAATTACAGTACTCTCCATGACAAGAGACGGAATGATCAGGGTTCCAGAACATAGGAAGGACCTTAACCGTGTTCAGCTAAATATACTTACAGTCCCCCTTCTGACCTTCCCACCCAAGGGGGATAGGTGGGAGTGGAGAGGAAATGACCAGTACATGCAGTCATAGGAGCATAGGAAACAGCCTAATACTGAGACAGACTTTCCTGGATTTCAGTCACGAGTCTCTTGCAACCCTATCTTGAAGACTGAACCAGGGACCACCAAATCACTGTGGAATTTGGAATCACTCCATTGGAAGTCCACAGACTTCCACAGACACCATTTCAGAATGTTTGCATAGGACTTGTTCTATGGTTGTGACAGTGTTGCCTACCCGGATCTTTCAGTATAAAAAGGAGCTACAAATATGTAGATAATACCTTATTGGACCATAGGCTATTTAAAAAATGTAATAAATTGCAGAATCAGATTCAGAACAAGATGATTTTGCTATGGTGATGGGCTGTCAATTTTAGTTTCTCATTTTTCCCATTTTCAGTTCAGTTCTCCACTTTTCCAAATCAGTCTGTGAATTTTTGATTTACGTCCACACGAAAACGCATCAGCAAATTTCTCCTAATACACATTTTTTTTTGTATACAATTTTTGTATACACATTTTTGCAAAACAATTTCTCCTAATTTAATGCACTTTTGCTTGTTTTTTTCAGGGCCATGTGCCTTTATAGGCACACTTCAATGAATTATATGCATTTCTTGTTCATATTATTTGGCTGGACAACTGCAAAGCAAAATATAAAGACGTGACAGTTTTGAATGATGGTTGTGTTTCAGGTTTTTTCTTAAAACAAATGCATTAACTATCCTGTTCTGATTAATATTTTTCAGTTATTTTCCACCTTTCTTGCCCAAAGTTAAGTCACTTAAAACTTGTTTAAAGAAAGTAGTTACATTTGGTTTGTAGGATGATTTAGGAATGTGGGGAGCTGATCATGTATTTTGCTTGGGTCAAGTGTTAGCTCATGACTCTGCAGATGCTGCCTTCAAATGGGCAAATGCAGTATATCCTTGATCCTTATCCTTTATCACGTGATATTAATGTTTAACAATGTTTTACAATCACATGGTGGAGTGTAAAATAATAATTCTTTATTATCTTCCCAGGCTTGCAAACAATGTAAAAAAAAAATATGGCAGAAACATTAACATCTGTCTGGTTAAAGGGTCAACAATTAATAGCCTTATTTTTGTTAGATTTCTTATAAACCGTAATAGTGATGCTAAATTTTCAGTCCCAGAAATAGTATCTGAGAAATTAATGAAATCAAGTAGTTTGCAAGTCAGAGACTCACAAGTCTGTATTATTTTTAGTAAGTTCAGCAGATATGCTGTCTTTCGGAGGATCATTATTATTTGCTAAAAATGTGAACAGCTTAAGAATCCCCTCAGCAGTGGCTGGTGACCAGGGGCTAAGAGCCTCAAAATGTTTCCCTTCTCAATAGAACAGATTATGTCACAGAAGAGAGAATTAAAATGACTTTCCCATGCTTCAATTGGAATATATTTAACCAGTAAGTTCTGGTCACCACGATTACACTTTTCCAATTTCCAAAAAGTCACACAATCCTTTGATGCAGCACCATCCAGGATTTTACCCCATTTGTGCTTCCAGAATGTGTGGGCTTGTAAGCCCTTAATTTCCCCTTTCAGCAAGGCCAAAACCACATCCTCTGTATTGCTGCATTTTATCCTCCTAGCCACTTGTTTTATGAGCCTCTTCACTTGTTTACATTCATTGTCAAGCCACTCAGTTTCCTTCTAATAGTTTTAATAGAATGTCGGGGGAAATAAACATGGTCTTGACTTCATTTATAATTTGTAAGCATAGCTCAGTAACAATTGCTGATGATATAGCAGATGATAAAAGCAAAGCCCTTAGACAAACTAATTTGGGTGGCAATAATTTATCATAAGTGTCTGCCAATAACTTTGCATTCCATTTTATTCTTCTCGAAACTCTGGGTTCTGATGTACAAGTGGGATTCGATATAAGACTAGATGTTGATATAGGGGCTACAAAATTCGTTGTAATGATGGTCACTGGGTCCAATTCAGATATTCCCTCAGACAGCTGCTTGCTTATGAGACTTGTTCTTGGCTACAGCTATGCTTAGTGGGGATATAACTTTACCATGAGCCCAGGTGTGGATTTTTGCCTGAGTAGACGTGCGTAGGATCGTGCCGTTAGGGTCCTACGGTCTTCACCTTTTCTTTGCATGGCAGTGCTGATGGAACAATTGGGATCAAGTTAGAATTCATGATCTCCATATATTATGGTTTTCAGTAGTACCACTACCAACTCCTGGGATCGAAATCTAGTTGTTTTTTACCCTGTAATTCATACCATCAAAATGAGTTAAAGATGTGTTTAGTAATGGATTGAAAAAACCCCGATCTCTGGCTATGGGCAGAAGTCACTTGGCAACCCCCTCCCTTCTCAGTCATTCCTCAGCACACCTCCCATTTCAAGACCATGGCTCTGCCAGAGAAATAAGCCACTCTGCACACCCTGGCAATAGAATTCAAGGGAATTCGATGAAAGACTACACAATTAGAAGCAATCATTTAATTTTAAACTGTCTTTGTGAGCAGTGAAGACAGAACAATATTCTGACATAGAAATTTAGTATTTGACCTTATGGAGATGCCTTTTCAAGCTTTCTCCAGTACTCTTTTCTGCTGAGAATGATTGACAATCGAGAACGAGCTTATTAGCCTTTTCGCCATGAGGTGCTCTGTATCGTTTTTTCTTGGAGGAAACCTGTTAGTCATGCACATAGGTTGATCATTAGAGTTGTTAATTACATCCACACTGCTGGAAACATGGCTCAGTGACAGCGAGTCCCTCTTCTCCCCTTGTGCCTGTTGACTTAGCATGGTACTGATATTTTGGAAATAGCTCTAGGCCTCCAGCTTGAAGTAGTAAAGAGCAAATCTTTTAAACTGTGCAGTCCTATGGAAACCTTCCAGAAAATAAGCCCTATTCGTAAGTATGCACTGTAAATGTATTGTGAGAAAAACTAACTCAGTTATTAGTCAGGGGATCATTAGAAAATATCAGAGGAAGAAAATACTTTCCCTATACAGTCATACCTCTTGTTACATTCGGTTCAGGTTACGTCTTTTCAGGTTGCGTCCCGCGGTGACCCGGAAGTACCGGAAAGGGTTACTTCCAGGTTTTGCCACTCGTGCATGCACAGACGCACAAAATGACATCATGCGCATGCGCAGAAGCGGCGAATCACGATCTGCGCGTGTGCAGACGTGAGTTGCGTTCCTTTCAGGTTGCGAACGTTGCTCCGGAAAGGATCCTGTTCACAACCAGAGGTACCACTGTATTGCAAATAGTTGATGTCCATATTGATTACCCTAATTTGTCCCAAACCACCTCCCCAGAGGAGAGTTGCTTGGTTAGCTGCATTTAGTTGTAAAAGTTCCATTAACATTCCTAGTTGTTTGAAATAGTTCCTGTACTGATTCACTATTTGCACACTTAATGCTTCTAATGCAAAAAATATATATTAGCCAAAACATGATCATAGAAAGCTATCCATTCATATAAGTTATTTAGTCTGATGAGTGGCATCCATAGGCATTGCCCAAAGGCCATTTTCCTAGGTGGGTAGTTTCTTATGTAGACTGAGCTAGTAAAAGACTTCCAGACTAGAAGGATGCCAGTTCTTTTGAGCAGATGGAACACACTCAGCCCAGCATGTAAGTTGGTATCTCACTAGATGCGAGCCAGAGACAAAGAAATACTAAGCACCCATTAGCCCATTGTTTATGCAAAGGAAGGGGTGGGGCTACATGCCTGAGTCAAAGTACTCTGTGATCAATGTGACAAAATAGTTCTCCACCATCTTTATATATTTTCTTGGTTCCAAGGCTGAGCTAGAAACTGATATAAGGAATTCAGAATTCTAATATGGATACAGTGGTACCTCGGGTTAGAGACGCTTCAGGTTACAGACGCTTCAGGTTGCAGACTCTGCTAACCCAGAAATAGTACCTTGGGTTAAGAACTTTCCTTCAGGATAAGAACAGAAAGTGTGTGGCAGCGGTGCAGCAGCAGCAGGAGGCTCCATTAGCCCCATTAACAGTTTCAGGTTAAGAACGGACCACCAGAACGAATTAAGTTCTTAACCCGAGGTACCACTGTATTAGAAAAAAGATATAATAATTTCTAATTATATAATAATTTTATTATTTGTATGCCACCCATCTGACTGGGTTGTGCCAGCCACTCTGGACGGCTCCCAACACAGTATTAAAAACACAATAAAACATCAACCATTAAAGACTTCCCTTAACAGGACTGCCTTCAGATGTCTTCTAAAAGTCAAATAATTGTTTATCTGTCTGACATCGGATGGGAGGGCATTCCACAGTGTGGGCGTCACTGCTGAGAAGGCCCTATGCCTGGTATAGATACCAGGAAAGTTATTAAGGATACTAAAAAAAAGGGATACAATGTGGAGTACAGTGTTTGATCTAGTCCACAAGAATCCTTCTCAGAAAAGTTCCCCAGTTCAATAGAACTTCACCCAGCTGTCCTGTATATAACCTGACTCACAACCGTGTGTTGTCTTGTGACAGTGAGCAAGCTCTATGGCTGAGTGCAAGCTCTAGCTATTGCACCACCTATTTTCTGTTATCTATATACTTTACACATTTCTGATATTTCATTGTCATGAAAGAGAGTCCAGGATTAATATTCTGATTATGGGATACAATGGTTCTGAGAAACTTAACGCAATTGGCAAATCTATCAACTACAACTCAGGTTGGAAACAAATTTGGTGGCCATGGTTGTGCTCTTGGAGAAATTAGGTCAGTCTGGAAATCCAACTGCTCCGAAATTGAACTAAGCTCCTAATACCAGGCATCCATTTTGGATGTTACAGTTCAGAAAGGATTACTAAGCCAACAGACATAATCCTGGCTGAATTTCTGTTGATTTCTGTGGGGTAAGGCAGAGCATTTTGTAGAAATATTTGGCAATAAACCTCTAATGCAAAGGTGTGCACACTGAATCATTTGTGTACAAAATGATACCTTTCCTCTCCGATTCCTTATGTTCCTTCCATTTTCCATTTGTCCTCCTTTCCACTGCAGTTTAATTCTGGGTGTGCTGAAGCTTAAAATGTAGCTTCCGATTTATAATAGCAACAGGGCATGCAGCAAATGTCAACAAATCCCATGGCACCTTGGAATGTAGGAAATGTGAAAGGTAAGTCGCAGCAGTCTGTTCCAGCAGCTGAAGAAAAGAGGGGGAAAACCCTTGCAGAAAATAAATCATATGAGTTTGAAGGGAATGCTGGAACGCTAACTTCCCACCATGAAGCAAGCGTTTATCGACCAGGCTTCCCTAACACACAAACACACCAGATCAAGTCCAACAATCAACCCTTGAATATTTCAGAAGTCAAAGGAGATACACTGCCAGGTGCTTCCAAAAAAAGTTTGGAATATAAAATGTCAAATTACAGGAGTTATGTATGTATAATCATCAGTTAATCTGCATTTGGATAGACCAACTTGTTGCCATTTCTAAAGGGTGTAGCTACCATTGACTGTTCATTGTTTTCTCATGAGATGCTGAATTCGCAGTGGACAGGAGAAGCCCAGGCTTGTCCCGGCAAGCCTTGCCCTATATCCTAAACGAGGAAACCTCTCTTAAACAAGGTTATGCTTGTGCACCAATTTTGCAGCCACATTTTCCTATCAATGTGCAGTCATGTCTTTTGTTATGGATCTTTAGTTTGGACTTAGCAGATTCCATCGTGCATCTTCTCCCAAAACAGCATACAGCAACTTTGATTTCTGACTCCAGACTCTGTGATTTTATTGATATTTCATAGCCGCATAAGCTATAACCTGCCTGTTCATTTGGGGAAGACCAGTCCAATGGTTATTAAATACCAGCTCCTATCAACCCCAGACAGAACGGTAGATGAATGGTCAGGGATTAGTTATTTATTTAAAAGCATTTAGAAACCACACACACACACACACACACACACACACACACAATCTAAACATGGCTCACAACATAAAACAATAAACAATATCATTAAAATAAAAATACATTAGTATAAAACATATAGAAGCAAATAAAAATAGGAATTCTTTTATTGGCTATTAGTGTATTAATGATTTTAATTTAACTACCTGTAGCTCACCTAGAAAATATATAACCGAACTGAAACCATACAAAATAGACAGTCATGGTAAAGACGCAGCTGGGAAACCTGTCAAAATAGATAGTTTTTAGCTAACATATCTCAACAGAAATGCTATTGCTCGGATAGGCGGAGTCCCCCCAACCCCAGGCGACCCCCGAGCGGAATAATGACTCAAGACAACGTGCTATGGGATTAAAATTGTCCACAAGTTTATTAAGTTTCAGATGTAGGGAGACCTTGGCTCAGGCACTGGGCATTTATCCTTCCCAGTCCCCAGCTGGGGATCTGGGAGACATCAGGGTTATCCAGAGTGTGTGGGGATTGGGCTGGCTGTGGAGAACATATGTTCAAGCAGAGAGCCTGTCCCCCGTTTCGCCGCCATCAGAGGAGAGAGCAATGACAACCTCTCTGCGTATGGCCAATGCCTCCCCTCAAGATCCCTTTAATGGGGAACCTTGGGATCACCACCGCAAGGGGGGGCGTAGGTCACCGCTTCGCGCCCCCCCTTTAGGAAGATAAACTAAAGGATTCCGCCCAAGGCCTGAAACTGCCACCTGAGGCCGCAAAATCACGGTGTCGTCGCCAAGACTACCTACACCTGAAAAGACCCTTCACCATCCACCATCTATTCCGAAAGGCCATGCCTAATGTCGCTCAGCCAATAATCATTACCAATGGCTGAGAGGCGCAATCCATCGGGCCTGAAGAGTTCCTTCCTGTAGATTTTGATGTTGGGGTGGTTCACAACGCGACCCCTGATGCACGAGGTTGCCAAGCGCAATGCTGGGAAACCTGTCAAAATAGATAGTTGTTAGCTATCATATCTCAACAGGAATGCTGTTCCACCGAACAGGGGAGGCCACACTAAAAGCCTTGCTCTAAGTTACTGCAGAGTAAGCTTCTGAGAATTTTGGAACTTGCAGGAGAAACTCCCACAGACTACTGCAGTCTCCTGAGTCTATAAGGGATAAGGTGGTTAACTTGGTCCTGAGCTGCGTAGTTTAAGGTGAAAAGGAAAAGAGCCTACATTCAACGACATCACTTCCGTTGTGCATCTCCACTGCTGTTAGAGATATACTCTGTAATTGCATTTCTGTTAGTCACTGCACACTGCTTCACAACTGCAAATGGAGCTACATTTCTCCTAGCACTGGCTGGATCAAGACATGTCAAAGAAGCGATTCAGTTAAACTCGTTGCAAACTCATACAGGGAAATCCAGTAGGGAAAGACGGGACTTCACAGAGCCATCTGGTGTCACAGTGTTTTATCGCACATACAACACATATAAAATGTTGTTTCTTTACCAAACTAGCTGAGTCCACTATTGAATAGTGACCTTCCTCTGCATCCTAAGTTGAAATATAGCCAGAGCCTTAAGATTCTCCTTAACCTCAGATACATTAATTGCTATAGCTCCATGCCTCTCCACTACAAACTCTTGGTCAGTATATATTTTCCTAAATACAAACTGGGAAAGCAGTTATTGCTGGGCCATCCCAAAATGCTCCTTAAGCGCCTTACCATCTTTTTGTAAGCAATGACCTCACAAGATCTCTTGTGTGTCTTTTTTATTTATATTAAGTACAAAATCTCTTGCTATTTGCCTCTCTGCTCTGTGCGAGATTGAATTCCACTTGGCTTTTAGCCTGCGAAACCCCAGGCTAGCCTCCAAATCAAAATCAAAATTGACACAATAGGGAAAATAACAGGAGCTCAGAAAATCTCAATGTCAACTGCTGGAAAAGCAAACCAACAATTATCCGTATAATTTATGCATATCTATTACACAGCTATGTCACATTATGCATATAATCTGAGCTAATTAGGCATACATGCCTATACACATGTGTATAATTATAGCGGGTTGTGTTGTGGTTTTTTCTTTTTTTTTACCTATAGCTTAGTGAGCAGTGAACATGAGATTCAAAATGGGAAGCAAGATAGGAGAGAGTAGAGGGAGAACATTCTTATGAGATAAATTGGCCATAATCAACAAAACATAAAACTACTTCATTGACCTAGACTGACACCAATAAATAGGCAATTTCTAAAGAATCAACTCCCTTGTCACAAAACAATGGCCACAAACTAAGTACAGAACAGGTAATCAAATGATGCTGGAGGGTACTATGGGATTACAGAGCAAAAATAATGGTCTAGGAACAAGGAGCCAGGTTACTATCAAGGCTGTTTTATAAAGCAAAGAAATGCCTACATTTGCTCTAAATTGAAAAGCTCAAGGGAAAAATCTCCTTGGCTTTAGACAGAGTGATAAAGAAACTCTGCTTAGCCAAAACTTTGTGAAATGCAACTCAATGCTTCTGTGTTATTAGCGATGTGTGTCACTGGCCACCAGGCCCACACAACTCTGGCGTAGCTGTTCCTTAATGACGAGAGTTGCAAATGACAAAGAAGAGAGGAAGGGCCATTACTCAGTCGTAGAGCATGCAGAAAGTCTCAAATTCAATACCTGGCATTCCCAGGCAGTGGAGAGCCACTGCCAATCAAAGTTGACAACACGGAGGTAGATGGACCAGTGGTCAGATTCTATAAGGCAGCCTCCTATGTCCATTGCATTTTCTGTAGCACCCTCACAGAAGTGGCCAGGAATGACGTATTGTATTTGTAGAGATTACCAGCTATCAGTTGTATATGCCTGTCACACTGGTGAAGCAGCTGTCCACAGCCCCCCTGCTATGCGCAATGGAATAAGGTTCTTGGCGCATGCAGTGGACATCCAGGGCAGGCAAGGGCAGAGGACAAGTGGCTAGCGCATCTGTGGACATGTGTATAAATGTGTACATGCAAAGGAGGCCCGCTGTGGCACAACTAGCCAATAGGTCCAATGAGATAGGTGAAGGGATGCTCAGACCCCAAAGGGGTAGAATTCAGCAGGAAGATGCTATATATGGGGAGAGGAAGTGGATAACCTTAAAATGGAAAATGACCTAAGTCCTATTTCAGGCATAAGCAAACTCCAGCCCTCCAGATGTTTGGGACTACAATTCCCATCATCCCTGACCACTGGTCCTGTTAGCTAGGGATGATGGGAATTATAGTCCCAAACATCTGGAGGGCTGGAGTTTGCCTATGCCTGTCCTATTTGAGTGATGTATTCCTCTGCAGAATTAGAAGCACATGAGGGAGAGTGCAGAATGCACTTCCTGACCCTACACCTTCCATTGCATCCCTGTTCCCACACCCTTGTACAGTGGTACCTCGGGTTAAGAACTTAATTTGTTCTGGAGGTCCGTTCTTAACCTGAAACTGTTCTTAACCTGAGGTACCACTTTAGCTAATGGGGCCTCCCGCTGCTGCTGCGCCGCCACCGCACGATTTCTGTTCTCATCCTGAAGCAAAGTTCTTAACCCGAGATACTATTTCTGGGTTAGCAGAGTCTGTAACCTGAAGCGTCTGTAACCCAAGGTACCACGGTACTCTACACATTGAAGGATGAACATCTGCAGTGGTGTCAGGGCTGGGTTACGGGCAGCAGATTGAGCTGGGATCTAGGAGACATGGGATAGACAGGACTGAAGGGCATACCAGAAGGAAGAGAAGAGGAGCAAGCCAGAAGTCACGACCTAGTAACAAAACCAAAGTTACAGGAGCACACCATAGGAATATGTTGTTGGTTCATTTGCTTGAGTGAGACCCAAGTACAGCAGGAAGTGGGTTAAAGCTCTTTCATGCCCAGGAAGAGCTGATGAACAGATTGAGCGGGTGGAGTCAGCTCAGTTCCACAAGTTTCTCCGCTACCTAGAGCTCATTTATTCTTCACATAGAACAACCACATAAAAATGCAGCAGTCCCTCAAAAGTGGGGCACTTGCTGTATTCCTGGATGCTTCTTTTGTGATTCAGAACCTTGCACCATCAGGGTTCTAAAGCGTGGGGGAAGCCTGCATAAAAATAGCAAGTCCCCTACCACAGACACTTGGCCTCCAGTATGTGGAGGGGGCATTGATGGGGCTGGAAACAGGGCTCAACAGAGGTAGAGAGGCTATCTGTCAGGAGTCCAGGTTCCCAGCTTGATAACACAATTCGCGTAGTTAATTAAAAAGGAGGATTTATTGCAAAAGCAAACAGATAGCTCTGGATAGCATTAACAAAGCCTCCCACATCATCATTCAAGATGACCCTTCTGACTCCTTCTAGTTCCTACAGAAGATATTGAACTTTTGCACCTTGCGTCTCTTGTTTTGTTTCCGGTCTACCAGCCCTCCCATTCGCCGACTTTTCAGAGAGATTGGATCAGCTCCAACCTCTTCTTGTTCTGACAGACTGCTTCTCTCTCTGTTCGCTCCTGTTGGAGCATCCTGAGAGCTTTGGCTGTGTTCCAGCCCGCTCTCAGTTGTTCCCTTGGCAACTGGCATTTCCAGGTCCGTGGGAATCAGCTCTGGTCACTGTCCAGCCTGTGTGAAATCTAACCTTCTCTGTTCTGCAGCCAGCTGCAAACCTTGGCTTGGAACTGGCTCGTTCCTGACACTATCCAGTGAGTCTCTGCTCTTCCTCATTGCCTCTCATTGCATGGAGGAACTGCATGCCTGGGGAAACCCAGCCAACAGGCGGGGTATAAATAAATAATTATTATTATTATTATTATTATTATTATTATTATTGGACTAGAGTGACAGGCATGCCAAGCTTTTGAAATCCTTAGCTTCATTTAGGCATTCTAATTCTGAATTAGAATGGTGTGTGAGAGAAGAGGGTGAGCAAAGCATTCTCAACACACCTGCCACAAACTCTGCAAGTCGGAGAGACTTGTGTGGGATATTTGTACAATTTAGAACCTTGGAATATCAGAGCTGTGCATCATGGGAAGCCACATAAGTAGAAAATGCTTCCCACTGTGGAAGCTATCATTGCAATTCACAAAGGGTGATGAGCCAGGGGTGGAGGAAGCATGTTCATCCTCCTCCCCTCCTGCCCCACATTGCATGTTGATTTGACTCAGAAACAGAAGGCCTGAAAAGGGCTCCTATGATGAGATGTGATTCCCTGACAACTATCAGATTGCAAGCTGCACTTCAAAGACAACCCCTATCCCAGCGATCAGATTTCCTCCTTCTTAAAAAAAAATCAAAATCAAAAGGATGCTCATGCTCCCAGACTTAAATCTTTTAGACACCTAGGCACTTGGATAAAGCAAGCATGGATTAACCAGGTCTCACTATTTAAAGGGACTTATGTTTAGAGGCTTCTACCTACACTAATTTTAAATGCGGTGCTCTTGATTAGGGGAGCCAAGTCTTATGAGCTCAATGAGCTTACAGGGCTTTATAGCCTCTCTGCAAGCCTTCATGAGCTTAAACGATGATAAGAATATACAAACTCTCTGCATTGGTGTGAAAAGAGAAATGGACGTGTGAAGAATGTGGGCACGACTGGCCAATCGGAGAAGCAATTTCATCACGTAGTGACCTACGCTGCCTCCTTCCCTTTGCAATTAACGTACATTAAGTACAGTGGCTGATGAAATGGAATGCATTGGAATAAAAAGCTGTCCAATTTTCTTTTGTTAATTCAAACAGTAGCACTAGGCGATCAAATGTTGGTTGTCAAGTGCTTAGATATTCGACAAGCCTCCAGTGTTTCATGCTACAAACTAAAATTAGCATGGCTCCTCTCCAGGGACTGTGGGGAGTGTGTTCTTCGGAATGGCATGGGAATCCCTAGCTTTACAAAGCTAAATGGACAGCTGTGTTGGTTATTCACATACAATTGCCCTGTTCACACCTAAAGAGGACTTGGGGTGTACCAGGAGTGCCGACGTGACTAAAATATTGGGGGGACCCAAGTAAGCCCTGCCCCACATAATCGATCACAAGATGCGGCACATATACACACGCCATTTGAATGACAATGCCCATCAACTTGGGGGGAAGGACCCCTTAAATATTTTATTGGGGAGCCAAAGGGAACTTGGCCTCTAGGAGTTGGCTCCTAGGGGTGTACATTCTTTCTTTTAAGCACAAAAAGGAGTGCGTGGGTGAGAGGAGTTGAGCTGTCCCCTGCCTCATCTCCCCACATCCCATTGCTCCACTTCCATTTCACTAATTCAGGCCTCGGTCCAGTATACCTGAAGGAGCGTCTCCACCCCCATCATTCTGCCCGGACGCTGAGGTCCAGTGCCGAGGGCCTTCTGGCGGTTCCCTCATTGCGAGAAGCAAAGCTACAGGGAACCAGGCAGAGGGCCTTCTCGGTAGTGGCGCCTGCCCTGTGGAACGCCCTTCCAGCAGATGTCAAAGCGATAAACAACTACCTGACATTCAGAAGACATCTTAAGGCAGCCCTGTTCAGGGAAGTTTTTAACGTGTGATATTTTACTGTATTTTTGGTTTCTATGGAAGCCGCCCAGAATGGCTGGGGAGGCCCAGCCAGATGGGCGGGGTATAAATAAATTATTATTATTATTATTATTATTATTATTATTATTACCCCCAAATTCCAGCTGTTTTGGGACTACAATTCCCATCCCTGACCACTGGTCCTGTTAGCTAGGGATGATGGGAGTTGTAGTCCCAAAACAGCTGGAGGGACAAGTTTGGGGATGCCTGCACTAATTGATACTACTGGAGCCATGTTGGGGTTTGTGTGTGTGTGTGGAGGAAGTGCCTGAAGTAGCAGAGTCTAGAGTTCAGCCCTCCTTGCTCTCCTGCCATTTCTCAGGTGGAAGGAAGAACAACAAATATGATGGTTCCTGTCACACTTAGACTGGCCCCGAGCCAATATTTGCATATGGGTAATTTCTCCCCTACCCTGCACATGTGAGTAGACAACTTACATGGTTAAATGTGCATCGGTACTGGTGCATGCGGTGGAACAGAGATGTCCGCAGGTGTAGCTGCTGCTTCACTGGATGGGACTGTGATGAAGTGGTCGGAGAGGTCAGGCCATGAGGATCCACTGCAGGTACGTGGTGGTGGGAGTCCCACCAGCACAAAAGCACATTCCCACCATTGCTGCCGTCCTGTCCAGTGAAGCAGCTGTGATTCTGGTGCTGTGGTCCATCCACTGCTACTGGTGCTATCCCAACCTAACTCTCATTGTGGGGCAGCTTGAGAGTGATTTGTGAGGGGAGCATCACTTGGGCCAGGATGCTTCTTCCATCCAGTTGCTGTCCACCAAGGTGGTGGTGGAGCAGATGCCCTCAGCTCACATATAAGTGAGCCATAAAAGACATGGATCAGTCCATTAGCTGATCCAGTGCATAACCAAGTTGGTGTTGCCCACATGAGGAAACAGGCAGAACTTTTTCCACACACACACAGAGAGAGAGAGAGAGAGAGAGAGAGAGAGAGAGAGAGAGAGAGAGAGATTGAGATAAAGGTTTGGATGGAGTTACCTCATTACAGGGTCCTGTTTTGTTAGATAAATAAAGTTGTGACCCTTAAATCCCTCTTGTTGAGTGTCTTCATTCCAGGATGTGTGGGCAATATAGAGAGAGATATTTGTCTTAAAGTGAAGGGATTTCTTGCACACTTCACTCAGTACATTACAGTTCCTTGTTGGGTTAGCTTCACCTAGGATAGAAAGCATATTGTCGTTTAGACTACAATAATAATAGTCTTGAACTGAAATCCACACTTTCCTAAGGGTTTTATTTTTTAAAAAAATTAATTCAGTAATTAACGAAGTGAACCCCTCCAAATGCTCATCCACTATTTTTGTAAACAAGGTGGGCAGCTCACCTGAAGCATGGAAGAGGGAGAAGACAGAGAAGTGAGGCAGTGTTTGAGTTGCTAGCATACAAGTCTGTCATTTCAGTTGAAAAACTGGGAGGGAGCCAGCTTTTAAACAACTTGAGAAATTGCTGTGAATTCTGTTTTCATCTTATGTGTGGCTTCACCTTAAGTTGGTGAGAGGCCCACATCTCAATATTTTCACATTAAGCAACAGCACTCTTAAGAAACCTCACCTTCAATAATTATCATAACCAGGCTGAAGTCTACCCTCACATATGTAAACAGTGAACTTTACGTTTACTTCAAGTTAACTTCTGCTGCAATCGCTTTCCCATACCCATACCCAGAACTAGTCACACTAGAATTAGCCCTCAAAGGCAGGAGGATTGTTTTTTCAATATCACATCTTTCCTCACCCCTTTCATCGGGGTGGCTCATCCCATTTCGCCGCTTGAGGCAACGCTTGAGGAAGTGCCATCCTGCCCTGCAGCCATCGCCTCCACAGGAGAAGCGTTGCAAGCACTGGCACCGATTTCAGATGAAATTGTGCTGATTTCTGGTGAGGTCGCGCTGAAATCACACGAGATTTATTTTCTTGTGTGATTTTGGCAACATCTTGATGATAGTGGAGGCAGCACACCCCGCTTAATGACTGCGTTGGTTCTGCCCAAAGTAATCTATTTGTCTCTGTGAACTGTCCTGCCCCACAGTGTGGAGAGAGAATATCAGGGCAGAGAAAAATAAATACTTCTTCACACAGAATATAACAAACCCAGGCCCTCTTACTACCACAAGATGTAGCAATGCCCACCAGCTGGACAGGTTTAAAAGGGGATTAGACAAAATATTTGACGGATAAGACCACTAGTCATGATGGTCACGTAGTACTTCCAGAATCAGAGGCCTCTGAATAGCAGTTGTTGGAGGTCATGTGTGTTGCATTTATGTCCTGTTGTGGGCTTTCCATAGGCATCTGGTTCATAGCTGTCAACGTTTCCCTTTTTTAAAGGGAAATTCCCTTATTCCGAATAGGATTCCTCGCAAGGAAAGGGAAAAGTTGACAGCTATGATCTGGTTGGCCACTGTGAGGCTAGCTGGACCTTAAATTTCAAAGCTCTCTGCAATTACAAAGCAAACCAATATGGCCTCCTGCTACTTGCTCTTGTTCCAGTTTCCAACACTTCTGCCTGACATGCGAGAAAGATGCTTTAGAGCAGGGCGGTCCAACTTTTCATACCAAGTGGGTCGCAAGAGTCCTTAGACATGGAACCCACGGGCTGCACACTGCCTTGTGAGGAAGAAAGGGCAAAATATGTCCCCTCAGCCCTTGTGCTGCCTACCTAAAGCTGGGTAAGCAAGGCACCAGGCTTTGGGAAGGGGGTGTGAAGCTCTGGCAGTGTCCTAGAGCCCTCCCACATCCTTCCTAAAGCTAGGACCACCCTGCTGTAGAGGAAACTGTTTTGTTGTAGCTGAAGACCTCTTGAGGAAGACCAATGGCTGAAAAACAGTCAGCATTCTTTGTCAAACAAATAACTGTTTGAACTGCTTGAGACTAGACTCTTTTTTTCCATTTCTGTTGTTTGTGCATAGCCTCTTGTTCTCTCCAACCTTAGTCTTCACCATACGTTTGAGACTCAGGATTTGTCTAGATATAATAGTGGCCTGACCCACATCTGAAAATGCGGACCAGGCTGCACATCTGTAAAATGGGCTGGTGGCAAAAGAGATATAAATTCTTCTGATTGTAGGATTGCGTCTGGTTCAAATGTGTGGTCTGCCCCGCCCAGGCTCAGAATAATCATTGCTGTCTTGTTTCCTTTCCCTCCCCTCTCTAGTTTTTAACCAGAAGGGAGTTGTTTACTGACGGATTCAACACCGAGAGTCTATTTCTGCTGGATTTGATAAAAAAAACACAATTAAAATGTTGTGCAGGAGGGTTAGGCCAATTTGGCCGGCATCCTGGAACACACTCCAAGTGAAACCTGGAGGAATATACTGTACACGTAAAAAGAATTGTCCTCTGGGAATCCACCCCTCTTCCATTAACCTGATATTTTGCTCATCCTATTAGGAGATTTCTCTGAGGAGTGAAAATACTAGATTGCCTCATTAAGACTCATCATTTACAAGTTGTTGACAAAGCCTGGCATTTATCCTGTTGTCATAATAAATGTGAGAAAATGACCATTTGGCAAATAAATATATAAATAAACAATTCTCCCGTGCAACAGTAAATCACATAATCCAACCATATTCAGGTCTGGAGAGACAAGGTGTTACTATCTCTATGCGGCTCTATTATGTTGTAAATTATAGACTGCAGGAACAAAATACATTATATTAAAAAAAATCTAATCTTTTCTCTTAAAACAAAACAAAACAGCGTGTCTTGATTTATTTTGCCATTTTGACAGTTTTCTATCTGAGGCCGAAGTCCTGTACTCATTCATCTGGGAACGAGCCCCATCGAACCCCTGTGAAATGACACAAAGAGGATTGCACTGTGAATGTCTGAAATATTAACCTGAATAATTTATTCCCAGATCAGTTACTAGGGAGAACATACACTTAGCCTCCTTTTCAGAAGGAATCTACTAGATGGGAGAGGAATTTGGTTCAGTTCATCTTTTAATGCGAAACCTCCCTAATTTGCACTTCCTGAAACAATGTACAGAGCAAAATGGAGGTGTCCTACAAAATGCCCACTTTCCCCAATTTTACAAGTGCAGCTCTCTGACCAAATGATGTGGGGAAAGAGGGTATGTTAGGGGGGAAAGCATGCACAAAGATGCTTAGATTACTCAAAATTTGTTTGTTATATTAATCAAAATTAGTTTGCTAATGAGAAACATTATATTAGGGAAATTTGATTGCAAAAATTCACAGTAAAATGCCGGTGAATTTTCATGACAACCTTTGAAATAAAAACGAAAATCTCAAACCAAGGCAGAATTGTGAAGAACTGAACTTAAAACTAGAAAACAGAAGATCCACCCATCCCTTTCCCCATTTGTCCATGTCATTCACCAATGAATACATGGGACTCAGTAAGCTCTGTTGAACACAGAGGGACTTCTGATGAAGCATGCATATAATTGCAGTGTGTATAACCCTGCAGTTACAGCATGATCCATGGCCTGGCAAGTGTTAAAGAGGAATCTGGCTTCGCTGTGTTTCTCAGGAAATCCTCTCCTTCTTCTTGCAAAGTATAGCTGGCAGGTATTGGCGTGAGCTTCCTGAGCACCTTCCGCCATACCGGCATAACATAATACTATACTGATCTGTAAAGGCTCTTTTGCAAATGCCTTTCCATAGAGTAACAAATATGTGATCTAGTAGGTCTACAAGACCTCTAAAGGAACAGAAGGCCCTTTTTACGAGACGGTCTTTGAGCCAATCAACTTGAGAAATGGGCAGAAAATGTGTCATCGTTATTGTTTTATCCTGCTTCAAGAAACCCAGGACCGTGTATGTCATTGCGTTTTTCATTCCCATGTCCATTCTCTACTCCACCACCATTGCTCCAGCCTGCTCTGCGGTGAGAGGAGAATCAGTTAGTTTTTCCACTATTGCTGAGGTAGGGAGGGAGATAGCAGGGAAAAGACGTTACCACTGTATATAGCTTTCCTCTCATTTGTCGTCACAACAACTCTGTATGGTCGGTCAGGCTAGGAGATGATCACCAAGAGAGCTTTATAGCTGAGGGAGGATTTGAACCTGTGTCCCCAGCCCTAGTCCAGACAATCGGTGTCGCTGATTTTCTGATTCCACCCTGATTTCTCTTTGCTGGCAGAGCGAACAGCTTAGGGGAAAAAAACATGTCGGATAAATATTTCCTTTCTATTTCTTGTGGATCCCCTTGTGGATGACAGGCACTTGTTTTTATTTCTGTTAATTGCAGATTTCCTGCGCAACATTTCTCAAGATGAGATGAAGATGTGCTGAGAGCCTGGTGTCAGATGTACATTTGGCTGGCTGTGTTTGTTCAACTCCAGAGCCACCCACAGAATCTGGCGGAATGCAGGAATTCACACCCGGTTTAAGGTGGATTTATCGACTACTGTATGCAGTACAACAAATAAGAAATGGAAGGGGCGAGTGACAACTGCAAACGGTACATCAAAAGGCATAAAGATGCAGTTTCCCCTTCTCTTGTTCTACTTCTGTCATGAAGCTGAGGGAACAGCTCAGTCAGTAGAGCATGAGACTCTTCATCTCAAGGCCGCGGGTTTGAGCCCCATGTTGGGTTAAAAATTCCTGCATTGCAGGGGGTCGGACTAGACAGTCCTTGTGGTTTCTTTCAACTCTACAATTCTATGATTCTATGACAACCTCTGTCTAAGACATACTGTATTTTTCAATCTATAAGACGCACCAGACCACAAGACGCACCTAGTTTTTGGAGGAGGAAAACAAGAAAAAAAATATTCTGAATCTCAGAAGCCAGAACAGCAAGAGGGATCGCTGCGCAGTGAAAGCAGCAATCCCTCTTGCTGTTCTGGCTTCTGGGATAGCTGCGCAGCCTGCATTTGCTCCATAAGACGCACACACATTTCCCCTTACTTTTTAGGAGGGAAAAAGTGAGTCTTATAGAGCAAAAAATACGGTACTTCTGAACAAGGAAGAGAAACAAGAAAACCCTCCCGAAAGTACGTAGACTGGTGGAACATCACCATGGGCTGAAGCATGTATTTATGGTAGGGCCAGCACAGGCTATTTTACTGTGTGAAGTGAAGGACAAAATGGCATCCTCTCCTTTCATATACAGAAGCTGACAGACCAGTCTGGTGACAGACCCTGGTGATTGGACAGTGTTCTCCTGGGGTCAGCAGTCTTACTTTGGTGGTGCAGGGCAGGTTGTGTAGCCCACACAGTTCCAACACATCACCACTATTTGTCATTGTCCCCCCAAACTGCCTCACCCCCAGCACCCATTTTCCACTCAATGGTAGGGACAGCCCTGGCAGAGGTGGATTAAGGGCAGAGCAACTGGTTCCGCCACACTGTGACCAAGCCTGGGGCACCAAAGGGCGCTACAACTATGGCATAGTGAACTGAGCAGAACAGAAGGTGAGAGGTGGGATGGGGGGCACCAATTGTTGGCCTTGCATGGGGCACTGCTGAAATTTGAAAGTCCAAAGCCCTGGGGTTAACTGGTGGAGGCCCAAGCATGAAATCTGCTGTTTAAGAAGTAGATTCAGCACCCTCCCCAGTTGCCGGCACAGAAGAAAAAAGTTAATAGAAGGGGAGTTTAGAAGTTGTTGCAATGAGGTACGCTTGCACTCTGCTAGGGCAGATAGATGGTTGTCAAATGTATTAGCATTCAATAAAGGCATCGGGAAATTCAGCTTAAGGCAGTTGACATCTCACACCCCGAAGATTCACTCTTTGCGAATTCTCCTTTCCTCCAAACTGGCAGCAGATGTTCTGAGGCATACCACTCTTGTTAATATTCTTTATTCCAAAGTACCCTGTTGAAATAAGTTGCACTCAACCTGGAATTCTTTTCTGAAATCACAAGTTTCTTCTGTAAACACCTATAAACCAAACAAAGAAAGTGCACACACGCACACACACACACACTGCTGAAATAACTGTTACAACAGCCAGCAAGAAGAATGAAAATAAAAAAGAAAGTTAATCAACCATCTGGAGTTGCGTGAAGGTTGCTTTGCAGAAGTTGAACATAATTCCCCCCCCTTATTGGGTTACCAGCATGTTAAATAGGAACAAAAATCCTGTGTGTGTATGTGTGTGTTTTAGTTTTGTTTTCCTGTGCAACTTTTCTATTCTAATTAAAAGGGGAAATGGTTTACTGCCCATGGAGGAGAAATTTCCTTCATCCACAATAGGCTAGATCTCTCAAATACTTTCACGCAGTAATGTATCTCAGTGATTATACGAAAACCACAGAACAATAATAATAAGAATCAGAGCAAATGTTAACTCTAGATGGGTGCAATTAGAGGCCACTTCTGCGAACGGAATTTCAGCTTGACTTGTTTTGTGGTTTAGGGTAGTCTCTATTAAATATAGAAAAATCTAGTTAATTAATTAGACCTTAGTGTTAAATGAGTTTTTTAAGCCCGAGAGACAAGGGGAATGTGGGATTTGCAGGGCCCTGACAGCGCACAGTTAATGATGCTAAACCCAAAGTGAGTGTTAATGTAGGCTACAATATCTTAAGTGTCAGAAATACACTGGTAGATATGGATGCGAATCAAATGCTAGAGATTAATGAGAAGTAATAAAAGGTTAATTCACCATTGATCTGCAGGTTGTCCTTATTTGCTTGGGCTTTGTGGCATTGCTCTTCTAGACATTCCTGTTTTCTGTACACTGTCATTAAGAAATCTGATGGGGAAATAAGTATTACTTATAATAGTAATCATCATTGTCAAAGTGATCAGTTTTGCAGACTCAAAACAATACTTTAAAATTTTATTTTAACATTTGAATTTTTAGAATTTTGTAACTTGAATATAAACATCCCCTGTAGCCTTAAAGAGAATGTTTGGCTTCTCCCCATTTCACCTTTTTTTTGAGAGCACACCTTTGTGAAATGATGCCAAGAAGAAGAAGAAGAAGAAGAAGAAGAAGAAGAGTTTGGATTTGATATCCCGCCTTTCACTCCCCTTCAGGAGTCTCAAAGCGGCTAACATTCTCCTTTCCCTTCCTCCCCCACAACAAACCCTCTGTGAGGTGAGTGGGGCTGAGAGACTTCAAAGAAGTGTGACTGGCCCAAGGTCACCCAGCAGCTGCATGTGGAGGAGCAGAGACGCGAACCCGGTTCCCCAGATTACAAGACTACTGCTCTTAACCACTACACCACACTGGCACCAAACTGTTTGGCAGCAGGAGTTTCGGAGAGGAGAGGCGAAGTTGGACCAACTTGTCCTTATTTGGTCACATGTATCTGAGGAAGTGTGGGTGCATACCTGAATGCACATACTAATTCACTTGCTGACCCAGCTAGTCATGCATAAGTATGACTAGAGTTGACTTATAGCAAAAGCCTTCTTGTTACAGTTTGGGCTCTTGATAGACCTTTACTGGTATCCGATGGGCCTTGCAATGTGAGGCTGCCTAGAATACTGCCTGCCTGCAGAGTACACAGTCTTGTAATTCTTAACATATAATGGCTACTTTCAAGCACAGCACATTAATGAAGCATGGACTAGATTGAAAGCTTTTCCAAAGTTGATTAATAATAATAATAATAATAATAATAATAATAATAATAATTCTCCACCCATCTGACTAGGTTGCCCCAGCCACTCTGGGTGGCATCCAATAAATATAAAAGGATAATAAAACATCTAACATTAAAAACTTCCCGATACACGGCTGCCTTCAGTTGGCTTCTAAAAGTTGTGCAGTTATTCATTTCCTTGCCATCTGATGAGAAGGTGTTCCACAGGGTGGGTACCACTACTGAGAAGGCCCTGTGCCTGGTTCCCTGTAACTTCACTTCTTGCAGTGAGGGAACCGCCAGAAGGCCCTTGGAGCTGGACCTCAGTGTCTGGGCTGGACCACAGGGGTGGAGATGCTCCTTCAGGTATACAGAGCCGAGGCTGTTTAGAGCAATGCTTTGAATTTTGTTTGTAAACGTACTGGGAGCCAGTGAAGATCCCTTAGGACCAGTTTTATATGGTTTCAGCGGCCACTCCCAGTCACCCAGAAAGTTCTCTTAAACACCAGCAATGACATGGCTGTATGCATCTGCCTAGGGAGGGAGTTTCAAAGATGTGGGGCCGCCACAGCAAAGGCCCTGCCCCTGGTTTTCAATAAATAAAACTGCGCTCATCTAGGCCCCATTGACATTGCAGGATGTGTCTGCTTCCTTGCCAATAGGCATGTGCTGTATATCACTAGTCACAAGCAACACCTTGTTGCATGCAACTGTAGCCAGGGTGACACATACACACACCTGTTCACAATCACTCCATTGGACGGAATGTGAGTGATTTTAATCCCCCGAAAGGTATGTAGAAGTCCTCTAATGAATTGCTATCCTTCGCAGAAAATGTGAATAATTTGGATAGTGGGGAAGGAGCGCTGTGCATTTATGGGATATTATAGACACCACTGACAGCCAGTTAGAAAGTTCTACTTGTGTCATTTCATAATAAAGAAGAAAGACTATTTCAACACTCCTAGCATCAAAGAACGCATGTCACAGAGATTTGCACAGAAATGGGTTGATTAATTTTTAATGGATTATGCCATAAAAAAGTTTCCTTATGGAAATTAGAGTGAGAATCGTGGCGATAACCAATAGGTTAATAAAGAGATTTCCAGAAAGCTGAATGTGTGGGACTGCTAAGTAACAGCAATCGGTTACAAAGGTCCATTATGTACGCTTTAAACCCCAGTTTATTTGCGTTTCTAGAAAGCATCACCGTTAATATTCCCATTTCCTTCCTCGGCGTCTTCATTCATAATTACCAAACTGCAAATCAAGCAAAGAAACCAGTGAGTCACAGCATTTATGAAAGGCTCTGGACAGTATAGTAAAGAGAAGTTACACCATTCACAGGCCTGTAGCTGATGTTACCTTTTTAAAGGTGCTCTTTGACTGAAAAGCGACTTAGGCTCCAATTCTAGACTCACTTACCTGAGACTAAACATAGGACATAGTGAGACCTTCTTCTGAGATGATGTCCCTTGGATCACATTCTTTCTATATTTATGGAGGGGTTTTTTTTGCCATTGATCGCTGTGGTGCAGCCTGGTCCACATGTGTCTGTGGAAACTTCTGATCATTGTGCAGCAGTGTGCAGGGTCCCCTCCCCCTGTTATGGCTTAAGCAGCTCACAGATCAGACACGAAGGTGTAAAGAGGGCACTAACACATAGTAAGTGCATTCTCCATATCATATGGTGCAGAAGCAGCATAGCCTTCTGACCTGCAGCATGGGAAAGGGAGACAGTCCATGCAGAGGCCTCAGGTGTGATGCCTGATCAAATGGTGTACATATGTGTGTGAATCAGATGGAGGTTAAATTGAATTTCTCCTTAAAATGAATGGGGTAAAATATACAGATGTCATTATCATAATCATGCTAATCAGAGATGCTGTATTACTAGATGTATTACTGAGTACAGTGGTACCTCAGGTTACATACGCTTCAGGTTAAAGACTCCACTAACACAGAAATAGTGCTTCAGGTTAAGAACTTTGCTTCAGGATGAGAACAGAAATCGGGTTCTGGAGGCAGCAGCAGGAGGCCCCATTTGCTAAAGTGGTGCTTCAGGTTAAGAACAGTTTTAGGTTAAGTAGGGACCTCTGGAACGAATTAAGTACTTAACCTGAGGTACCACTGTACTAGATGTTGGGGGAAGGCCATGCGAGGTAGCTATTTCCATTTTGCTCCACATTCAAGAGGAATCTGGTTCGTCATGGTTAGACACAAAGTGCAGAACTATATCGACCCCTTGCCCAATCCAGGTTGGATTTTTTGAGAGCCAGTGGAGTGGAGTGTCATATTGGGATTGGAGAAACCCAAATTCAAACCAGCCATCAAGCTCATTGGGTGATCTTGTGTCCGCCATCTTCTCTTTCTCTCAGCCTAACCTATTTCACAGGGTTATCGAGAGGAGAAGGAGGGATGCTACCTTGAATTCCTGAGAAGGAAGAAGCGATATAAATCGATAAATAGTTCTTATGCTCTTTAGCGCCCACAGACTTCAATCTTAATCAAATTCAACTGGCAATCCTCAGGATGCGCTAACTTTAAAATAGTTTTGTGCTTTTAAATATTTACTCTCTGAGCCTAAAAACAACTTCTCTGTTAGTCTCCTGTCATATGGATCTGGGGTTTATTATACTACTCAAAGACAGCTTGGTGAATTTCTCATAATGTTGTTTCCGATGATCAAGGGAATGCAAGCAAGGAATCCAAGCTCATTTTAATTGATCAAACTGGTATGAATTTTCATGGTGTTTTCCCATTCCATGTGAAGATAGCTTCCTGCTTCAAGAGCTAAACACATAACAATGCAGAGCTAAAATGGAAAGAAAATGTAGGTTAAATGTACATAGAAGCTTATAAACAAAACTAAGGGTAATGGACATTTGCCACATCCCCGCTGGCCTCATTCCAGCAGCCAGCACGGTTGGACACAATGCTAAAGCTTGAAGACGTGCAGAAGGCTTGTCACAGTCCTATTCCCTAGATCCTCTTCTATTTTCCAATGCAAGAGGTGCTTGGTGGCAATGGACAAACCATGACACAGGAGAATAGGCCTCAGCTCTCTTCTCTCCCATTGGGCATATCACCTATGAGGAAATGGTTGATCACCCTAGACAGGCTGCTAGAAAGGCAGGAAGTGAAAGGCAACTCTCTGGAACTCCTTTTGGTCCGTCCACCACCAATCTACTTGATGGGGGCAAAGGAAGAGAGGAAGGGCAGCAGTAGAACAGCAGCGGCCAGTGGGGCACAGTGAGAAACAAGAAAGGGCCCACCACCATAGCAGGAAGGAGGCCCACTGACACCAGGGTTCCCAATGGCTTGTAAAATCTGAGGGAGCCCTGAAACCAAAGCAGGTGGCAGCTGACTCCTGGCATACCAGAGAGATTTGAGGAAGGAAGAGGCAGAAGAGGAGGAGGAGGAGAATGAGAATTATTACTTATAACCCACCCATCTGACTGGGTTGCCCCAGCCACTCTGGGCAGCTTCCAACAGAACATAAAAGAACATAATCAAACATCAAACATTAAAAACTTCATGATACAGGGCTGCCTCCAGATGTCTTCTGAAAATCATATAATTCTTTATCTCTTTGACATCTTAATGGAAGGGTGTCCCACAATTTGGGAGCCATTGCTGAGATTGCTTAATACAGTGGTACCTCGAGTTACATACGCTTCAGGTTACAGACTCCACTAACCCAGAAATAGTACCTCGGGTTAAGAACTTTGCTTCAGGATGAGAACAGCAGGAGGCCCCATTAGCTAAAGTGGTGCTTCAGGTTAAGAACAGTTTCAGGTTAAGAACAGACCTCCAGAACGAATTAAGTCCTTAACCCGAGGTACCACTGTACAGGGATGAGGGCCTGTGACTCTCCTGATGTTGTACTGACTCCAGCTCCCACCAACCTCAGCCAGCATAACCAATGGTCAGAGATTTTGGGAGCTGGAATCAAAACAACATCTGGAGAACCACAGGTTCCCCATCCTTGACCTGCTGAGACTGGTTTGAGCAGTCACACTGCAACATCCATCCAGGAGATGAAAGCTTATTGCTAACTCAACCAGACTGAACCAAGAACCTGTTTCACCATCTTCAGCAATAACCTTGACAGTTGTGCAGCTACGGCCAGCATGCACTGCAGCCAACTTCCAGGTGTGCCTGTGATTTTATGGAGGTTGAAGACTTCCGTACACAGACAAAGGGGAAACATATTAGTGCAGTGCTGCAGGACTGTGGTTCTGTACTCATTTGTCACATAGTAAAATCAAGACTATGGAGGATATCAAATATGCTGAATGCAGATGAGATCAGCACTTGCAGCAACTGCTACTTTAGATTCAACTATCTTTGCTGCCAACAGTAAAAGAATTTTTGATACGGCAAACTTGCCATTTTTTATTTCACAATTATTCTCTATAGTAAGCTGATGACTTCTGTTTAACGGTGTTTTTACCACAGGGGGAAAAAAAGATTTATTTGACCTACCTATATGCCTTGAAATATGTATTTAGCACAGCTGTTCTTTTGTGTTCAAACTCATCACCAAACACCAGCTTAAATGTAACCCACCATTGATCTGCAGTAAGTGGAAACAAAATCTCTTCTTAATTAGTATCATCCAATCACTTTTTTACATTTCTACCGAACACACACTGTGAACTGTTTAATGGACTATTATTTAGAAAAGTGGAAAAGGGGCTCGGATGCACACACACTGCTAGTGAAAATAAAAAACTCACCGTGCCAATGAAAAATGTGTTGCAAAATAATGGGGGGAAAAAGATGTTTCGTTAAGATGGGCTTCGCTGGCATTTTACTGTATAGATGAACAGCGCTCCAATTACTGCCAACAATGGAGAAAGAGATAGAGAGATATAGATTCATTACTTTCAACATCCTTAACTGTCTACCACTGAATTCACTTATCTGCTCCCTTTTTCTACAGGACCTGAGGAGGGAGGGGGAAAGAGGAATAAACAAAGAACTGAGTAGAGTGAATGTGTCACAAATTACCACAAACACACTGTGACTCAATGCACTTTTCATTTCTCTCCTCATTAACTGTGTCTTGCTCAAAATGAGAGACTGGGTCTAAACATAATCAAGTCCCACAGATAACAATTGACTTGACTGCTGGGGCAGTCATCACCTTCTAGCTACTGGGAAATAAATTTAGAAATAAAATGAGTTAAAATAAAATTCACTCTGCTCTCTTTTCTGTGCTCAGATAATTTGAAGGCCATCACGGCCTACAGAAACAATCCATCTCGCACTGAAAAGGAAAGCAGCCTGTGCCAGTACCAATAAGGCATGTCTTTAGTGCTATCAAGAGTAAGTATAATTACACAGTGGAAAGGCCATCAAAGTGTCTTGGGCTTCTGGTATTTTTTTTTCCTGAGGTCTTCATCAATACGGATGTCTGAATGAAAAGAAAAAGTGGGGAGCAGGGGGAGAAATATCCTCCAGTTGGTCTGAGTGACCTGCAATCTAGTAAAGCACATTATAATTTGAGAGCAGGAGAGAGATTCAATAAAAAGAGAGAGAGAGGGAGAAAGTATCTACTTTAAACCAGGAAGGATTAATTTTGAAATTCGTTGTGAATGTTCTTGTGGGGCTGCTTTTTCAACACAGCAGTTTCTTGATGGAGCAGCCAAAGGGCTTGTTCATGATGGCATTGGCACTAGCCATTTGATTCCTGCCCCCCACTACACAACACACACTTGGTGGCTCTAAATGGTGGCTCCCTTCTGCAAGACTGATTTCAACCAGCTGGTAAACTAATACCCCAAACAAAGTTCCATTTCTTCCTGTGAAACCAAGGATATCCAAACTTACATGTCTGTTTTTTAAAGTTACAGTGGTACCTCAAGTTACAAATGCTTCAAGTTACAAATGCTTCAGGCTACAAACCCCGCTAAGAAGAGTTACCTCGAGTTGAGAACTTTGCCCCGGGTTGAGAACAGAAATCGTGTGCCAGCAGTGAAGCGGCAACAAGAGGCCCCATTAGCGAAAGCACACCTCTAGTTAAGAACAGTTTCAGGTTAAGAACGGATCTCCAGAACGAATTAAGTTCGTAACTAGAGGTACCACTGTACTGGCAATTTCTTCTTATTTAAGGTGTCGCAATGTCTTCCTCAAGAGCACTGGCATTAATAGAATGCCTAGGTCCCCTTTTACCATGAGTCCACCTCAAACAATGCCCAATTCATTTGATGCTAACAATTTTTGTCATTAGAGGAACATGGCTGGAAATGTGTAACAGCGGAAGTAGTTTTCCCAGAATGTGGGCCAGTAAGGTTGCAACACAAATCACAGGAACAAGGATGCATATAGCACTAAATGAGAGTTCTTGTCTACGCTATGAGTTACAAGAACTAACTCTTCCCCTACCCTTGTTGGGAATAATTTGTGGTCACTGCTGTAACTAACCTTTGTATTATCTAGGTGTATATTCCCTGTTTTAGCTAAGTAAGCAAGGGTTGGGATTACTAGGACCTATGGTTAAAAATTATGAACAAGAATTGTAGTTTCATAGACTGTGTAAAAACTCAAAAGTTATGCTTGCACATTAATATTTCCTGCAATGTGGTAATTTTCTTTGATATGGTTTTGCTGAAATTTGTAGAAAGAATGAGTTGCACAAGGCATGAATGTTGCCGTTCTGGCAATCTCAAATCGTGCCCTACAATTTCCTCACCAAAATCTGGCATTCTGTTGGTGTGAGTCTTTTCCACATATGCCCTAAGCCAAGATGCCACAGTGAGATGACATTAAACATAAGCAAACATGATTTTTGAGGATGGTGATTGTGGTAAAACTACAGTCTCACAGTTTACTACCAAACTGTCTGCAGGTTTAATGCTAAAATCTCTTATGTGTAGCATGTATTCCATTTTCCAGGGGAAGCATTGGAAAAGCATGCACACCATCCCCCTGGGACCAAAATGATGTTGAACAATAGAGAAGGCAGCGGCTTACTGGAGCATGCACGAATTTGGGAGAATTTCAATCTGGCCAATAGATTGCCTACAAACATGGATCCCTTGCTCACATCTCAGAAAACAGAAAGTCAACAGAATTCTTCCAGCGAGCTTCAAATCTGGCTTGCTTTAAGCTCTAGTCATCATAATACCTCACCAAAAGGAAGAGGATATTATTATTGTTGTTGTTGTTTAAAACCTTCCCCCCTTTTTGTAAAGGCGGTGTAGAAATTTTATGAAATAAAGAAATATATAATCCACCCCATTGCTTCCATGTGGAAATTGAGTGTGCAGGAAGAGTTCCTGGAGAAAGGAGGCTTGCAGGATGAAAGAATTTGGCTTCCAAGGTATTGTTGCAAGTTTAAGCATTCAAAATGATTCTTGATGCTTTGAAGTCAAGGGCAATTAAGAACCAAATGTGTATGTGTGTGTGCTTTTAAAGGCAATATCCTAATTTCTACATTTAGAAATTGCAATTTCCAGCAGGAAAAAAAAGTGCTTATGTAGAGCAGTGACTTTTTAAACATTCTGTTAAAATAAAAAGAAACCCTCAACTTTCCTAAACAATGCTAAGCTAATTGCATAAAGTTTGACTTTCCATCCCCTACTTTCTAAATATGATACTATGGCTGCAATTCTGTACTCACTTGCCTGGGATAGAGTAAATCCAGTTGAGTGCACTAAAGTACAGTTTGGTGCATAGTAAGTTGAGGTAAAACATCCGCTTTCAGCACATGTTCCAAATGTCTCTGATTTTCAAGGGCACCCCTGATCTGAACCAATTTCCTTAAGTTTCCCCTGCTTTTAATTGTGCCTTTCGAGGCACTCACCCTTGGGTGACTGGTACACAGTTTATTTGGGGACTATTGTACATTCATACTATATGAAGTCTCCTCAGGAAATCAAGTCACCAGCACTTTATTAATATAACCTATAACTCTTCTAACTCATCCTGCTGCCCATTTTAAGGTGATTTATTGCGTTCAAGCTCTGCCAAGTACCCATTGATTATGTTGTATGATTGGGATCAGCAGTTCTGGTTAGTCTAAATGCATACTCTTCATCTGTCCTTATACACCAGGGCAGGGACAGCCCCTCTTTTCCTGCTTCCTGTCCTCAATAAATCACTGCTCCTATTCTGTCCCTAACGTTGCTTCTCCTGAGGGCAGATTTCGAAAACGCCTTGTTGAATGGAGTCGGTGAGACGCTGGAGGGTACGCCTGCTTCTTTCCTAGCTATGCAATGTCAACGGAGGAGATAACTTTGCACTTTTCAGTGTGATTTAGATACCAGTGCATTTTGAGACATATCCCAATGTTGCCAGGAGTCCTGGTTCTATGGAGAGGCTTGGCTCAATCAATCAAAGGTCCATCTGGAGCCAAGAACCAGGACTCCTGGTGTGATGGCCTGGGATTCAGACTCAGATGCTGAACCTGAGGGAAACCAGCCTGCACAGGATTCCCTGCCTCCAGAACCAGCTGAGCCGGGGCTGGGGCCTGATCCAGAAGGGTCCTCACCTGTGCTGGATCCTCAGGTGCAGGCACCCGCTGAGTCTGCTCTGGCTCCTGAGGTGATGGAGGACCCATTGCCTGCAGGTGCTCCACTCTCAGCCCTGTCAGATGAAGCTGAGGTTGCCTCTGGGTCCGGTAACCCTCCAGCCTCTCCTGAGCTGCGGAGGCTCAGGGCAGAGAGGCAGAGGGAATTAAGTTTCCACAGGAGGAGTGCTCGCCTCCAGGCCAGGAGAGGCGAGTCACCAGAGGACAGGGGTCACACTATGCCTCTGGGGCAGATAAAAGCTGGCCAGCCCCAGTCCCAAGTTGTGGGATCAACATTGTTGGTTGCTAGTTCCTGCCTGAACCCTGTCCTGCTTTTTTGCCAGAGCTCCTGACCTGCCCTGGCTCCCTGCTTGCATGTCTGTTCCTGACTTCACCCGACTCCCTGCCCTGCACCCAGCTTCAGCTACTACGGACTGCTTCCATGTTGTGCCTTTGTCCACGGACCGGACTTGGACCTTGCCTCTCGTGTAACCCACGGGACCAGCACACCTGGCAACATTGGGATATGTCTCAAAATGCACTGGTATTGGGGGGAGGGACAAACCAGCAGCCATGCAATGAAGGAGAAATGAAATACAGTGAGAACAAACCAGTTGTTGGGGCAAGGGACCTGCAGTCCATCAGGGACTTGGTAGAGTGGAAGAAGTGTTTTTTATATCTAGATGGCGAAACACTGGGGAGATGCTAGAAACATCAGTGGTGTTGGAATTGGTTCCAGTCGTGATCTACCCTCCTAAGACAAGAGTTGTTGTGTTCTGTTCTTTCCTTAGATGTCTCAGTTGTGCTTGCAGAATGCACTGGTTGCCCTCAAATAATGGACATTTACAGAACATTGTAATGTTGATATGAAAAACGAGGTGTACAGGAAGACATACTGAGCTAGGCCTGATGCGGGAGGTCTTCTGTGAAAATGTCCATGTCAGTTTCTCTCAGTTTCGCATTTTTCCAATCTTAAATTCAGTTCTCCACATCTCTGGAGGAAATCACATTTTTTTTTAAAAAAAAACCTTGTGAAAATTCATAAGCACTTCAGGGCAAATTTCTCTCTGTGTGTGTGTGTACACACACACACACACACACATACACATAAAAAAAATTGAATGACGCACACATTTTAAAAACAACTTTCTCTAATATCATACATTTTATATGTTATTTGCACACTCCCCCCTCAATATATGCAATTTTGTATACGTTGGTTGTCTAAATTCGGAGAAGTGTGGCTTTAGAAGGTTAGTGTTATTGGTTCACATATTGATTTGAACAGGGCAAATTATAATGTTTCTCATTAAACAAAATTAAAATTTCCTCTCTCTAGAGCTCATATGCTACTCAGGTAGACAAACACTGAATTCCTAATGCCTACCTCACTACACCATTAAGAGAAAATATCAGTCCTACCTAGGAAACTCCTCATTGCTTTGATCTGGGACATGGGGAGAGAGTAGAAACTCTGGATATCTCTGTTTTATCTGCCACCGACTTCCTTAAAATCATTTTCTGCCAAGTTTCCACCATGACTGTCCCTTTATTCCACCATGCACACAAGCCTGCCTCGTTGTGGAGATCTGTGACCAGTGATAAGTCTTTTTTCAGTTGTCGCACCTGGATAAGAAGAGACAGAGAGGAGATATGATAGCCATCTTGAAATATCTAAAGAACTGCGGAAGATAGAGCAAGCTTGTTATCTCCTGTGTCCAAGGGTGGGACCTTCAGGAGGAACTTTCTGATGGCGAGAGCTGTTCACCAGCAGAATGGACTCACTCACTGAAAGCTGCGGGCTTTCATTGGAAGTTTTTAAGCAGAGGTTGGATGGCCATTTGTCAGAGATGCTTTAGCTGAGATTCTTGCAGCTACATGACCCCTGGGGTCTTTTCCAACTCTACAATTCTATGATTCCAATCCTGGAATGCTCTCAGAGGAGAAAGCTGACTATATTTGCAGTGCCACATAATAATCCTTTAATTCTTCCAGGCTTTTAAAAAAGTTGAGTTTTATATTGTCTATTTTCTGTTGCTCTTACTGTCTTACTGTCGGTTTTTGTATTTATTGCTGATTTACTGCTTACATTTTGTTAGCTGCTCTGAGAGGTATTTTACCTTAAAAGCAACATAAAGATTCATAGGAGAAGGAAGACATGAGATTGATGTGCTGCTGCTGTTATATTATTATTGTGGTTGTTATGATGATGATGATGATGATGATGTATTAGTCACTAACTACACAAAAACGTTTCCAAGAAATTTCAAAACATTTAAAAGCATAAGCACATTTACACAAAACACTTGCCATTCATAAAAAAAAATAAAATTACACACACAGCAATTACCCAATAAGAGCATCAGAAAGCTCAGGTAGTACAACCAACAACAAACACTGTAGTGCAGGTAGATCACATCTTACACTGAGTTCACTTATGTGTTCATAGCTTTATACAAATCGCCGAAATATAAATAAATTCAGAAAGTGGGTGGTAAGGGGGTGGGAGAGTTGGGGGAAATGGCCAGCAATCCCAGCAGCCATTGGGAGAGTGTTTGGATTGGGTTGGAGAATCAGTGGTGTGTGGAGAGATAGTTGAAGAGGTTTCAGAGAGTTTTGGAGGTGGCTGGAGAGAGATCAGAGGAGGATGGAGAAGGTTGTGGAGGAGTTTAGAGAGCTGTGGAAATAGCCGGAGAGAGTTGTAGAGGAGGTTAGAGAATCACCAGAGAAGGGCTTTGCTGTGTTTCTAGGGGTTGTTATGTCTTTACATGTCAGGGGCTGGTCTGGATCTGAAGACTGGGGGATGCAGTCTCAGGTAGATCAGCTTCTCTCAGAAGAGGAGGGAACTATTCGCACCCCACCCCCTGCCTCCAGTGTTTTCAGAAGCAAAGAGAGAGGGAGACACAGAAGCTCGGCCTTGGTCCAGTATACCTCGGTCCAGTATATCTGAAGGAGCGTCTCCACCCCCATCGTTCTGCCCAGACACTGAGGTCCAGTGCCGAGGGCCTTCTGGTGGTTCCCTCGCTATGAGAAGCCAAGTCACAGGGAACTAGGTAGAGGGCCTTCTTGATAGTGGCACCCGCCCTGTGGAACGCCCTCCCACCAGATGTCAAGGAGAAAAACAACTACCAGACTTTTAGAAGACATCTGAAGGCAGCCCTGTTTAGGGAAACTTTTAATGTTTAATAGGTTATTTTATTCTAATATTCTGTTGGAAGCCACCCAGAGTGGCTGGAGAAACCCAGCCAGATGGGCGGGGTATAAATAATAAATTATTATTATTATTATTATTATTATTATTATTATTATTATTATTATTAGATGAACAGCTTAGAGAGGAGCTACCCAGCTACGAGATAATGACAGGGGATCCAGAAGGGAGGGAGCAGCTAGGAGAGACATCAATCAAGAGTATGGGGAACCCCCATCTCCCTGGGTTCGGAGGTCTGAACGTATCAGAGAACAAAGTGGGCAGAGGGAGGAAGGGACTTTCTGTTGGTGCCTTTCTTGCTGTGGAAGTTGGAAGCAGGGTTTAGAGTAGGCAACTGCCCTCCTTGCAGAGAGCTGTGTATTTGTGATCGCAACATGAAACTGTAATAAAAGGACTATAAATCTATCAACTTATCATTAATTCTTATCTGTGAAGCTGCAAAAGGAGGAGAGGACTCTCCAAGCTTGACATTACATGACTTTGCTGATATACGCAATAGGCAGGAACGTAACTCCAGTGTAAGATGAGATCCACCTGTACATCAAAAGCCTCCTTGGCTAGTCTAGACTCACATTGATGTAGGATAGATGACTCATGTATAGGTCTTGTCTCCACATATTTTACTAAGGAGAGTCAGTATTATATTATTTTTGGCAAGTGAGCCATCCAACAAACCCTATAGTTTCTCCTCTTTATCTGCATCTGTATACATCACAGCTTATTTCCTCTACTGCTGGTGACTTGGTGAATCACCACACAATATGGCCTCTTATACACTTCACCGGATATAGCAAGTGCAAAGCTCTCCTCCCCCCTCACATTTGCATAATGCAATATTCAAGACAAAGAGATCTGGTTTGTATGGTTTCCCCCCTCAAAGCTTTAGAAAGTAGGAAGGGGAAGCTGAGGATCAAAATATATTAATTTCTGTAACACCAGTTTTCAGATGTTGAAAAATAAGAAGATAAGGAGAAAGGGTACAAGTAAAGATTAGATGGGTTGCAGAGTAAAGAATAGAAGAATAAGGAGCAAGATTTAAAAAGACAAATCAGAAAATAGGCTGTCACAACTTGAGAGGTAAAATAAGGTAATTACAGCATGTCTTTTCCTTCAGTTCTCCTATGCTTTTCTTCATCTTTCCACTCTTCTTTTACTCTTTTTACTTTGTAAACAATGCATTTTTGGTAGTGAGAGTTCAGAAAAGCAAAACCAGGCTACGTTTCTGTTTCAAAAGGGTTGTATTCAGTGGTTGCATGAGCAGAAGGATGCTCTCACAGCTTATCTCTCTTTTCCTATGCTCCATCATCCTGCTTTCACAGAAAAAAACCTCTCAGAAAGGTCAGGGTCTCTACTGAACTGTGAGGACTCTCTTGCATGGGTTTCAGTTAGCTGGAGGCAGTGCCCAAAAGGAGGTGGATGGATGTTCCATCTGTGGAGCTTCTGCTGGTGCTAGAGCCCTCTGCCAGATTTTGGTGGTTCTCCCATCCTGCTACAACCCTGCATGGCACAGCCACCACTGTTCAGGTTCCCCATCAGTGCCCTGAGGAGGGTTTTTGGAAGCCCAACCCAGGAAGACAAAGATCAGTTGTGCAAGGTACTTTCTGCTCACACAACCACTTGACTCCTTTTACAACTCCTCAGACTGCAGTATACAAAACTAGCAGGGAACTACCGGTAATATATCTGCAAAAATAACACTAACCTGACTACAGGTGTGCCTCACCAATATTCCTATAACATTTATTGCAAATCTCACATCCTTACATTTGGTCAAAACTTTTTCCTTTTTGTCAAACGCGTGGCTCTGTTTTGCCAACAAAATATGCGGAAAGAGAAGGCTCCATTCACATTCATCTGTGGGGGATTCAGCAATTAAATCAATTTGATTAACCAAAGACCCATTCTGCTGTGTATTTACATACTGTAATTACGAATTGGCAAATAGCGGAAAAAGTGGGGGAATGAGAATGTTGTACTGACAGTGGTTTGAAGGAAGCAAAAAGAACTTGCTATTTTAGCATCCCAAAATGGAAAAGTGGACAACGATAGGTTTTCAAATACTCATGTTTGTTTGTTTGTTTGTTTAGACTTCTTTTTTCACTCTTAGGGTCTTGCAGCATTTTAACAGAATTAAAAATAACAATTTAAACAGTAAAATGCCACCATCCAACAAAATTCCCAGCAAACTACCCTCAGGCAGCTGTCACCTGCCTGCCTTCTTATTTACAACCAGGGGCGGCACTGCCTGTCTGCTTTCTCTCTGTCAGTTTAAGTGCTGCCCTTGGAGACCTTAGCCAGTGAGGAAAACGGGGACAAAACTAGACTGAGTAGGCTCTGTTTGACATTGGCTCTCTCGCCACCTACTGTTGGACCTCCTGTCATCTGCCCTAACAATCCCAATGGGCACCAGCCACCACCAGCAGTCAATACAATGTGCCAAGCTAGCGTAGTTCACCTTGTTGATACCCAAGTGAGTGAGCGACAACATAATCATGGACTCCTTAGATCTCAGAGAATACAGGGAGACAATGCCCATTCACTGAGTTCTGCAGGAGAGGCCCTTCTCTCCTGTCTGTCTTCAAGGACAAAAGATACAGCTATTGTTTTGTAATGGCACCTCGGTTGTGGAACTCCCTCTTGAGGTACAGGTGGCATTATCATTGTGTAGCATTTTTAACTAGCTGAAAATGTAGCTCTTCTCCAAGGCTTTTGTGAGAAGCTGCTTTCATGTATCAGTTGTAAACCAGTATTGCTTGTTTGTGTGATGATTATTGTTTATCAGCTACGTATTTCCAATCTCCCCCGCCCCGCCAAATAGGTGCCGGAACTCACCATGAAGTCGTTACAGTAGATCCCTGGGTGACTCGCGTCAACCCAGAGCAGATGCCAGTGCTCCTGGTTCTGAGATGGCACAACTCATTACTATCTCCCCCTGCCTCCAAATAAGTTCCCCTAATAGTCTAAATTTTACATAAGGTCTAAAGAGTTTAAAACTCTTGGAGTTCTTTTGGCCGGGTGAACAGGAGCTGAAAAGAAGCATAATAGAATTCATCAGGGCTTGGAGTCACCTTCTTGACAATTTGCTAAGGGTCGGACGGGGACGTTTTTGTACATGATATATAGAAACATAGATCATTTCCCCGTCTCCATCATCAGCTTTCTCTTGTAAAATATAACGTTGCTTTGCATCGCTTTCTGCAAACAGACAGCTCCAGCCGCTTTGCCACCGTCCCAATGTTATGTAGTGAACAGATGACTAAATGTGACGTGATTTTGGATGGCTAATGCCAGAACTATGATGGCACTATTTATCATGAGCCAATAACAGTTCTGTTACAGCTGCAAGGAGCTAAATGTTTCGACGATGTATTAAACCTCAGTCATCACAAGCTGAAACATGGCCTAGAAAGAACATCCTTCAATCCTCATGCTATTATTGCCATCCCCATGTGTGACTTGCCAAAAATTAAAAAAACGAACAACCTTTTCCTTTTGGTACTGAGCTGGAATTTCTCAGGAAAATAATTTTTTAATGAAAACATCTGAAATTTTTATTTTTCTCACCCAAGGCCACTTTGCAGAATTTTCTCTTAATATCTTCCACCATATTTTCTCTCTCTGTGTGTGTGGTGACTCCCTCCCCACATTGCCCTGAAACAATGCTAGGTCTGGGGCATTGCACATAATGGTGGTTCGGCTGCCCACACAGTTGCTGATGTAACACTTGCACCAAAAATATTAGGGGTAAAGTAGGAAGCTGTGCTGCTGTCACTACTAACAGTGAGCCCCACTTTCCACCCAAGACATTTTAGGAAAATTTCTCCTCTTCTGGAGAAATTTGGTGACATGGTTGCCCTAATTTCTCTGTTATTTCTGCTGCCTGCCTAGCGTAACAAAAATGGAGGTATGTCAAGCTCTTGGCATTGTATTGAGCTTGATGGGTTCCTTGTGGTTCTTGTTCACCTGCTATTTTCTTTCTATTCTTCTGGGTGACTTCATCTTATGGCTTTCAGAGGTACATATCCTGATGACACCCAACTCTTTAGCCACATGTTTCCCACTCCATCCAGACTTGCACATTTGTCTGCCTTTCAATTATCCACAGGTATGATATCTTCCAATTATCTTCCATGTTTAAGATTGTACTCAGTAGAATTGCTTTCCAGCCTTCGTCTCTGTATCCACTAAAAACATCACCCTCCACGGTTTTGACCAGACATGTGGACTTGATACAACCTGTCTTTCTGTCCTTATGTTCACTACCTCTGCTGCCTTAAAGGCCTTTGGGAAGTTAAAAAAGCTCTTCCTTTTCTCCCTGGATGCTTTGTTCCACCAGAACAAATATGCACAGCCACCTCTCCCCTTCAAATCCCTCCACAAACACTACCTTTTCTGTGATGCTTATGGCTTTATCCCTGATAGTCTTTTATCGGCAGCCGAAGCAAAGCCTAGGCACACACAACATTTGTTCACGTTGGTCACAGAGCTGAGGGAGAAAGTTTTTACCTACTTAGGATGGGGCTGTGACTAACAGTCCTAGAATCTGAAGGTGGAAAATGAAGAGATTCCCATAATTTTCCTCAGAGGCCCCAAGGCCTGGATACATACCAGAAGACGTCATTCGATTAACTCCCAAGTCTGGTGTCTGATTGAGAATTAATTCAAGATTAATTCTTCTTGGACTGAAGAGAATTTGCCTATCCTTACTTCTCCCATAAAGAAGGCTGATCGCCAAAGAATTGATGCTTTTGAATTATGGTGCTGGAGGAGACTCTTGAGAGTCCCATGGACTGCAAGAAGATCAAACCTATCCATTCTTAAGGAAATCAGCCCTGAGTGCTCACTGGAAGGACAGATCGTGAAGCTGAGGCTCCAATACTTTGGCTACCTCATGAGAAGAGAAGACTCCCTGGAAAAGACCCTGATGTAGGGAAAGATTGAGGGCACAAGGAGAAGGGGACGACAGAGGATGAGATGGTTGGACAGCGTTCTTGAAGCTACCAGCATGAGTTTGACCAAACTGCAGGAGGCAGTGGAAGACAGGAGTGCCTGGCATGCTCTGGTCCATGGGGTCACGAAGAGTCGGACACGACTAAACGACTAAACAACAACAACAACACTTCTCCAACATAAGACAATTTTTATTGGATGCCAAACCTCTCTCCCACATTTATTAGGCAGGAGTCTCAGGACTGAGGCTGAATTTGGAAGTGGACAACGGGGCATCAGGAAGAATCTGTTTAACCCTTTCCCTTCAGCATTTTCTTCAGCTGCTTTCTAACTAACCTCTTATGCCGTGGCGAAAAGCAACAATTTAAGCAGTAGATTTTGAGCTGCCTGGGGGCGGGGGTGGAGTCAAGGAAATCCAGGAAGAGAAGTGTGAAGTTGCCTTTCATTCTGTCGGTGATTATGTTCCTCATTTGAACTTCCAGGAGGTGCTTACAAGAGCAGCGACAAAATCCAGAATGCTGAAGAAGGAGGATTTGCAGAGCAGCCTAGGATGCGTTGTTTGGGGCAGCGTCTACCCCTTGTTGAAGGCTAACAAATGCGAAGCACCCTTTTGCAAGATAAATCTCCCATAAGGGCTAAAGCAGCACATGCAAACATCATGCCAAGCCGGGTGGCAACACCACCTGCACACAGTGCTCCAAAACTGCCACAGACAACATTCAAAACCAGCTGGAATGTTAATGTTTCAATTAGATCATCATAGGCGTGCGTTAAAACCGAAAACACTATTTATTTATTCAAATGGCACTACATGAAATTTTCTATTTTAATATTTGTTTGTTGTGCAATAAGATACAATGAACTGTTGACTTACTTATTTAGAGCTTATTTATGCACGCCTTTGGTTGAAATGGGTTTATTTTAGGCTTTGCAAAATAAATCGGATCCGCGTGGGTTTTCCCCCCTCCCCCCCCTTTGCACCCAGAATATAGAGAGGACTGGAGTGCAATAAGCTTGATCACATGCTGCCAAACTGTAAACTTTAGAACAAGTCTGGTGGGGTGAGCCTCGTCCTCTCCAGCTGTTGTTCCCTGCTTCGCATGTCCTTCTGCTTTCATGGCTTTTAACAGTGTGGCCATTTGGGTCACACATACACAGTCCATGGCTGCTCTATGAAAAGAAACACAGGAAAGCATGGGAAATAGCTCAGTGGCAGAGTATGGAGATGATATCAAGTTCAGCACCCAGCATTGTCAGGTAGGGAAGACTCATGCCTAAAGTCCTGAAAAGCCACTGCCAGTCAATTTATACCAGTGGCCTTCAACCTTGGGTTCCAGATCGTGTTGGACTACGACTCCCACCACTCCTGATCCTGACCACTGACAAGCTGGCTGGAGATAATTGGAGTTGTGGTCCAATAACGTCTGGAGACGCAAGATTGAAGAACAGTGGCGTAGACAGTATTGAGCCAAGAAGACAAATCAGTCCATATAAGGCAGCCTCCTATGTTCCTAAAGCAAACAACAGGTGGTATCTTGACCCAACAACAAGTACCTAAACCAGCAGGTGAGGCCACACAGACATTCAGTGTGAGTGTGAACTTGGGTTTCTAGAATCTTTACCATATTTTGGTCCATAACATCCAACTGTTCCTCAGTCATCCTCCCAGGGAGCTTGCTTCCTAACTCAAAAGAGCACAGTCTCCCTCATACCCCCAAAAACATTTAGGTTCCTCCCTGCATTTCTTTCCAAAGCAAAGCTCTGTCTGTGTCATTTCTCACCATAGACCTCCCCCCATTCTTAGGACTTCCTTTGTGCCTGGCAACTCTGTTTCTATTTCCAATACTTAGGCTAAAATAGAAATATTCTCTCTCTCTTACTTCTTTCTTTCTGACATTTTTTTATCCCATCTTTAAGAATATTTTCCTTCCACCACAGTGTATCTCTCAAAACGAATAATTATACAATATCTAACAATATACAGTGTCAAAAACCGCGTACACATCAAAATACACATCAAAAGCACATCAGCAGAAATAAAGGAGTCAGCAAGAAGAATAGCAGTGATCAACAGCATTTCGAAAACTCAAAATTACACCATATTGGTTCGAATATAAGTGGTTCCCAAATATAGGTTGCACCCCTAAAATTAGATGTCTTTGAAAAATATATATACAATAAATGTCTGGCACCATCTGGTGCTTCTTACAATCTAAAAAATACATAAAACCTCCAGATTAGCTGCACGATGAGTAATTCAATGGGCCACTAGTACTACCTGTTGAGAAGTGGGTGAGTCTACTAAAGGGCACAAAAGTTGCACACCTTTTCCAACTAAGAAGGCAACTGCTTTTTAACTTATTGAAAGAGGAAATAGGTGGAGGGATGAAGAAGGGGTTGTGGGATCAAGGTGTTATGGAAGGTGGGCTGGCTGGAGCAGTGTCGGACGCCACACAAAATGAGGAGTATCAACACAGGGGCCATTTGCAGAGTGTGTTTTAGAAAACGGCATTGATGTCAGTCAATCAATTAGGGGCGTGCTGGGCCACAGCAGACTTATTGACACAGCAGCAGAGGCTGGTCTAGGCATGTGGATTAGTTGCTTAGCACGGCAAAGAAAAAAGAGAAAAAAATTAAGCAAACTTCTGGATCCTTCATTATGATCTCCAGAATTCAATTCATGGTGACCATGGTGACTGTAGTGATCATTATATGTAGGCTCTAATTTTCACCCCACAAATGAAGCTGTAGTCCATATGTGCCCGGGGGGGGGGGGGGGACTTTGGTCTTTCAAATTTCAGTGGTGCCCTGTGCAAAGACAGAATTTAGTGCCCTCACACTTTCCATTCTGTATTTTCCCATAACCTTCCTTACTGCCAAAGGTCTGATTTCTGGGGAGGGTGCAGGTTTATTGCACAAGAGTGCTCTAATGACGCAACCTGAATCTGCCTGCATGCAATTGAGTCCCACCCTCAAAATAGCGACAGTCTGAAAGTGCACTACAGCTTCTGTGTTTGGGGGGCAGTTTCCATCCATTTTGATTAATGAAAGGCACATACAGAGGCAGAATTAGGGCAGTGTGGTCATTGCCACCACACTGGGGGCTGAGCAACGCCATGCTCATTTATGTAGGGTAGCCGTCATGATGTATGCACAGTCTTAATGGTGCAAGAGTGTTGGAAGTGAGAGGTATGGCTGCAGAGTAGGGCCGGGACTGCTAAACTTGAGTGTAGGAACCATTGGGTTCCTGAATTCATTAGATGAAATATGTTCATTTGGCTTATACATAGTTAAAACAGTGCGGCATTGAAAAGGGTCCTGTTTACTAAACTGAAGGACACTGGGCATTTTGGTTGTTGGGTTGGTACCTATATATTCCAAAAGGAATATCAGTAAAAGTAGTAAGCACCACTACCCCCGGTACGCTAAAAATATTACACTATGAATGCAGTGCCCCTATTATTTATTTCCTCTGCCCTGGTGAGGGTAATGTCATCATTAAGATGGCTAATATTAAGGCTCCTATAATATTACAGCTTCTATGCTCCCTCATTCAATTGAGTCTCCAGAAAAGATTGTCCTGTCACTTCACTAAGATATAAAATCATACCTTGGTTTTCGAACAGCTTAGTTCTCGAACGTTTTGGCTCCCGAAAATTGCAAACCCGGAAGTGACTGTTCTGATTTGCAAACTATTTTTGGAAGCCAAATGTCTGACAGGGCTTCCGCGGCTTCTGATTGGCTTCAGGAGCTTCCTGCAGCCAATCAGAAACCGCACTTTGGTTTCCGAACATTTTGGAAGTCAAATTTGCCTTCCAGAACGGATTCCGTCCAACTTCCGAGGTATGACTGTACAAGGTCAGGTCTATTGAACGAGTATAAGTTCAATACTTGCCTGGGAATTGAATATAGGAATGGTAAACTGCCATCACTCAATGTACAATGCAAATATAATATAGACAGGTCTTGCCAATCATTTAGAGGACACTTAAAGGCTTCTCTCTCTCTCTCTCTCTCTCTCCAAACTTTAAAAACTCCTCTTCTGACTTTATTTTTGCTATAGACACTTTGATCTTCATGATGCTTTCCTAGACACTGCTATTATCTATTAAAGCATATTGCCTGAGAACTAAACCAACAGCACAACCTGATGTATAGTACTCAGTTGCTGAATCAAAATAAGAACAGATCAGCCCCTCCATAACTTGGTGCAAAAGCTTCACAGTTAATGAATGTGTGAACTAACAGTGCAATGTTATAATGTCTGCTCGGAAGTAAGCCCCATAGATTTTAATGAGGTTTTCTCCCATGTGTGTACTAGATTAGATCCTAAGACAACTTTACCACCCCTGAGCTGTTAGTTAGGTTACATCTAAGGTCTTGCCTGCATGTATTTCTCAAATTTAGATATGAGCTTTGTAGCTGCTTAGTTCCACCCAAGTTTATTAATCAATTCTTAACTTTTTGCCAGCAAGGTAACCCAGGGATGCCTTGAGTAGAATGCACAGAGTGTGGTGGAATAATGCATTAATGCTGTTCAGTCTCGGAGACACAACACAAAATGAAAAGGGGCTGGGAGGGAGTGGGACAAATAAATAAATAAAGTCAGCTCAGGCACTAAGTCAAACTTACAGAGATCTTAACGGCCATAGCCTCATTTGCTTCATTCATTTTCACACAGAGCACACCCCCCCTTTCCCCCTTTGACTTCTCAAGGCTGTTATTTCGCTTCCCGGCTTATCTGGAGGCAATATTGCTGTGGTCATGTGTTGTTCTGCTTGGCCCAGGACACAACCTCGTTCAGCTGGGGATCAATTACCTGACCCACTAGGAAAGAAGTAAGTTTATGCTACCTTTCCAGCAAAGCTGCGAGGTTATGACCCTGGGTCAGCTACTAGAGTTCTTCAGCACTCCAACATAGGAATATGAATGCGCACAAAGAAGGAACGGAGGACGTCAAATTACATTGCCACATGTACCGTGTATAGAAAGGTGTATGCCCATTGCATACTAAGCATCGTTTTTATTTCAATCTTCTTTTCTTGTGGTCGAGATTTATGGACCCGAAAACGTTGCAAGCATCTTGCTGGGAATTGGGTATCCCAGAAGCATTAAAAGTTTTCTAAAGTTATGCCAACATCAACTGAGTCAGCCCTCCGCTTATAATGAAAACAGCGCTGCCTGAACTCATTTTACTTGTGACCTTTTGTAGTTTATCTGGGACAGCTATGGCAAAGGCTGGGATGCAAGAGACGTGCAGCCACATCTGCTTTTACAGACAGCATCTGCAATAGGTGCCCCTGATCTGAACAAAACCAGAAGGCATACAATCATAGAATCGTAGAGTTTGAAGGGAGAACAAGCATCATCTAGTCCAACCCTCTGCTATAGAGGATTCAGGTGGAAGTCTCCCATCGTGTCAGAAATGCCCCGATTATAAAATGTGACCACGATTAGGGAAATGTAAACTAGCTTAGCTTTTTCCATGATTATGTATGTTATAGGATTTTAAATATGTGGTTCTTCACTGGGATCTTACAGAACTAGGGGTGCATAAACAGCGTTGGAGCCCTAATCTGTTTAATCTGGCATTACTAAGGAGTCAGTGGGTAAATGACTCCCTGCACACATTTTGTTAGTAGAGGTCCATTTTTCTAGTACCTGACTCTCCTGATGTGGAATTTTCTTTATCACATATGTCTGCATATGCTACTGAACTTTACACAAGAAAAGTGATAATGCAATAAGTGTTCAAATATGTGTGTGCTTACATCAATGGATGGATGGTTGGACAGATGGGTGAATAGACTAGATAATTCTTGTCAAATGATCCTGAAAATGTCCCTGTAGAATTAGAATACATTTGGTTAGTTCTCATCCTTCACTGATTAAGCAGGCCCATCACTCCCCTGAAATTAGTGAAGTTTGGACTCTTAATGGCAATTGCAAATCTTCCAAATCCGGGGGGCCACTTGGTGGCGCATCGGAAGATGGCTGACAATAACATCTCTCCGACCCACACGAGGTAATTTGGAGGCTATGATGGGGGTAATTGGCCTCCTTAACCCCCCCAGGATTGTGGGGGGGACGGCCCTTGCCTGTTGTGCCCTATACCACCCCCGAATTTGTGGGGGTGGGGGCACTAGGCACAAAGCCCTCCTGTGGGATTCCGGCACTCCTGGACGCCGTCCCTGATTCGCGCCGCTAGTTGCAAGCATCTTCAAAAGAAACAATTTGGACGAGATAAATTGCACATGCTTCAAGGAAAAAGGGGAGTAAAGACTGCTGACAGAAGAGATCTCTGATAACAAGACAAGAATAAAATATGAGAAGATACGTCAAGATACGGTACTACAAATGGCTGAGGGGGGAGGGGGGGAAAAACCTGCCTTCCTTTTTCTTATGTGATTTAACAAGAATCCCCTCCCCTAATGAGTCAGAAACTAAGGACTTAAGCTGTGGATTTAAGGCTGTGTGGAGATAAACTTTCGAACCAAAGCAATGTTTCAAGATGAAGCTGGAAAGCTAAGAGTTTTGGAATGACGCAGTTAAAAATGCCGTCGCCATTTTGGGAGGCATTGTTGGAGCTCTTGGGTCTGGGAGGAGAAAGAGAGAAATAGAGTTGTTTACATATCGTAGATCAACTTCTCGGTGGGACTTAAGAGCGACAAATGCCAAATTTATGATGGAAAGAGCGATGCTATCTACGAAGGAGATATATGGAAACCATCTGGACTTAGTGGAGGAACGGGAAATCCACACAGGATTATTATTTTGCTTCTCGGCTTAAGGAGACTAACAGAAGAGATCGTAAAGGAAAAATAGAAATTATATGAACAAGATATGATGTGGAAACACCAAGATAAGACTGGATAGAATTATGAATTTTGTCTGGATTGATTGGGACTGATTTGGACATTAACGCAGTAATAAGAAGATGATCTGAATCCCCCTTTGGATCTTGAAGTATGGGTTCCCCCAACAAAATTTAAAAATTTGGCTTTGTAATTTGGAATTTATGTGATGTGATTTAATTTGATGTGATTGGCCAGTTAATAAAAATTATTAACCAGGGTTTCCCAAAGCTGTTTTTGGACTACAGTTCCCACCATCCCTGACCACTGCTCCTGCTAGCTAGGGATGATGGGAGTTGTAGTCCAGAAACAGCCAGAGACCCAAGCCAGAAACCCTAACCTAGAGACACAGAGGAGGGGAAGGGATAAGCTCTGCAAAAACCATCAGTCCAACAATTCAGGCTTATAAAATGTCAACAGGACGTCACAAAAGCATATATCCAAGCACAAACAGAAGGAAAAGTGTAGCTGCCTTGTAAATGGATGGACTCTCTGTCCATTCAGGTAAGAATGTTCTGCTCTAAGTTGTATCAGTTATCCTGAGTCTCAGACAGAGGGTTTGGGGTATTTTGCACCATTGGAAAGTAGTGGATTTTCCTTTGTTAGAGGTTCTTGAGCAAAGGCTAGATGGTCACCTATCTGGGATGCTGTAGTAGGTAGGGGGTTGGGCTAGAAGATTTTTGAAGTTCCTTCCAACTCTGTTATTCTAGCACAAGCCTCCTGATTGTTTACAAGCCTGATCCTTTACAGAAGCTGAACCTTGGACTTTCTGCATGTGATCTACAACTGACAGGATGTTGCAACATAGAATGATTGATATACAGGTGGAGGTAGCGAGGATGGGGTGGTGGTAGGAAAGACGGGCCGTGGTAACAGAGAAAACAAAGAATCCTGAGGCAAATAGGGATCATTGGAACATATGGACCAAGAAAACTATCACACGGCAGAATACTGAAATGCAGAGCCAGCACATATCCATCTTACTCCCAAGCATGTCAGTTGTTCCTCACTGGAAGAGACCTAAAATAATTAAAAATGAAATCAAAGTCCCATTGAACATAATGGAGGCACCTTATTTTGCCACACAATGTTTTGACGTGTTCCTTATTTTTGAAACTTTGATCTGGTGACTTTTACTTATCCCTGCCACTCTTGCAAACAAGTCAGTTTTCAACTTCTGACCCTCTGGGTCCTGTGATCTTTTCCCTTTATTTTCAATACTAGTTAGAGGGAAGCTTGTGCTTTCCTCTTTTACTTCCCCTTCCCTTCCTGGCACAGGGAAAACATATGCCACTTTTAATAAGCACGTAGGAATGATATAAGCACTGCTGTTGCCATGGATTTGAGATAAACACATATTACAAGTTACAACTCATCTTAAGCATTGCTGGAGCTCATTTAAAAATACAGATTTGGGGAAGCATTTTCTCTCTCTCTTCCTCCTAATCGTTCACAGATCCCTTATAAATAGTGAGAGTTTGTGGCCCTTGATTCAATCAAAACAGCGCCTAAAGTTCAGGGGCCAAATACTGCAATATATAAGATGCTGAGTTGATTATCAATGATGCCAAACAACACACAGTGACTTATTCTGCCTGTAGAGACTGCGGGTGCATCAAAGATTCACCAATGCCAATTTTTACATGGCTAAATATCAATTTCTGAGGAGTAAAACTATTTCCTGAAATTTTGTGTGTGTGCGTATTGATCCTTAGAATGCAGGTAAGAGGGGAGGCAATTCTGTTGGAGACCATTGTTTCTGCTAGTTGCTGCAACTGCAGCACAACTCTATCTTTGTGGACGTTGCTTCTTTGCTCTTTGAGGCTTAATCACATGGGCGTTCCCAGCCAATCACAAATCATTTAGTGAAAGGTGGTATTGTCACAGCATGTCTAGCCAATCAGATTTGCCTGCTGGATGACAACACAGCGAGAGCAAATTGGGGGAATGGAGACTGCTGTAGGTGGTAACATTTAGGTGGACATGTGGGGTAATGCATTGACTGTTGTGAAGTCCATCAAATTTGGTTGTATAAGGTAAATGAAGTCAATTGAAATAGGATTAAATGAAGCTTCCTTAACCAAGTCAGTGCTACCTAATATGGTTCTGATATCTACCTTTAACTGGTTCTCAAGCAGATAATTTCCCCTATATCTCCTACCTCTTTCAACTAAAGGTACTGAAAGGACCTTGTTCAAACAAAAATGCTTCAGGCTGGACACAAGATAAGGTAGGTCAAGCTTGGGCAGAGCTCTGAAGTTGTTCCAACAAGATCCATAATTGAGAAGATCTATTTTGGGGAGCCAAATTTTGACCTCGCTTAGGGCACCAAATATTACCAAAGTTGACAAAAGTCCACTCCTGATTTATTGCTGTGGAGTGGGGAGAGCTTCAGGTCCTCCTGGGTCTTCTACAGCTAAGTCTTCTCAGCCAGAGGATAAAGGTAAGGTAAAGGGACCCCTGACCATTAGGTCCAGTCGTGGCCGACTCTGGGGTTATGGCGCTCATCTCGCTTTATTGGCTGAGGGAGCCGGCGTACAGCTTCCGGGTCATGTGGCCAGCATGACTCAGCCACTTCTGACTAAGCCACTTCTGGCAGAGCAGCACACGGAAATGCCATTTACCTTCCCGCCGGAGTGGTACCTATTTATCTACTTGCACTTTGAGGTCCTTTCGAACTGCTAGGTTGGCAGGAGCAGGGACCGAGCAACGGGAGCTCACCCCGTTGCAGGGATTCGAACCGCCAACCTTCTGATTGGCAAGTCCTAGGCTCTGTGGATTAACCCACAGTGCCACCCGTGTCCCTATCAGCCAGAGGATAGCAATGCCTTATGCTCGGGCCATGGGGAGGGTGTTGTTCCAGCAGGTTCATTTGATAACCACGCTGCTGGTGTCCTTCCTATTCAGGTTTGCAGTCCTTGTTTCCATTGCCTGATGGAGGGGATCCTGACTCCTACTAACGAAAACCCACAGTAACCCTGAGACTGGTTATCTAGGAAGGAGGTAGCTTTGCATACTGGGCTCTCTTTTGTTCTGTATTGAAACTCGCCTCACCCTGATCCAGTGAGGTAATTTACTTTTCGCAGATTTCTCCTTTGTGTAAAGGTTTCCTGTTCATTGAAACAGAAGGGCCAGGCCTACATGCTCAGAAACAGGGATATGGAACCTATTGCCCCTCCAGATGTGTAATTCTTTCACCTCTGATGCCCTTCACCCCTGGGCATTGACTATGATGCCTGGGAGCGATGGGCACTGGAGTTCTACAACATCTGGCAGCCCAAAGATTCAAAAGAATATGTGCATGGATCTGGTTCACAGATTTAAATGAATGTGGCACCCTGTGTATTCATCTCAGTGTATACAGATTTCTCAACAACAGTGTCTATCTACTTGTAAATTCTGATGATCTGGTCATATTCATACGGTCATATTCAGCTGAATTCTCTCCACATGCATTTTGTCTCATGTATACACACAAAGTACAATATTTTGTAGCATTTTTAAAAATACTTTTTTTGCACATTATTGCAAAAGTGCACAAGTATTTCCACTTCCGTGGAAATCTCTACATATGAACCCCAAGGGAGATCACTAGAGAAGGTTTTGCGGTGAAAACACATGCGTGTGAAACAGGTATTTAACAAGGTCTTCAGTTTCTGCATTTTGCAGCTTGCAGACTTGGACCAATAGATCTTTAACAAATCACCACACACAGAGCAACATGATTACTGAGATTGGAAGGCATTGGGGGGGCATTGTTCACAGATCTAAAGGCTGGCAGAGTGTGGGGGGGCACTCTGGATAAAAAGATGGATTTGATAGGTTAAGAAGTCATAGAACTTTGACAAAGCATAACTTTACTAATACAAATAAGCTCTCTGAGCTACATTTGAATTCACATCACACCACACCTGGTAAGAATTAGTCTAGCACAGCATCATCAATCATAGTGTGGTTGTCAGTTTTGACATCCTTTAAGTCTATGTTGTGTGCTTAATGACTACATTACAGAAAATGTAAACAGACACCAAACATACAGGTATGCCCTATTTTTTTTTTAATCCCTTTTTGATTTTTTTTTAAAAGTCTCTTGGGTGCAGGGATCTATGCAAGTTGTGCAGAAAGCTACACTACCACAAACAGCACGAGAGTGAGGTTTCAAACTGAATTGAATAAAAGATAAATTTCTCAAGTGTAGGGATCTGGTTACAAAAATGTATAATTCATATTTACACAGGGTTCTCTCTTCTTTAGAGAGAAAGAGAAAGTGGGAATACGCCTTATTAAAACCAGTGACAAAACGCCCATTTATTTGCATGCAACACATATGAACTGCATTATATTCACACCGTTTCTTTATTCTTAGCCGTGATGACATGTCCACTGCGTACTACCAAGGATTCAGTGGTGAGAATGTTTCATGCTCTTCATCAGACATATATGGGAAGAAAATGTGGGAGAAATGTTTGCATTTATAATGCGGAAACAGAGCTGCTGCCACTACCCGCCTCCCGCCGCCCAAATACTAACTGAGTGGATGTACTCTCTGTCGATTCCCCCCACCCGGCCACCGCCTCCTCACAAATGTGTATGCAGGGATTACAGATACAGAGATCCTGCATTATGTTTCCACATAAAGGCCTGGCATGGTTGTGCTTGCTTTCAGGCCCTGCAAAGGTAAAGGGGAGGGGTGGTGGGTGGGTGGCTGGGTGGAATGAGGAATACATGCTCAGGAGAAAGTTTGTAAAATCCCAGTGTAAGAAAGAAATAGGCAAGATCTTAAATTAGACCAGGCTTCGACTTTTGGAAACAACTCTTAAGAGCAAATGCGCCATTTGGCTGAGATGGTTCGTGTGAAGTGTGCAAATTTTATTTCTAAACCAGTATTTCATTAAATACTATTAGCCCCGTGCTGATTGAATGTTAAGCAAGTTGCAGTGAGGTATAGTCAATTTATGCAATCTTCCAATTCGAACCCAAACTTTAGAGCAGCGTTGCTTGTAAGACTGTGATATTAGTTGTGGAAGGGTTAACGACAATAATGCATTTTATTGCACATCTCAGCATTAACGTGGCTTTACGTTATCTCAGTGACGTTTACAGCAGCCTTGTAAGGTAGTCTAGCATTCTTATCCCTGTTTTGCAGCTTGGGTGGGGAAGAGGCTACTGCTGAGAATGTGACTTCCCTCAGAAAACACAGCCCTATAAATTTTTACTCAGAGCTAAATCCCAATGGGTTCAATGGGTCTTAGTGGGTGCAGGATTGCAGTCTAAGGCCATCTACCAAGCTCGGGTGTGTAGCCATCTTTTGTGAAATCATTTTAATAGCACAGCATTTAGATGGATCCTGTACAGTTTATAAATGAATAAATACCTTTTGGTATGTGTTTGTTTTTGTGTGTGTATTCCTCTCTTCAGTGCATATGCATCACAAACTTTTGGCAGGCTGCAGGCTAGAGAAACCCTCTCCTTAAATGTGTTGTTTTGAAAGTAACATTAATTTCATTGGGACTTACATTCAGCTCCTATATTTATGATCCGGGTGGAAAGTATTTAATTTCAAGTCTTCGATTTGCAATATTCTGATGTCTTCTGAAATTCTGTGATGAGGAGTAGAAACCATAGTTACCCATCTCTCTGCCTCTCTCTCAAAAGCAGCTCTGAGCGTGGTAAAAAAACAATGTAATACTTTTTTTAAAGCATACAAATGTTATATTACACAATGGACTGGTTTACAAAGGGTAAAGAAGGAGTGGAGTTAAGTATATATTGCAATGAGACTTTTATTTTCCAAAGGATCAATGGGATAAATCTGGGCATGTTATGTAAATATGAATGTGTATGTGTGTGTGTTCAATTTTCATCAAAGAGAAGAATCAGTTCTGTCTGATAAAACTATTTTCATACATATTTTGCCTGGTTCAGGCAAGCATTTACATGACTTCCCTAGAGCATCAATTCCCAAAATGCCACAGTTCTAGGAATGAAACATAATTAATAAGTCGTACATTTGAAATGTGTAATATTATATTTTTAAAATAGATTTGTTTTGGATCAAGCATTGTCTTCAGTACGGATCATATAGAAAGGTATCTCCCCCCGTGACCCATGTTACTTTTGCACAATGCCATTCGAAATCCACTGTCGAAAACATCAACACATATAGGTAACCAATAGCCCAGTTCTGAAACAATTTCCATTTTGGGATGGTTTTACCTTTAGCAACCCACATCCATTGCAAGATCGACTTCTGCCCTTGTAGTAATTCTCCCCCATTACAATATTTGCCAAGAATCCTGGAGAGGAGGATAGAGTAGAAATCTAGGCTGAAAGAGCACCATATATCAGTTTTTCAAGAGAAAAACTTTATATAAGGAGAAGGCAAAAGATAATCTTTTCCTGTGATCTCTAAGCATACTATTTTAAGGGTTGCATGCGCTCTCTCTCTCTCTCGCTCTCTTAAAAAAAACACCTCCTGATGCTGATTCCTTTCAAGCCAAAGTTTCAAACCAACTCTGCCTGAATCCAGAATATAACTGACTGCCCTTCTCAGAGTGCTAATAAAGGGTTACACTGGCTTTAATGAAAATGTACTAGGTTCACATAATTCAGTAGCTAATTAAAAGCGCGGCTGAAAGCCGGGAGCACAGATATTGTTTATATTGATAGCTATTGTATTACTTCGGTATATAATGCAAGCCTCTTCAGCTGACTGATGCCCAAAGGAGGGACTAACAAATCGCTCAGCTGGTGGTTGACATTGGTCCTGAAGAAAGCTAGCAAGGAACACTCTGCTGCCTTTTCAGAGCCTGAACACCAGCTGTCACCCAGCTATGGGTGCTGAAAAGCCGCTGTCACTTCATCCAAAGGGATTTACTTGGTCAGAAGGGAAAATTTAAATACAAAGCATGCAGCTAAGAAGCTAGTGAAAAGGATTATGAGTGCACAGGAGCACATGTGTATAAGACACTAATACATCTTTAGGAAATTTCAGATTCCCCCAAAGCCTGGATTAATGCCAGAGGCAGGGTGGTATACGTAGGCAAGGACCTTTTACCGTTAAGTTATTATCTCTCAGCTCATTCAGTGTTAGAGGTCTCTCATTTAAGGGGGGGGGGGAGAAAACGTTTCCCCTGCCCACCACCCTCCCATCATCATCCTCCCCTCATCCTTCAAAAAAGCTGAGCAATTCCTTCCTGGCCTGCTCTAAATGAAAGTGATAGGCAACACCTATGGGCATATACCCTATTTCATTTTTTATTTTTTTTACCATCCGTGGCTTATTTGGCACACATGGCCCTGAAACCTCACAAAATTGTAGCACGAAAGAAGACAGGTGTCTCGATTGCATACAGCAAATGGCGTGCGAGCATTAATGGTGGCAACAGAGGAGAGAGGTGCATTTTATTACGGGAGCTCTGAGGTAAATATGTGGCCGGGTGGGAATCCTGACTGAATCCATTGCTGGTATTCATAAATAAAATTGCACAGTGGACAGGGATCGAGCGTTGTACCCTATAGAGCCTTGGGAGGCGAGTTGTTGTTTTGTTCTTTCTTCGAAACGGAAAAACAGTAATAACAATAATGCATTTAACAATTTGTGTATTTAGCCAGCTAAATGCACGGCAGTGGGTTTCAGCTCAACCCCACGTCGCTTTGACTGGGGTGAGGCACTTTTCTTCCTGCTGTGAATAGAGCTTCTGGCCTGCCCGGCTGGCGGCAAGAAACTAAGGAGAAGAAGAGAAAGTGCCAAGCTGTTTATAGAGGAGGAATGGAGAAAGGGAACCGTAGTGGAAGATACAAATACTGGACCCTGTGAGAAGAGTTATAGAAGACATTGCTGCAGTCAGTCTGAACAAGCAGTTTTGACCTTGCCTCCAACATAGGCAGTGTTACTAATTCTAGAATGAGGAAAAAGTGGTGGTGGTGGTGGGGTTTGAAGGATGGGCCCTGTGGGAGACACGGTGACTTGGAAAGGACCATGAAATAATGGTAACGACAATAATGAAGATAACCACCAAAATAAATAAATAAAATGTAATATGACTGCATGTGGGGTTTTTATTTTGGGTGGGTGGGTGGGGGGAGAGGCAGAAGGTGGGAAGCAGAGAAATTCCTGTTAACAAGTCCATAAGGATGTTAATGACATGTGTGGCACAAAGCCTTGAGATTTAACAAAAGTGCACAGAGCTCAAAGCAGCTGCCTTTAGAGGTCAGTAGAACATCGCTGCAGTATTTACAAATTTTCCACGAAGGATTAGAAGTTAGGCTTAAAACCTTTATAGAGATACACAGATGTACACACAAAATCTCTCTCTCTCTCTCTCTCTCCCTCCATATATATATATATACGCACACACGTAAATCATTCCAGAGGATGCTGTATTACTGTTATCTAAATTTCTTCACATAGACTATCGTGTATCTGCCCCAGCAAAGCTGATTAGTGAGCAGCTTGATTCTGACACATCCTTTATGCCAGCCCCAAGCCGCCTAGCGCAGCCACCTTATTCACTGTGGAGACAGGCCTGAAGCAAGATTGTAACACAACATATGCAAATGAGATGAGCCTCACACCACTTAAAATGAGATGGCTATAATATGTAACAGCTTAATGTGCCCAGGGACGTGATTGATGCCCTTTCCCCCATCTCTAAAGAGCTTTGGGTTTGGCTTGAGACACCCTTTCAAGCCATATATGTTTATTTCTTTTTAACATCATCTTTCCAGCAATGCGTTTCCCCCTTTCTTTAATCCTACATGTTGCGTGCGCCCCTCTGTAGATACAAGTAACGTTGTCGGATAGCAGACCCTATGCATGTAAAAAATAAAAAATAAAAAATGGGAAGGCGTCGAAAGTAACTTCCTTAAAAAGTTAAAACAGATTAGGATTATTTCCACTTCCAAAGAGCAATTATTAAATCGAGACAAAGCGTAGTTTCAATTAAAATATACTGTTTGAAATCTGGCATGGCGCCTCCCATTAATAAACCGCCCTGCTCTTAGATTTCAAAATAGTGTTGCAGAACTAGTGCCTTGCAAAAAATAAAAACAAAATCCCCAAATAACCAAATGTTGCCCAGCTCAACTGCCTGTACACTGCTAATCAGTATTCATTTCCTGTCCTTAAAGTAAACAGAAAACAGATTTCTCCATTTCCCCTAAAATCAATCTCTCACTGTATGTCAGTTGCTTTATCCCAATTAGTATTCTAAATTCATTTATTTTTGTCATAAATTAGATTTTTTTTTAACATACCTTGGCACAGCTTTTCATTCACTACTTATATGTAATGTGACAGACCTCACGTCATGTAGCTTAGTGGGAATTAACAAAAACAAAAAAAAGGTAACTTGTTAATGAATTGAGATGAATTGGAGGGGGAAAGGCGTATTAATTATTGCTTGCCTAGTAGGTTAAGCTTTGGCTCTTCACCTCAGTGGCCCAGAGTACATTTCTTGCCTTTGGCCATGTCGGAGGGGCTCATTAAAACATCTCTTGGGAGGAGACAGAAATTGTTAGTGAAAAGCATTGGTCAGTGCCTCTACTAGAAGAACCCAGCAGGGGAAAGAATCCCTGATCTCAGAGAACTAACAAGACTGTGTATATTACACCTGTAATCAAACTGCTTAGAAAATGCCAAGAGACCAAAGTCTTCTCTTTTTTGACTGGAAGAGTTATCTGAAAATGCTGAAGCTCACCCGTGATTGATGTGCAGGTACAATTACAAGCCTTCATATATTATACAACATTGTGGCTGTAAACCTTAAAGCATAAAATGAGGCACTGGGTAAGATAATACAGGTGACTGCTGAATGCAAGGACGTGTGTGTATGTGTGCGTGTACACACATCCACACCCACACACTTTTTAATGGTGTGCTAACCAGTACCAGCAAGAGATAGCGTAATGGCTAGATGTTGGGGCACGCATTTAGGAAGACTCACTGACTTATCCTGCTCACTGCTTGGAGAAGTTCCTAATCAGAGATCGGTGTAAAGTTTATATGCTACTCTAAGCAATTTGGAGGCAGGGTGTACATGTGACAAAATAAGGGCTGTGTTTATAAGGGCTAGAGCCCCGCTAGCTAACAGGGTGCCTTACAGATGTTATGGACTGAACTCCCATCATCCCTGACTACTGACCATGTTGGCCGGGGCTGATGGGTCTTGTGGTTTACAACATCTGAAGGGCAACACTGGACCTTACTCGGGCTCTATGGTGCATGAGTTAAAATGAGTTAAAATGATCGGGTGACAGTGGGCAGAATACATTGCATACAGAAGATCCCAGGTCTAATTCCTAGAATCTCTCATTAAAGGATCTCAGTTTCTTGGTGCACCAAGTGACTACTCTGCATACCCTTATGTCAGACTAATAGATATTGAGGCTTCAGTGGCATCAGGATCAAGTAGGACTGATCCTGATGCATATGCCTAGCTTGAGCTCAGTGCAGGATGACGAGCTGTTCACATAAAAAGTCCTCCATTACATGTGATTGCTAATTAATGCACAGTGTCAGACTAAAGATATATGCAGGTAAAGTCTTGAAAACGAAGCGATTGCTGAAATCAAAACATGTTGTAGCATCCTGGCAGAATTCTTTGGCTTGAACATGCCTAAGCAGAGGCAAGGAGCATTAAATCTGCAAAGCATCTGAGAATATTTCCCTATGTGTGGTTGCCTTTCATATTTGACACTCAGTGGGTGCTATTATGAGGCCATTCACACTGCGATAATAAATAGATAACAAGATATTCTCTAAGATATGAAGGGACCAAGATGCATTACTGTCTTACTTAATAAGAAGGCTACCTCGAAACAATATTAGACCTGTCCTGTAGACCTGACTGGCAGATTCATATGAAAGCCAATGTTTTTTTCTAGGCTAAATATCTACAGTCCACAATGTGGAAGATCCTGAGCTGTGCTGATGTCACAGTTAACTTTACGCTCTTCACTCATGTGAAGGAAGAATATCACAGAATGTTGACGGTGGAGCTCCAGCTGAGAGAAGCAGAAGGTTGGCTCAGCTGGAGGGAAGACTTCACACTGGGTCCAGGAAGAGAAGCAGCTGAACCTTTGGTCACAGATCTTTAACAAATATAGTATGGGATAAATCTACTAGGTGTTGCAATAGGGAATGTCTTGTTGGTAGACCTCTAGAAAGATATGGGTGTATCTAGAGTTTAGGTGAGTGAGCAGGTAGGTAGGTAGATACATAGACAGACAGATATTGCAGTGTTAAATACCAGATAATTCTTAAAGAAGGCCAGTTGTGTTGATTAATGGTCTTATCTATTTTCTAAATTTATACCCCACTCTTCCTCCCGGGGTGGCAAACAAAGCAAGCAATGAAATGGTTTTTTATATATATATAAAAAAACCAATTCCAATATAGATTGAGATTCAAGCAGTGCCAAGACTGTCCCAAATTCCAGGCTCTATACAAATGTTATTGAAAGGACTTCGGATGCCTGGACTGGAATGCCAGATATTGTGATATGGTTTCAGGACATTTGAATCCATCCTTATTTCAGATCGACTCCCCTCCCTGCCCCAAACTGCTGTCCAAAACTGTCATCTTTGAGCCACTTTGTAGAAGGGCACATTTTAAAAGAACGAGAATCCTTGAAAGATGACAGCACTTTGTCATATGCATAGGCATCCATTTGATGACTAATTTATATAAGAGAGTATTATACCTTTAGATTGGTTTTGGGACTGATGATTTACATGGCAGTTCTAGATAGCTTTTCTGGGGCTGCCTTGTGTTGAATTGTAGCCCTTCTTGAACTGGCAGTGTATAATATGAAGTGTTTTTGTTGTCACCTCTCAAAATCTTTGCCTAGTAACCCTGATGCTCCTTGTTCTGCTGAGGACCAGTTTATACATTCAGCAGAAGTTAGTAGTAGAAAACCCCCAAGACTTTAACACTTCAGGATGCAGATCCAATAATGGTGTTTGAAGGCTCCTCTAGCTAACACACGTTATCTGTTTTGTCTGTCTAAAGCAGCCTTTCCCAACCTGGTGGCCCACAGATGTTGATGGGCTACCACATCTCTGATCATTGGCCATGCTGGACCGATGGCCGCAGATTAGAGGAGTCTAGTCTAAAGAATTAACCACCTTTCCATTACAGTACAAACACTCCAAATTATGTTTTAAAAAATGATTTTGTAGTGCAGAGTCGATACTTTGTACAGCTGCCCAGTACACCAAACACATTTTTTTTAACAATGTTAATTCTTCCTCAAACAAGATATTTTTATTTACTACACCTTTCATAAGAGCTGGTTTCCGGGGGCTGAGGCACTTTAGACCTCCTTAAAAAAATTTTTAGGGGGCTGCCCCCTCCCACTGTTTAGGTGGGCACAGAGCGACAGCACGATGTTGCACAATATTGTGTCTGATCCCCTCAATGTTCTTCAGAAGATGGCACCTCCAACACCATCACAACATTTTTATATCACTAGAAAACGAGAAATTTTCAAAAAATCGTAAATGCTAAGCTCAAAATTTTCATTTGTCTTGAAAATGAGACCACAAACTAGGCCTTTAAGGGAGTGCATTGTGCAATTCCAGAATCATATCCCAGAAGGCCCACTCCTAGGCCTACTCTTTGTTCCTGGAAAGATGGCATTTGGAGCAGAACCTCATCAGCAGATCTGCAGATCTTAAAAAACTCTGGTGGAGAACTTGCAGTGGTGTAGTGTGGTTTTTAGGTGCCTGCAGTGTGTGCATTTGTTGCACAACATAGTAACAAAATCAATAATTTTAAAAAGCCATAGATTGTTTAAGTAGCCAATGGCCCAGGAGGAGAGGAATCTTTTTGCCTGGCTAAATCCTATCAGGCTTTTGGATATGCCCACTATATCTAAGTTTCGTTACACTGTGTGTGTCATGTACTGTAATGCTCATTTGCGACAGCTTACGACAACAGGAAAGTTACAAGGCCAGCAATACAAGAGTAATTACCCTTCAATGTTTTTAAGCGTTTTTATTTATACTTTTAATGTTCCCTGTAAGCTGCTTCGAGGTTCTACTAAAATCAAGTGGGATATATATTCTGTACATAAATAAATACATCCTGTTCTACTGCCTCCTTGTGCCTGCAAATGTAAACCCTCTGAGCCCACCAACATTTAACTGATTTCTGTCCCCTGCTACTGAGAACGAGTTAGGTGGTATGTGTGTTTTTTTTCCATAAGGAAAGTCAAGGCATCCCCAGATGCTTAGAAAAGTTCGGCTAGCACCTCGTGAGAACAACATTTCACTTCCAGCCATTAGGATTTGCCCCCTAGCTTATTAGAGAATGCAGAATTGAGTCATATTTTGCTGCCAGGCAAAAACAGCCATATTTCTCGGTTTGTAGGTGTACCTTTTTGTTTAAAGTATATTAGGCAAGTGTGTGTGTGTGTGTGTGTGTGTGTGTGTGTAGTGTATATGCATCTCATACCTATTTGCATATACAATCTATTTCCACACAAGGATGCATATATGCCCCACATAAGGACATCATGCAATTTAATAATAATAATAATAATAATAATAATAAAAGCTACCCCAAAGCAGTCTCACAAAAGTGATCATTCCAGTAAATGATGCTTCCAGCCTGTGGTCCCTGCTCTGAATGCAAGCAGGTGAGGAGTGGTGCTGCTCTGTCCTTTTGATGTTGCCAACTCCCATTTGCCACCCAACTTTTTTCTCCTCCAAAACCTCTTAACAAACTTCAAAGGCCTCCTTGCTTCTCGCCTTAATCCAGTGCACTGAGACCTCTAGTTCAAAGAACTTTCCTTAAACCCTCTTCTTAAACTGCAACCAAAACTTTTCCTTTCCTTTCCACAAAGTAGCAATTACAGCTCTCTTGCATGGTGATTGGGCTTGGGCCGATCAGCTCCTGCAATTAATTAATCTCACAAAGGAGACTCATTTCCTGGCATTCAAACTGACAAGGGACTGGAGAACAGAAAGCCCTTTCAAAGCAGTTCCAGTTAACTGAGGGAAGAGGTATAGCAAGAAAAAGGCCCACAGTATTTGAGGTAGAGGACATATTTGATACTGCTTTAACTCGCTTGTTGATTGAATGATTTTGTTAAAGAGAGTCCCTTTTTTTCTAATCTTTTACCTGCAAAAAAAGCGTGAGCGTGGGTAAACGCCGCACAAATATCGCTAAACTGCAACAGAAAAGCCTTTGCTGGCCAGCCTTTCAATTTCCCTTGTACAGTGCATCTTTCTGGAGCATTATACTAACTTTCTTTAAGCGGAAAAGTGTTCCCTTACATGGCAAAAGCTCTTGGAAGAGAGGGAGATGAAGAGAGGGAGAAAAAAGAAGAAGAATAGCCGACAAGAGATTAAAGCTTTTTATTCAGTATCTCTTTCGTATTCAAATTGTGCTAAGAGCTCTGTGAGAGTTAGAAGCAAGCTTGTTCAGGAGGGCTTCTAAAGTGTGTACACGGATTTCATGGGAATAGAAAAGAAGCCATGGGCTGGGTAATGAAAGAAAGATAAGATGTCCTCTATAAAACAACTTGAGAGTCATTCAATTACTTCAGCAAGCCATCAAGGAACGCTTTGAAGATTTGTGAAAACACGGTTAAAAAATTTAACAATTCCCCCCTTACTCTCTCTCTCTCTCTTTTCCCTGTTGCAGGTTTCGTATCAATAAATGTTTGTATACAATATGAATTGCTTAAGCTATATTCCCTGTAGAAATATTGTTTACCTTATTCGGTGGTTCTCCCCCCTCAGACACACACACTAACTGGAAGAAGTATTTTGGCTATGCTTCATAGCTATGGCAAATGAGGCATTCAGGGTGGATAGCTGCCTTGTAGCAAGGGGTGATGGCATCAGCATTAAATCATCGTTTATAAAACTAAGCACTTGTTTGTTGTTGTTCTCATAACAACAACCCTTGGCAAGGGTTTTACATGGTATAAAGCCATGGACACAGGCTACGTTTGAGAAAGAACTGTAACTGCACTTGAGATGGACAAGTAAGTTGGAGCAAAAGTACCACACAAAACACAAACATAGACCATGCCAGACCACTGGCCCATATACTCTAGTGGTGTCTACTCTGATCAGCAATTGCTGCCCAAGATCTTAGGTGAGTGGACTTTGCCCCACAGCTGGACTGAAGACTCGAGAGAGAGGAATATGGCTCAAGGTTATATATTTGTAGATGATGTGGAGACAAAGGATGAACAAGTGAAATCTTCAATGATACACTGGGCAATAGATGTTGGTCATAATGTAGACATGGAAGTATGGTAATGATTATGGAATACAGATATAAAATTTAATGCATGTTATGGTTTAAGAGAAAATTATATGAAAATGCTATATTGATAGTACCTAACACCCAGTAGATTGGCAAAAAATGTATGCATCAAAGTCAAATAAGTGTTGGGAATGTAAAGAAAAAGAAAGCACCTTTTTCACATGTGGTGGTCTTGTAATAAGGTTAAAGCTTACTGGGAAATGATATATAATGAATTGAAAAAGATGTTTAAGATAACATTCATAAAAATGAAGCTTTTCTCTTAGGAATTGTAGGATTAGAACTACCCAAACAATATATAAATTTATTTATGTATGCGACAGATGCAAGAATGTTATTTGCCCAAAAGTGGAAGGATGAAAAGGTCCAGACGCAAAAAGATTGGATGCAGAAACTAATGGCAAAACATACCGAAAGAATAAAAAATCAAGACTTTTAAGAAATAAGAAATCAATAAACTTTTTAAAAAGGAATGGAAGTGGTTTATTGAGTGTTTACAAACTGTAAACAGATCAAGACATTGGCAGGATTATTGTAAAAACCTGTAGTTTTAAAAATATATATGAGATATTGTCAGGGAACTGCCATCGGAACTAGAGGAGGAGGCGAGGCTCCACAGCAATGCTGGAGAGGGGCCAAGCAGGGAGAGAGGCAGGTCTCCTGTTGGGGAAGAAAATCAGCGCAACACCAGGGATAGAGGGGGGCCAATGGGGGAAGCAGAGAGCAGGCTCCGGGACTCTTCACTGGACACCAGCGGGGAGAGCACAGGTCCTCCGCTACCCACGCTCTCCCTGCGCAGAAGACTTCTGCGCAGGGAGAGTAGGAGGAGGCTGGGCGTCAAACAACTTTTATGTTGGAAAAGTTTTAAGAAACGCCCACTGACGGATTCTGCCAGCGACTGAACAGCCACGGAGTGGATGGCTGTCCAGCGAGAAATGGTTTAACCAGCCAACCTAGCCCAGAGCGGTGGCAACTTACGCACAAGCAACCCCTAAAGCCATTACAGATATATATCAGAATAGATGAATAAAAGAATAAGTTAAGACAATTTGGAGTATGCAGGAAAGGACGAAAATAAATGTAAGGAAGTGCAGAAAGACGGAGAAGGGAGTAGAAATTGAAAATGTTAAAACTTGGCAAAATAATTGTTGCAATGTATATAAATGAAAATTACGAACATTTTTTTTTTAAAAAATGTTATATCTTTTTATTAATTTACAGTGGTACCTCGGGTTAAGTACTTAATTCGTTCCGGAGGTCTGTACTTAACCTGAAACTGTTCTTAACCTGAAGCACCACTTTAGCTAATGGGGCCTACTGTTGCTGCCGCGCCGCCGGAGCATGATTTCTGTTCTCATCCTGGGGTTGTGGCGCTCATCTCACTTTCAGGCCGAGGGAGCTGGCATTTGTCCACAGATAGTTTTCTGGGTCATGTGGCCAGCATGACTAAACCACTTCTGGTGCAACGCAACACCTTGACGGAAACCAGAGTGCACAGAAATGCCATTTACCTTCCCATCACAGTGGCACCTATTTATTTACTTGAACTGGTATGCTTTTGAACTGCTAGGTTGGCAGGAGCTGGGACAGAGCAAAGGGAGCTCACCCCGTCATGGGGATTCAAACCACCGACCTTCTGATCGGCAAGCTCAAGAGGCTCAATGGTTTAGACCACAGCGCCACCCGAGTCCCTTTTGTGGTAATATATAACTGCATTTAAAGGGGATCACACATTTAACTTGTTCCTAAACTAAGGCAATCTTGTCTGAGGCCATTCCTTCTTTTCCCCTGCTCTGTGAACACTTTTGTGCCAACCCAGAGGATTTGATAGCTTTATGCAAGAATCTGTGCATCTTCCAAAACAGGTCCCAAAAGATATCCAACTCTTCTCCAATATCTGACTAGCCCGCCTGCCAGTATATACCAATATCAATCATGTATGGCACATCGTATTTTGCTTACTATGGGTGTTATTCTAGCAGCAAGTAATAAAAAGGGGCAACCTCAGAACCCAACCACAAGGTGACATGTGAAGCTCCAGCTTAGATGGCTTGTTTTTGTAGAATATAAATGACAATAAGCTCAATACGCTCTGATTAAAAAAGTGTGAAATATTAACAGATAAAATGCAGATAAAAGCAAACACATATAAATAAATCAGTGAAACAATAAATGTGCATTTTTAATCCACCCACAGCGTCTAAGGGCCAATGAAACACAGTGACATGGGATTTTAGTTTAAGTTATTGGGCAAAATTTAGGCCACAACTTTATTGAATACGGAATGTGAGTGGTATTGGCTTAGGCATTGGCATCATCCAAACTATATCAGACTTCCACCCGCCTTTGCGGGGAATCTGATAAAGGGTGAACACTGCCAGAGGGAGCACCGCCAGTGGGTCCTGACTGGCGCTCACCCCTGGTGTCCCCGTGGGGTCCTGGTATGGCCCTAGCCCCCTCCGCGGGGGTTTCAGACAAGACCCAGGCCAACCCCTAGATTCCTTTAACGGAATACCCTTGAGCTTGGAGGGGCAGGTGATGGCCGCACCTCCCCTCCCCACCATTGCTGATCCAATGCCTAACCGCCAAACCTTACAAAGTTGTAACGATTGCTACAGTGGTAGGCGAAAACCAAATGGCCCTGCCAACTTGCCAGATGGAAAAATTTCTGCCAGGCCCCCATTACAAAACAGGCAACCAACAAAGTCCATAGCAAGGCCAGACAGACCTAAATAAAGGGTGTGTGGGTGGGGGATCCGCTGAGCAAAGGCAAAGAGAACCAGCAAACAACGCACAGGGCTTAAATATTGTTTCGCAGTCACCCCCCCAAGCCAAGCAATTGGGTTTAGGGTCCAAGTGACTGTGAAATGGCCAACCAGAGTGGAGCAGGGCATAGCCCTGCCCACGCCGGGAGGTGGGCGGTGCTTAGAGATCCGATCGCAAATCCACTCCTGACATAAGGAGGGGGGGTTGTGGGCTCACGCCCACCAACACCCGCATGGGGCTGGCTGCGGCCCCGCATGACCTGGGGAATCCTCGGGCTGCGTCAGCCCCAGGGCCAGCCAATTGGCTGGGTGCAGGGGCGGGGCTTAGGCCGTTAAAGGTCGGCATGGCCCGGGATCGCCCCTTTTCCCTCCTTTAAGAGGAATCGATTTGTTGAGGGTATCTCGGTGCGGGTGAATGTTTTGCATGTGTAGGGTCAATTGAAGAACAGATGTGTTAGTAGATGTGGGTGTTGAGTGAGTATAAGTGTATTGAGTTAGTGGGATTCTATGTTATGGAGTTTGGTGTTTTACACATTGTGTTATTTTTGGATGTTGATATTTTCATACTGCTTGAATTTTTATAGTTTCACATTTCTTTCCTGCTTTCCCCCTGTGAACTGCTTTGTGATATTTTTTGATAGAACAGCAGTATATAAATACTTGAACTTCGGTGAGTCACCTTGGCAAAAGGTGGCGCAGAAATAAGCTATAACAATAAGGGTGGCCGTTTGCTTCTGCCACAACGTGACAAAACAATCCAGACCCAGCAATTAAAAGCAATTGCCATGGCGTTGAACTAAATATGATAAATATCATTTCAAAGACATTCTAAAGCTCCTCTTTAGACTGCTAAGGCGCAGAAACCCTTGATTGATATAGTCTTCTTTATAACCAGCAAGACTATAATGTTCTCTTCATGAAGTCACTGCACTCCCTCCCTCCCCCTGCACCAGTTTTCCCCAACCTTGTGCTTTCCAGATGTTTTGGACTACAATTCCCATTATCCCTGACTTATAAGCCATGCTAACTAGAGATAGGAGTTGTAGTCCAAGAACATCTGGAAGGTACTAGGCTGGCGAAAGGTATCCTACATTCTTTTTTAAAAGAGATATTTCATAGCATTCAGGTTCTTTAGTGCAAGTTATCAGCCTAAATGTGCTCCAATCTCTTCAGAATCGTTAAACGGATTCAGTTGGAAAGTGAGCCCCTTTCCAATTGTGCTGCTTGAATAATGAAACCTGTGGCAAATATCTTAGAGACAACAGGCATGGCTACTTGCTTTTAAAAGCATAATTTACTGATTAAAATTTGCCTGGTTGAACCCTTATACACTTGGAAGGGACTCAATGTTTATTAAGGAGCCTTGTTGAATGGTCTATGGAAACAAATGTCTATGAATTCCCGGCTATGAAAGACATGATTATTTCAGTCTCTACTTCTTTTACTGACAACAAAGTGTAAATGGTGGCAAAAAATAGAATGTCAGCGGAACACAATGAACTTATTAAACAATCAAAGCCCATTCAGTAAGATGCTGAGCACCTCTTCTGAGCCACCGTCTTCAAAATGCTTATTTTAGAGAAGTCTTACTGATGGGAGCGTTACTCTACTTGCTCTGGATTGCAGTCTTCTAGTTTAGCAGGAATTTTGAGGGGGGGGGCAGTTTCTGCAAGAAATAATTGAGGGCAGCTTGACCGACAAAACTGGGATATAAACATTAGCCATAATTTAGAAAAATTAAGAATATTATAACTCCTCCACAGAAAACAATGGTTGTTTTTTTTTAATGGAGTGAAGTGGTTTTTCACTTAATCCATGATACTTTGATGAAGGAAATGTAAAAATTTCATTGAAACAAAGTTTCCTGTTTAGAAGAAGACTGTCTCCCATCTTTGCAAGGCCTTCTGTAGCATAATTCAGTGACTTCATCTTACTTTGTGCCTAACTGCTAGCTGTTGGTGGCGTCCAGAGTGAAATTGCCCAATGCATGGAGGATATGAGATTCTGCTAGTGGAATCTAGTTGGTGATCTTACACTCATCAAAGGGCTTTTGACCCAGAGGTCACATCAGTTAATAAGAGGATAGGAGACTTCATTTTTTGTTGTTGCCAATTTTGCTCTTCCCCCTGTAGCTCGCCATACTCTATTACTCCATACTCTATTACTCAGCCCAGACCTGGAGGATCTCCCAAGTCTCTCAAGCCAATTTTTGGGATTTCTGGGGAAAAAATATGGCTTCTTCTGTTACGCATTAATTGGATCAAAAGTCTATTGGTGAGTGCAAGATCGCCAATTGTATTCCCCTCTCATTCTCCCCTCTCATTCTCTGGGTCTTATTGTTGATATTTTTGCAATAAACAGTTTAAAACCTAGATCCACTATTTTGCTATCAAACTGTTCATTTCATTGAATTGTTCTCTCTCTCTCTCTCTCTCTCTCTCTCTCTGTGTGTGTGTGTGTGTGTGTGTGTGTGCTTTAATGGATCTCTCATACATCCCACACCAAAAGAAGCCAAGGCTTCAGTCGTTTCTGAACACTTTCTGCTGTCATGACACATGATCAAAGAAGACCAGGTTGGGGAAAGAAGAAGACTGCATTGCACAATAGGTTCTCTATGAATGGCAGATGAAAAGGAGTAGGCATTGAAATAAGATGGAGAGCCAAATATGCAAACACAGGGAAGCAAGTTCATTTTGAGGTTGCCGGCACTGCTATATTTTTCATATGATGGAGTGTCTAAGTAGATTGAATGGCGGCAGTGCTCTGGAACTGGACTTAGGTATTTGATTTGTCACAATCTCCTAGGGATGAGCTCTGGAAAAATATCTGTATGGGACACTGATTGTCCCATACATTGAATGGTTTATGTTGTCATTGTACACCTTGCCAGGAATTGAGGGAAGATGCAAGAAAAACAACACAATCAGCATTTCAGTTTGCTAAAGGCCAGAGTATTATGAAGTTTGGGGGAAGCTGGGGATATGCACTTTGACTGAAAAAAAAAGGTGGCTCCTCTTTTTAAGATACATCTGCCTGCATCCCTCCAGTCTGAAGTTCTAAACCTGGACAATCACAACAAAGAAGTCCAATGTGCATATGGGAGTTAGCGTGCTCTGTGCATTTGCAAGTGTATTCCAAATACAGAGACATCTCCAGAATAAATTTGCGTTGACCTACTGTGAAAATACTTAGTGTTCAACAGCCCTTAAAATTTCTCATTTCTCACCTGTGGTGGGGCGGTCCAGCTCGCTGCTGCGTTCTGAAGTTTCGTAGGCAAGGAGAGGCCAGACAAGAGGAGACAAGGCAAAGTTGCAAGAAAGGTTTGCAATACGTAATTCGCAAGGCATATCTTACTATTTCATTTTAAAAGATTAACGCTGTTTTATGCTATGTTTATTAGTTTTATACCAGTTCATTTCAGACAAGTATCTGTTCAATAGTGCTCCAAAATCTAAAATATATTTAGCGAAATGGTTGCGCTAATGGAAGCCACCACAACAATTCCCACTAGTGCGATTGGACGTTCGTCCCTCTCCTCCCCCCACTCACCCCAAATCTGCTCTGGAGGGTTGGGAAAACCCCTAGAATAGTGCATGAGGGCTGAGAGGGAAGATCATTTGGTCAGGCCACCAGGAATACAACCCTTTATTTTGAGCTTGAAAGACGCAATAACATCATGATACCACAAAATCAGCAGATCACAACACCCAAAACACACCAGTGGCTTATTTGCACACGATTGGTTGTTGGGATGGCAATGAGTATGTGTAGTGGTTATAGGAGATGAAGTTGATAGCATGCCAAACACTGGATTATGGTCTGTAGATTTTTATGTGTATCTCTTTTCTCTTTTTTAAAAAAATTATACTATTTCACTATAAGAAGTTGAATATTCTTAATATAGATTTAGTATCATTGAAACATCACATGGTACTACAAACTTAACAAAACAGCCTTAAGTGTTTTTTATTTTTTTATAAAATTTGTATACAGTGGTACTTCGGGTTACATACGCTTCAGGGTACATACACTTCAGGTTACAGACTCCGCTAACCCAGAAATAGTGCTTCAGGTTAAAAACTTTGCTTCAGGATGAGAACAGAAATCGTGTTCCGGCGGTGTGGTGGCAGCGGGAGGCCTCAGTAGCTAAAGTGGTATCTCAGGTTAAGAACTGTTTCAGGTTAAGAACGGACCTTCAGAACTAATTAAGTTCTTAACCCGAGGTACCACTGTACTGTCCTATACCCATAGATCTCAGGGCAGTTGTCAGGCTTTACAAGCTGCTAAATGAAAAGATAAGTTGGATCTCAGCAGGCATTTATTTATTTATTTATTTATTTATTTATTTATTTATTTATTTTAGCCAACATCCGGTTGTAGACTTGCTTCAATCGAACCCTTCCTCAGGTGTGCTGTTATTTATGAACATGTCAATGAGTTCACCTGCAATAACACAACAAGGCAAACACAAAGAATTTCCTTGCTGCATAGATCTGACTAACATCCATCCAGTTTGGGCATCCAGGGAACATGATCACTCAGTCGGTAGAGGCTCTCAATTTCAGAGTTGTGGGTTTGAGCCCCACATTGGGCAAAAGATTCCTTCACTGCAGGGAATTGGACTGGATGACCATTGTGGTCCCTTCCAACTGTGAATCTATGTAGATCATCTTCCAATGAATCACAACAAGCAGCCAAATCTTCGGTAAGGAGCAAATCTGGTTATTTTGCCAGCTCAAATGTACTCACTAGCTGCTCTGCTGTTCCATCATACTGTAGGTACAATGTGAGGGCGCATGAATTGCACCCATCAGCAAAGGAGAGAGCCAGCCATTTTGCTGAGTGATATCCAGTTGTGGCAGCAACAACCATTCTACTAATGGGAGCCTCATTCTGAGCATAGCACAATAGCCAGATGTTCCTCTGGGTCTCCCCTTCTCTCTATGGCATTATTTTGAATTGTATGCTGTGTACAACACTTGTCTTGATACGAAATAAATTTGTAACGTTGCAAAAGAGCTAAAAAACAAGCTGCATATTCAACACACAGTGGAAAACAAGGCTAATATAGATAGACAAATGATTGACCTTCGGGCAGCTAATGGGAACACAATCATAGCTTAAACATGGTGTGTTTGTGGAATACGAAAGACAGAGGTCAAACGTAAGTATGTATTTTTCATTCTGAATGAAGTCCAGTGCACACTATAGAGAGCTAACCAAGATGAATGCATAATCCTGACTGAGTATGATTGGAACTTCCTGCTGGCATTTATACATAAGTTTAAATCCATTACAATGCTCCTATCTAATATTTGCTTTATATGCCTGAATAAATAATATTTATAAATGCTAACAATCAGTGGCCATTCTACACAAATCACCTCATTAAAATACAAATACTGTATGCACACGAACTCTTAATTTATCTTATTTTAACAAATGTCACAATGCAAGTTGCAGTGAGAAGTTGGAAACTTTTTAAACACTTTTCCTCTCCATTTTAAAGAACTGGACCAACTACTTTTTAAACAAGCTACCTTAGATTGGACAGGCTACTGTTGTATGAGTAAATGGTAGATGGTTAAAACAACTACCAAAATTCAAGAGAAATCTTGTGCACAGATGGGGAAAATACTGGCTGAATAGAATATAGTGTTATTACACACCTGTGTTATACATGTGTTTAGGTGTTCCTACTAAGCAGGAGGTGCATACATTCCTCCCCTCATGGACAGATGTGCACATATTCCGTAAAACAGTGTGAATGTGCACAATGGCTAGTTGATGCACACATTAGTCGTTCAACTCACGTCACTCCTAACATGTATATCACCCATATACACATGCACATGACTTTTACTCTGCTTCCTATGTGGTTCATTTCACATTTCTTGATTTCCCCAGCAGTTCAGCTCCCCACGCATAGATGACACCTCAGCTACTCCTTCAGAAAATAGTCGATAGAGTAATTATTTGCAAGCAGAAGTGAATAATCCCTAGGAACCTTCCTGCGACTATGCTTTGAAATTAGTATTTTTACACAGGCATTTGATTGAGTTTTGAGCTTAGCATACATGTTTGGCTTGAGAAGCCAGAACTTTCTCCAAAAGTTAAATATTTGATCATGCCAGACTGTGAAAAGAAATTTTCTATGATTGGTTCTAGTTGCTCTCAAAATAAAATATGGCCATTTTAATTGATTTTACTTCCGTAGTGTTTTTAATATTAGAGTAAAATTTTTAGCCTAGACTCTAGTGAAGAATGTGGTAGACAGACTGTTGGTAGATACAATGGAATGGGATCACAGTTCATCTATTCCTCAAGGATCTGCACTGACTCCCTATTTGCTACAGTGCCCAATTTAAGAAAATTAAATTGGTCTGTAAAATTCAATATATCTTGGGACCCATCTACTAAAGAACCACCACTTCCTGAGAGATGCCCGATTCATAGTTCCACTACTAGCTGTAGTCCTTGATATGACATCATGGAACAGAACCTTATCTGTTATGCACTCCAGAGATGGAATCATCTCCCTCCTGCAGATGTTTTTCTCATCCCACCCATTTTAACATTTCAATGCTTATATTTTTCTCTGGAAATGGCTGGTGTGAAGGCTGTGGAATTTCTGTTTTATAATGTTGTTGGTTTTATTATTTTTCTACTGCCTTGATGTCATGCATTTTAATGGACTGTTGTCCATTAAAATCAAACCTTCGGTTGAAAGGTTGATTATAAATCTAAATAATAATAATAATAATAATAATAATAATAATAATAATAATTATTGACTGTCCAGCTGCTCTCCTTAGTAAAGGCTTCCCCTTTCCCCACAATATCTGCCTGCGTGTTAAAAACGGCTTCGGTGAGGTGGACAACACTGGAGGCCATTTTCTTGGTATAAGACAGTGCCCATAAAAACAACATCTATCATGCCACTTTATTTGCTTTGACAGAGTTTTCAGCAACAATTTTCACAGGCAAATTAGGGTGTGTGTGTGTGTGTGTGTGTGTGTGTGTGTGTGTGTGTGTGTTTTAAAAACTGAATTAATGAAATCCTTGATTCCCCACTGAAGTCTCTGAGAGATTTAAGAGTGAATTCAAGGGAAGCACCATTCTTGCATTTGGAAGCCTCAGCTCCAAAGACCTGACACCGAAGTCTCACATCACTCCCTTCATTTCGACTAAATATTTGCAAATTATGTAAATAGTTGAGCGCACCCATGAAATGTGATATAAAGAAGACAAACATTACTGCTCATTATCATATTCATGTTGCTGGGACTGCGCTTTCAAGCTGGAGGAGTTATTGTGGTCTTCAGTCAGCAGAACTAGGCCTACATATCAACCTTTCAGCTGGCTCCTGTTTGTGGCACACTTGCTTATCTCATTTACAAAAATGATCTTTGCTGGGAAGATCGCTTTGATCAGCAGATGATTGGAATAAAAGATTAAAAAAAAAAGAGGGAAGTCAACCACAGACATGCAGAAAGAAAGAAATGTTCAAAGGATCACTGTATTGTTGATTTGCATAACATTTTCAGATTCATTTAGGACGATGACAAATCACTCTTGAAAGCCCACTCAGTCAAAATATCACGAAACGTGTGCCAGGGCTAGATGCAGAGCTCAAAACTTAATATGACATAATTTGAAAAATCCCAATCATCCCATTAATAATGAAAAGATGCAAAGTTGGGATCATATAACATTTAGCTGAAAATAAAATACTCCCATTGAACCAGTAGGCAGTCTAAATTCTTGGATCTTTACAACAAAGCAGAGAGGCAGGGAGGTGAGGAAGAATATTAAATATAGATGCTAAAGCCCTTTTCATTCAAGCTGAATTTTCCTCCTTTCGGCACTTGTGTATCCACTGAACTTGCAATATGTTGGCTTTGGTTTTTCTAATGAGGCTTACTTTGGGTAACTAAAGGTACAAAAGGACAACACTTCTTTACCTTTTATAGTTAGTAGAACTGCAAACTTCAGCAGTGGAAGTTTTACATCTGTGATTGGTAAGCTGTAAGTAGTTGGCAGTGGTGTAGCGTGGAGCGGGGCACAGGGGCAGTTGTCTCAGGAGTTCAATTGTTAGGGGGCACAAGATTTCAACACCTGGTGCTGCCTCAATACAGCTGCACACTTCCGTTGCTGGGGTCTGCTGAAAATGGCTTCTCCGTGCAAACCAGGAAGTGACCTCTCCAGACAATGGAATGACTCTTCTTTTCTTATCTCTTCAGCTGCGATCTCCTGGGTGACACAGGCACATGTGTACTCCATCTGTTTCCCTCCCCTGCTCCATGTGGCCCCGGGCACTGGCAACCCATGCTACACCACTGGTACTAAGATGCCCTCCCTTCCTGGCTTTACATAGCTATTGAAGGTTCTGAATGCCCATTCTACTTTGCATCTGGTTATCCTAGAATTCGCTACAAATTCAGGGCAGCCAGTTTTCTAGCATATAGTTCAGGGGTTGTCAACCTTTTCCGATCCATGTACACATTTGCAAATGGAATAAAACCGATGTGGGCGTGCCGCACACACAGCACATTCAAGTGTGTATGAATCAAATTTTTGGTTACAGTGGACTGCTTCTTCCTTTCATGCCTATTTACAATGGAGAAATAGACCCTGCAGCTGCCAGGGAAAACTTCTACAGGTGTGACACATTGGTGACCCCTGATATAGCAGTGGCGTAGCGTGGGGGGTGCAGGGGGGCGGGCCGCACCGGGCGCAACATCTGGGGTTAGGGCAAATCCATGGGTTAGGGGGCGCAAATCCACGGGTTAGGGGCGCAAATCCACGGGTTAGGGGGCGCAAATTACTTGCCTTGCCCCGGGTGCTGACAACCCACGCTACGCCACTGTGATATAGTATGTGCCACTCTTTCTCAGCATGATGCCCTCTACAACTTTCACATTCTTGATCATTAGTCATGTTGGTTAGGGCTAATGGAAGTTGTCATTCAATTCATCTAGAGCACACCAGGCTGGAGGAATGCCACTAAATGCTAATGATGAGTTAATTCTCCAAGTAGGCAGAATGGAATACTGTTGAAGACGATATGGCAGGCTGGCTAGAATCCTGAACAGAAGTACTCAGCACCCACTAATGCATAATAATAATAATAATAATAATAATAATAATAATGCATAAATAAATAAATAAATAATCCTGCTTATCCCGCGTGCTAGTCTCCTGGCACACACACCTATTTTTACGCTTACTTAAATACAGTTGCTGAAATATATCTCAGCACTTCTTGAACATGTGCTGCTTTAGCTTTAAGAAACGGCACTAATTGGAGCGCAAAAAAAAAAAAACCCCACACCAGATCGGGAAGCATGAGATTTGTTAAAGATACAACATAAATCCCAGTTTTATTGCTTCTTCTGATAGCAAATCTAAACAGAAGTCCTGGAGAAAATCTTCAAGCACCTAAATTTTATGTGTGCTCCAATAGCTTTTTCTCTTCCCCCGGGGAAAGAATGATACCTCTGTATGAGCATCGTGGAGATCCAGAAACTCATTGCTCCCGCTAGTATAAATCTCTTAGTTTATTTATTTATTTGACAGGACTGGAAATCATATCAGAACCATTATATATATATATATATATATATATATAATCTGCAAACAAACAAGGACTGTTTCATAAGTTTTCCAGGTCTTTGGGCACAAGCTCTCTACCACATGCACTCATTGCTCTTAGGCCTCTCCCATTCATCTCAATGGGGGGCTGTGCCACACAGCTTGTCATTGGATTGGGCCCAGCCATGTCTATCCATTCCTGTAACGTAGGAATGCTGGTGACACTGGGCTTGCTGATCGAAAGGTCAGCGGTTCAAATCTCTACAACGGAATGAACTTCCATTGCTCTGTCCCAGCTCCTGCCAAACTAGCAGTTTGAAAGCACACCAGTGCAAGTAGATAAATAGGTACCGCTCTGGTGGGAAGGTAAACGACGTTTCTGTGCGCTCTGACTTCAGTCATGGTGTTCCGTTGTGCCAGAAGCGGTTTAGTCATGCTGGCCACATGACCCAGAAAGCTATCTATGGACAAGCACAAGCTCCCTCAGCCTGAAAGCGAGAACAGCGCTGCAACGCCATAGTCACCTTTGACTGGACTTAACCATCCAGGGGTCGTTTACCTTACCTTTTTATTCCTGAAACTCAGGATAACATTTCATGCATCTGATGAAGCGGATTGTATTCCGTGGATAATTATGCCATAATATATTTCCTAGTCTTTAAGGTGCCACAACACTCTGTTGTTTTTGCTGCAACAGTCTTTAAGAGACAGTGGAAATTGAAGGTCAAATGTTCAGAACTATCTATGCCTTGACTAGAGTTAAAGCAATCGAGGATCATTTCACACATTAGGTAAAAAAAGGTAAAGGTACCCCTGCCCATACGGGCCAGTCGTGTCCGACTCTGGGGTTGCGTGCTCATCTCGCTTAAGAGGCCGGGAGCCAGCGCTGTCCGAAGACACTTCCGGGTCACGTGGCCAGCGTGACGAAGCTGCTCTGGCGAGCCAGCACCAGCGCAATACAAGGAAACGCTGTTTACCTTCCCGCTATAAAGCGGTCCCTATTTATCTACTTGCACTTAAGAGTGCTTTCGAACTGCTAGGTGGGCAGGAGCTGGGACCGAACGACGGGAGCTCACCCCGCCGCGGGGATTCGAACCGCCGACCATACGATCGGCAAGTCCTAGGCACTGAGGTTTTACCCACAGCGCCACCCGCGTCCCATCATTACTTGATGCAAATGTGTGTATCAGCTAAGAAAGTAAACAGATCCTGGTGCTGTAATGAATTATATTTGTATGCTACACATATTTGCATATGTGTGTCTTCTTAAAACACCTTAGATGCAAACCTAAATAGAGGCCAGGTATCACAAAGATTGTGACCTAAGATTAGGTTCTACTAACACCATTGGGTCTCAAATCTATCCATTCATTACTCAGAGAGTATTGTATCAAATGATGGCTTGCATTATGGAATGGCCATTGTACATTAAATACCACAGGCAGAATTTCATATGGTGCTTGAAGGCAGCAGGGAGGAGCAAAGGGCTTCAAGCAATCAGTGTCTTATATCTTACTTCCTGTGCCCCCAGTGGTCTGGTGATGAAGGGCATTTTTTAGGCTTCAGTACCAGGCCGCCTGCATACCCCAAACCAATCAGGATCCCCACAAGTCCCTTAAACTTCACCAGGACCCATAAAGTCCCAAAATCCCAGTCAGCTCCTCAGTCTGAGCCAAACACAACCTTGGCGCAAGCAGCTGGACTGATTTGGCCCTTACCTAGCCTTGTATCCTACCCTGCACCTCCTTCCTGCTGGTCTACTCCAAAAACTGTGCCCTATCACATCTTAGAATGCATCATCTGCCTGTTGCCCTTTGGGTCCTTGTCTGCCGGCTCCAGAATCTGATCACTGCTTTGTTTTTGACCACATCCTTTCCTACTAACCCTTTCGACCTCAGCTTAAAGCCAGACCCCAGCCGCAGGCTGACAGCACTTCACTTTTGTAACAACTCGTGTAAAACCTGCCCGCTCTGCAATACACACTTCAGATGTCTTTACGATTCAACAATACTTTTCAAAATATGCAACGTTGCACATTCAGCTTTGATTCACTCAGACTGCATACACACAAGGCATTTGAAACACAATGCTAGGACTGTGGTTTGTTAAAAGCAGATGCTCTGAGTGTCCCTATTTTCCAGGGACAGTCCCAGATTTACAGAAGCCATCCTGATTTCTGATTTGATCCCAGAATGTCCTCCTTCTTCTTAGGACCTCCCTATTTTCAGCAGAGAAATGCTGGAGAGTACACAGTTATTTGACCCTGACCCCCAAGCCATCTGAAGGCACCCCTGTATAGGAAAGTTTTTTAAAATGTGAAATGTTTTATTATGTTTTTAAATATGTTGGAAGCTGCTCAGAGTGGCTGGGACAACTCAGTCAGATAGGTGGGTCATCGTCATCATCATCATCATCATAGAACAGGACATCCCTGTCTTCATCAGAGAAATGTTGGAGGGAATGTAAGTGTGCTGGGAATTGCAGCTCTGAACTACAAGATTATATGGAGGAAACAATATGGGAAAATTAAATATGCTTTACATGTATGGTGTATATGCAGCCTCAGTGAAAAGTCAGTGAATGATGAGATATTAGTGGCACCACATTTTATGACACATATAACGCTTGTTCTTTAACAATATCTGTGAAGCTTATGGAACTGTGCAGGATGCACATAAGAACAGAAGAAGACTCCTGCTGGATCAGGCCCATCTAGGTCAGGATTCTGTTCCCACAGTGGCCTACCAGGTGGCTGTGAGAAAGCTTGCAAGACCACTTACCTAAGTCATTCACACAACACAGAAGAATTCTGTATCAGGAAGGGTCAGTGGGTGTGGATGTTGTGTAAGGAGACCCATGAGACTGATGTGATACATTCCTGTACGCTGCTTGAGGTCCTATCTCTTGTTAACACAATACTTGGTGACTGACTCTGACTGTGCAAACTGGCTGACCTGGAAAAGAAGCATTGTGTTTGAGGTAACGTAAGATGAGGCGCCTTCTGTCTGCAAGGCTTGAAGGAGGATGATAACCCAATACATTCACGTATGCAAATCATCACTTGATCTTGCTGAACAAGATGAATGTGTGAACTAGCAGATGATCCTGAGCTGGGGGGTGGGGCACTTCATCCACGAAGGAAAAGACTGTGGAAACAAAAAGGAAAGATAAGGCAGCTTGGGGGGGGGGGTAATCCATAACATCATTTCTTGGAATCCTTTACTTCTGGAATGCGGCTACCTTTACCTTTTATAATTGGTTTTGGGCTTTGTGACAGGTAGTCAGTTTCTAAATGAGCTGTTGTCCTTTCGACTTCCCAAGTGTTTCCTGATGCTACTCGACTACCTAGATGTATTTCTTTGGGTGGAATTATTTTCGCTCTTGATGGTTAAAAAGTTGAACTTCCGGATAACCTCCAGCCAGGCAGAAGCAGGCTAGCTTAAGTGTGAATAAGTTCTCCCAGGCTGCCAATGACCTCGGCCCTGACCCAGATGGACCACACTCTACAGAGCAAAGATATAATTATACTTCTGTGCTGTTTCAGTCATGAACGTATCCCGAGGCTGTCAACTGTGTGCATTGGTGTTTATTTCAACATGATACTTCGGTGTTCTTGGCTGCTGGGTAATTGGAAAAGATACTTTTTTTTGTTCTTGCCTGTTGGGTAATTGGAAAGGTAAAATTTTACACACACACACACACACACACACACACACACCCCTTACCTCAAATTCAAACAAGTGAAAGGAAGGAACAGACAAATGTTAGCTCAATAAAGTCAGCTTTATTAGCATATATTTAAAGTGCACTCCCCAAGAATCCTGGGAATTATATTTTACCATTCACAGAGCTATAATTCCTAGTACCCTTAAGAGTCTACATTTCCCAGGATTATTGGGGGGGGGGGCAGAAATGTTCTATAAATGTACAATTTGTAAAATCTCTTAGGAGAGGCTTCTTCATGGTTCTGGGAAACCATATTCTTTTAGTCAAATATTAAAGACTGGACTAACAAGTACTAAACAATGAGTAGAAATGGAATTTGGATTTTAAATATTGCATTTCTTATACTTCTGAATCTTCACATCAGTGTCCTGCTGGATGTTCCAAAATCACATTTAAATGAACAAGAATTATGCGTTTGTACTATTATTATTTATTTATTATTACATTTATATTCCATCTTTCCTCCAAGGAGCTCAAGGCAGTATACATGTTTCCCCTCCTGTCCGATTTGATCTACAACAACACTGTGAGGTAGGTTAGGCTGATAGGCAGGGACTGCTCCAACATCACCCAGAGAGCGGCATGGTTGAGTAGGGACCATTGTGATAGTTTGGGTCTTTTCATATTTCTTGTTGTCTGGACAGCTTCTGAACCACCTCATAATCCTGGGAGTAAACATGGATGCACAAGACCAATTAATTATTTGTGTTGCTTGAAAACTTTCAAAGCCCATGATGCAGCGTGACTGCAGGCAAATGTGGGTGCTTGAAAATATCCAGGGCCTAACTGAAGTGAGACATCCCTCTACAGCACGTACAGAAACAACCTTCTTGACTGTTGCTTTTGTCTGCTCAGTCCACCAAACCTGGTCTCTGCATGCAGTGAAAGCCCCTAACTCACCAAGGGTTTGAGACCCATCAGCTCCTCTCACATAGTTTAGCCAGCCAGTCGAAGCCATGTGGCTGCTGTCACATTCTGACAGCTTCTAGGAGCCACAGGTGAGATCTGAGTGCAGAGTGGGGACCAAAGGTGGACAAACGACCCCAGAAGGAGCATGATGTCTCCCCCATCCGAGGTACTACCCCTCCCCTAACACCCCATGCACCCCCAAAGTAGCCATGAGCAATAAATTAAACATCAAATGTACATATAAGAACTCCCCCCCAAAAAATCATAAGATGATCTAAAATAGAGATACAAAAAAATTACTTTCAACAAAAGCAACAAAAATCTAAGTGACACCCAACCTAAGAGTCTGTTTGGCAGCCTCTGCTTTTGTAGCTGTCGTCTGTCTCAGCCTCCCAGCCCAGGTGGGAAAGGGGCTGCAAGGCAGGGAACAGGTCTCCTAGGACTCACAGCAAAGACGGTACAGTACAGTGGTACCTCGGGTTAAGTACTTAATTCGTTCCAGAGGTCTGTTCTTAACCTGAAACTGTTCTTAACCTGAAGCACCACTTTAGCTAATGGGGCCTCCTGCTGCTGCTGCGCCGCCAGAGCACGATTTCTGTTCTCATATTGAAGCAAAGTTCTTAACCCGAGGTACTATTTCTGGGTTAGCGGAGTCTGTAACCTGAAGCGTATGTAACCCAAGGTACCACTGCACAAAGAAAAGCCAGGATATTCTGTACACATTCTGCTGACGTTGTACCCAGCTGCACAATGTGACCCATATCCTTGTATTCCACTAACTATTTTCAACCCTACCTCCGAAAGAGCATTACAATTTGAATGCCATGGTATATTGTCCATTTACCTCGGCGCCTTGACACTTTGCTGTGCAGCTGACAACATTAACGACTGTTTTTAGCTTAATGTATATGATAACACTCCAGTTGTTCTAACAAGCAAAATGATTAGTTTACTAGGATACCTCAGAAAGCAGAAATTATAATGACATGTATTTTTAACTTGTAACTTTATGCTGTGATTTCAAAATCATTGCTTTGCCTGCAATTCTTTTGTAGCTCAAGCTTGTATTTGTCCTATTATTTGGAGAAAGACTGACAACTTTTCACTGAAAATAATTATTAGTTAATGCTCATGCACTATATTAAGTACAAACACTTAAACCCTACAGCTTCGTGTGCGACTCACGCAAGCGTTTTCAATTGCTGGGGCGTTTATGGAGCCTTGCATTTCAACATCTGAGCCCTGCTCATCAGCTCTGTTGGGGATTTACTTTCTTAAAACTTGAGGAGGTGCAGCCATACCATAAAATCTTTAGATCTTCCTCTCAGATATTATAAGGAGAAGGCATATCATTTTCTGTTCCAGAAAGGGTGGAGTTTTCTTGTACAACCCCATACCATTTTAAGGTGCTTTTCAAATAGCATGGTGTTAGTGGGGTTAAAAAGGTAAAGGGACCCCTGACCATTAGATCCAGTCATGACCGACTCTGGAGTTGCGGCGCTCATCTCGCTTTATTGGCCGAGGGAGCCGGCGTACAGCTTCCGGGTCATGTGGCCAGCATGACTAAGCCGCTTCTAGCGAACCAGAGCAGCGCACGGAAGCGCCATTTACCTACCCGCCGGAGTGGTCCCTATTTATCTACTTGCACTTGACGTGCTTTCGAACTGCTAGGTTGGCAGGAGCGGGGATTCGAATCGCCAACCTTCTGATTGGCAAGTCCTAGGCTCTGTGGTTTAATCCACAGCGCCTTATGTTAGCCGGGTTAATGCAGACTAATTTGCTGGGTTTCCTCCAGGTTACAC